>NC_056737.1:828709412-829016912 GCF_019279795.1 Protopterus annectens | reverse complement strand
TTTGTAACTCTGGGATGCACAATAGTGAAGAAAGGGGAAATTTCAAGTTTTCAATATTCTGACCTTTAGTTATTTTGTGCCAGCAGTAGCTTTTATACATTCTGACTTTATATCAAATAAATACAGCCCTTATATTACATACATAAATACAGTTTTTTTGTTTTTGTTTTTTTTTTTAATTTTCCTAGCACTGGCCTTTTCAGGGCTTTAGCCCCCCTCTTGGCCAGCATGAAAGCTCTGAAGGGCTTGGCATCCAAAGCACTTGTTTTCTTCAGCTCAGCTAAAGTTGACTAATGGGTTGAGCACATGGAATGGTGTACATCTTTAGCATGTGAGAGGCTGTTTGCAATTCTGGATGTTAAAGTGGTATACCCACCGTAACAAATCATAATACATTTGCTGGGCAATATAAATTTAATTCTGATCCCAATGAAAAAACCCTTCATTTTAGATAAAGTTTCAAAAAAGAAAGTTCTTCTGAAGGGAAATATGAAACAACTCTTTCCTGAAAATCTGAATCTTCAGGTTTTAAAGAAAATCCTGAAGTGTAACATTCTCCCACAAATCCCTGCTCTTCTGACTGAAAATCAGAGGAAGAAAGAGATGGAACTCTTCTTTTATTTTGTGAAGATGAAGTAGGTTAAAGAGAAAAAAACAAAAATTAACCCCCTATCAAATCCCAGCAAATCTTCCTTGTCCACTGAAAGAGAACCTGGTGAAGCAAAGTTTTTTTTTACTTTTTCTTTCCCCAGAAATCTCCCTGGAAAAAGGCAAACCCAAAGCAGGCACATTACCCCAGAGCACTATGTGGTAGACCTTCACCTGCCCCTTCCCCCAAGACAACCAAAGGTGGTACTCCCTTGCCCACAGAGGGCAACATCCGCTGGTCCTTATTTGCTGTAGGTGATACACCAGAGAGACCAGGGGAGACTACGATTTGTCCTATGAACCAAATACATCCACAGTAGAATCACCCGTTGGTGAATTCAGCAAACCAGGGGATAGCTCGACACCCAAAGACTACCTGACAACTTTCTTCTTGTGGAATGGGGAAGGAAGGAATGAGGACACTACTAACTGCTCCACAGATCCAGCATAAGAGGAACCCTTAAGGACAGTTAACATAGCCTGTAAGAGTTGGTAAACATAGTACCAGATAAAAAAGGCGGTTTAAGGTTATTTTAAAAAAAAAGTCATCCTGATGGTCCCAAAAGAACTAAGTCCTGCCCCCAATACACACATTTTATGCAAGAGTATTAGAAAGAGTTCAAAAACCGATTTAAACACAGTATGTTTCCATAAGCATTCACAGTAACAAAAACAGTCCAAACAAAATACATTTCCTAGCATAGATATTAGGGTCACTGAAAAAAATTACTCATTTTCCTCAGACAAAACAGTGGAAGGTTTACCACAGAAAGGGACTCATCTGTCCAGCCTCAAAGAATCACTAGCCGACCATCGGTTCCACAAAATGAACACATTTAAGTAGCAAAAAAGCTGTAAAGCTTTTGGCGCTTTAACTGCTTTTTATATGGAGCTTTGCATGAACTCCTGGAAATTACAGCATATGGAAGGCATCCTTTCACACTGATTAGCTGGCTGGCTGGCTGGTCACATCCTTCGCAGGATATAAACCTAACAGTTTAGGATACTGCAACAATGACCTAAAAATGTACCCTTTACAGCACTCAAAGTTGTTTTCCCTCCCCTTCCAGCTCAACACACAAAGCTGGACACCTGCTCTGGAGAAATGCCACATCATGCTTTAGGAGCATAATGACAGTTAATTAAGACACACCGATGGAACACTGAAAGAACTGTAGGGTGAGGATGGGGACAAACGTGCTTTGAAAAAAATTTAAATATTTATCATGTGACGTTCTATCTATTTTAAGTACATAATGAAAAATGTCTTACAAGACAAAAAGTTCCAGCTGGATATAGATTATTTTATCAATGAAATGAAATGTTGAGCAAACAGAAAAACCCACATGACTTCAAAACAGTAGTGACAGACATACTCTTCAGTTTTTATTTCTGTTTGAAGCATCGGCACTTTAAAAGTTTGTCACTATATTCCACACAATCTTCCAGTGGGTGGCCTGAATTAGGGACAGTTAACGGTAACTTGTGGAATCTTACTCAGCCTGTTACATGACACCTGACAGTGTGTAAACATATTTGGATCTAATGCTGTGACAATAATGAATTTTCATTACCAATTTATTTATACTGCATTAAAAGAATGTCTGTTTTCATTTTTGGCAAATTAAAGGTGTACTGTACAACCATTTAATTTAGAACATGCCACATGAAGTCTAAATGTAGAAATCTATAACTTTTAAAAATATTAGTTAATGAGAGAGCATGAAGTGACTAAGAAAAAAGTGACATGAATTTGTGCCCCACTAGACACAGGTTTTGAAATATAAATGCTCAATGGTTAAATTGGTATAACAAGTGCTTCTGCCTTTATCCGTGCTGGAGGAAAGTCACAAAACTTCGTGGTGTGTATGAAAGCATGAACTCAGTTTGCGTTCTGCCTGCCAACACCAGTGCTAAGTGCAGTATTTCTGGCATTCTGTGTAATGTCAAATGCGGGAGGTCAAGTACAGTTAAGTGTGCATCTAACTGTGGAGGAGAGCTAGGTTTACCAGCATTATCTAGATAATGCTAGTAACCTGGAAAAGCACAAGACAGAATGATAAAAGTCTTTCCAGAAGTTCTCTCATTCAGAGAGCACATTTACAAACTCTGTGTGTACAAAGTTATCGGGTAAGGCCGGGAAGAGCAACAGCTGCAAAGGGAGACTTGCACACTTAACAGTGAATCTGCACAGGCTATATAAATGACTGGCATCTTTCTTTTTTACATTGCTGTACTTCATGTTTTATTTTTTACACCTTGTATTTTTTGTCAGTACTAATTAACATACAGCAAGTAAAAAATGCAATAGCAAGTGATGTGTTTCTCACTTTAAAAGAGACACTGTGAGTAACTGAAGCACAACGGCCACTTTATGTAATCTGTAGTAACAAACTGTTAATAAATCAATAAAAAAAGGAAACGGAGCATTTTATTTTTACTGGAATATCTTTTCTGAAGCCACTGTAACAGGCATAAATAAGGTATAAAAGATGAATAAAGTCTTTGATTCAAGAAGCCACAGTTAATGCAAAATCTTTAGCTATCGTGAAATTACCTCTGAAAACCTAAATACTGTGTTACAGTATTCTGTGGCATCAAAAATATACAAGAGAGGAAAGTGATACACAAGAAAAACAAGGTAGCACTTATTAAAGCAATATACAAGAAAAACAGCAACTCTCACATAAACCCTTAGACAGACAGGAAGAGCAGTCAGTTAATGTTCTATAGCCAGTGAAAATGGACATTTAAAGATCCATTTGTGACACGTGCGGTTTTACAGTGCGTGGCCAAGATTGTGATGAAGTAGCAGTACTGTGGGAATACGCTGTACACAGTAAAAAAAAAAACATACTAAACAGGAAAATTTACATAAAATGACAAAAGTAAAATAAATAAGCACATCACTAATAAAATATTATACACTTTTTCTTCACAGTAAAAAATTGTTTCAGCTAATTTAAAAGAATTAACATTCCTGTGAGTTTTTCAAGAAACTGAAAAGAGTTGCCTGACAGAATGCATTCAAATAAACTGCCACATGAAGGATCTACCATAACAGATGTGCAACAACTCCTTACAACAGTGCAAGAAAAGTACATTTGTGCAACTTATACTTGTCTGTAACAGCATATGTTCGGACTTCACATTGCCTCAGTAGCATATGGGTTCTGTGCCCACTACCCACACTTGCAGCATTCCAGAGATCAGAATCCCCCTCCCCTCCTCTGACTCCCTGTGACAGGGGATTGACTAAGACCCGCCCATCGGGGAGGACTAACCTCTGTCACAGAAAGTCAGTTAATTCAGGCTTTTAGTGTTGCGTAGAAAGAAGCAAGAAGGACCAGAAGCAGGAATTGCCTGAAACAAACCAATTCACAGCCACAAAACATAAAAACAAATAAGCAAACCCAGCTAATAACACAAGGTTGGATATCATCTAACCATATACAAAACAAGGGGAATGGAAGTTAACAAAAACATTAGTAGAGGGCAACCAATGAGCAATACTTGCTGAGAGACAAATTAAGCGTTCTTTACCCCAAAACAGGAAAATAGACAGCTGTTCAGCTTTCTTGAAGGGCTTAGTTCTGTCAAGGTAGTACCAGAGCTGCTTGTACAAATCCAAGGTATACAGAATCTCTCCCTTGTTTTAAAGTTCCAAAAATAAAACTGGGAGACTGATGGCTATATTCAAGGCAAATTCAAAAAACAACTTTAAGCATTAAAGAAGGATTAGTGCGTAAACAAAGCCTTTGTGGAAAAACAGATAACGTTGGCCACCATGAGAGCATGGAGCTCAGAGACTCTCCTTACAGATATCAGAGCAATAAGCAAAACAGTTTTTAAGCAAAACAGTTTTCCAAGTGATTAACCCGAAACCAGATGAAAAAGCTGGTTCAAAAGGAGATAAGATCAATTGTTTAAGAACAGAGTTGAGACAGTGGGGATAAATTTGCTTTCGAGAGGGTCTCATGTGCAACACTCCTTTCATAAACTGACCACAGAGAGAGAATAAAAGAGAGGGATCCGTGGGTAGAAAAGCTGAGATGGCCACAAGATGCACCTTGATTGATGGACAAGATAAGCCATCATGGAGTACCTCACAAAAATATTTTAAAAATAGAGGGGTAAACACCATTCCAACCAATTACTGTTGGATTTACTGCACATCACCAAAATGGCAACAGAAATGCTCAGTCTAGGGATCTAAACCTCTTCTGCAACATTAACAGAATGGCTTGGAGGGACAGGTGTATCTCACAGAGGATACTGCTGCTATAGAACAGACTTCCCATCTAGATAAAACAAAGTTCATACCTGTCCATTTTCAAGCACAACTTACATCTACGGATGGGAAACAGAAAATTTATCCAAGACTGCCACCGTACTACTAATGGACAGATGCAGCTCCTAAATGCTTTACCCCATGCACGGATAACTATAAATTATCTATTCTATGATCCCAATTAGTCTCTTTAGGGGTAATATGCAATTATCCCAATCTATAACCAAATGGAATAGGCTATTTTGAGCACAAAAAGGGAAACTGGCTAGGTTTAAAAAGGCCCGCAAGGGTAGCTGGCCTAGTACTCATATATGAGCTTCTGAATCTATTCCAGGCCCTCTGACACAAGTTAGGCACCACCAAGGAAATCTGTTCGACTTGTAACAAACAAAGATCTGCTCACACAGTGTCAGGGATGTGAGGAAGCTTGTGGTAAATGCCCTTGGCCAAATCCATTAAAAGGGAGAACCAACTCTGCCTAGCCAACAGGGGGGTCAACACAATGATCTTTAGTAATTCTTTCTGAACATTCTAAAGCATCTTGGGCATCAGTGGCAAGGCTGGAAATGCAGAAACAACATCCCCATCCAGGAGAAGAAGAATGTTTCTGTCCTACAAGCATGGCTGCAAGGATGTTTCAAACAGAATTTTCCCAACTGTCTGTTTTAAAAATTGGCCAACATAACTATTTGAAATGTTCCCCATATCTGGGCCAAATCCAGGTAGACCTCTGTCCTAAGTTTCCACTCACGAGGGTCTATGTGGAATCTGCTTAGTCTTGTCTGCCACTAGATTTTGCTCTAATGAGATGCACGAGGCCCGAAGTGTCACAGAATGCTGTAAGGCTAGCTCCCAGGCCATCACTGCCAACCAGCAGAGAGGGTATGATCTTGTACCATATTATCTGTCCAGGTACCATAAGATTGTGGTGTTGTCTGTGACCAATAAAAGGGGAAACTTGGAAACCATAAGTGGTGAAGAACTTTTCAGGTCTGTACCACTGCTAACATTTCTTTGACATTTATATGCTTTTTAGAGAAAGGGAAAACTGTACATCAGCACCCTGACTGAAGAACGAAATGTTCTCCAGCATGGTATTAATGTACAAAGAACACCTGCTGAAAAATTAGTACACCGCTTCACGGCAGCATATCAAGCTGCCATGGAGCTCAGACAGAAAAAAAATAACAGCCGCCATTATTTTACACTCGCTAAGCAGCGCTTTAGCTGTTCAGTGAGTTTAAAAGAAAAAAGAAAAAAAAAATAATAAAACGTGTGTGTGCATTTATGTCTGTGTGTGAGAGTGTATGCATGCATAACAGTACGACAGAGAGAGAGAGAGAGAGTGAGTGAGTGAGAGAGAGAGAGAGAGATCGATTGAGCTATTATTTTACACTCACTAATTAGTGCTTTTGCCGTTTTGCCTCCGACTGCGGTGTCGGGCCTCATAACACCCCTGGGCAGGTGTTAATTACACATCAAGCACACATCCTGTTGGGCATTATTGCTTGTGTAACACCCGAAGACCCAATCACCTTGAGACCATCTGGACTGATTGAACTAGGGTCTGGATAGAAACGGGCATATCTGGACTGAGGGACATCTGGTCCCTCCACCACTATAACTCGCATTTCACAAAATCCAGCACTGGTACCTGGACCTCTAACGGAAGAAGATGCTGGGTCCAACAATTTTTTAAAATGCCATTGAATCTTTCTCATGTGGAATCTGGTCAGAGGTGTCATGAGGATCATTGATGCCATAAGGCCTAGAATTCTGAAAAACTCTCTTGCACAGGCAACTTCTTGAAGAAAGAACTACCTAAAACTTTCTGAACAGTCAGAACTATGTCTTCTGGTAGAAAGGCAATACTTTTTTTCTGTGTTCATCATACACTCAGGAAGACAATTGTTTGTGAGGCAGGACATTAAAAAATTCAACTTGAAGTTGAGAGCAACTGATTTGTGATAATCATCCTTCAGATGTAAAATCACCATGAACCAGTGATCCAGAAGATGGGGTAGAACTGTCTAGTGGGGTATTTTGAATATGGATACTTTCGGAAAGGTATTTAGATACTCCAAATCTAACACTAGTCTTCATGATAGCTTACCTAAAAAGGTACTAAAAAGGTTGTGGTGGAAAAGCCTCTCTCTTTTTGTTATGCAGGAACTGGTTCTACAACCCCTGCTTGCAACTTGTGAAGAAATACTTGAGAGAACAGATGTGTCTGGTCTGGAGGGTGCACGGGGATTTCCCTGAAGGAAGGAGGATTTTCTGTCCCCTGCTACGAGTATCTCAACAAATTATTCTCACCACCACATGTTAATCCAGCAAATTAGAGCTGGAACCCAATGACGTCAACAGGGGTCCAGGGAAGTAAATACAGTGGGAAGAAACATCCAGGGAATTGTTACGGCTAGGCTTGTACAGGCCCTAGGGCCGATAGCCTAGTACCAACCTATGAACCTCCTGTCTGGCCATTAATATTAAGGCCATAAACACAGATCTGTATTTTTAGCCTTTCATGTTTGGAAGAAATTGTTAAAATGTAATTTTCAAAAGGCTGCAAGCACAGAAAAGGGTTTGCATGCATAATTACTTCATTTAGCACCTTTAGACATGATATTTAAGCATAGAAACAACGCACCAGTAAGTTAGAATTCCAAAAGGAACTGTATAGCAGTAGTAAATGCCAAGAGTATTTAAAAAAAAAAAAACACACTGATACTCAAATATAAACTTTTAATAATAAAACAGAAAGAAATCAAAAGTATAAATAAAGAAGGGAAGTTCTTAAAAGGAATCTTATCCGAGTCTGGAAGCCGTAAACCTTCCAATGCAGGCTGATGAGGAGTTTAAACTGTGTAATTTCATCAGCTGGCAAAAAAAGACTGAATAACTGACTTTCTGTGTCAAAGGGTAGGCTTCCCCTGAAGGGTCTTAATTAATCCCCTATCACAGAGTCAGAAGAGGGGAATCTGAGTTTTGGAAAGCTGTCAGTGTGGGTTGGTGGGGGGCACAGAACCCACATGTCACTGAGGAAATATGAAGGATGAACATCTAGCAATAAAAACAGAAGTATTTGAGAACAAAACAGACCATCTAAAACAAAGAGTTAAGACTGAGTCTCCACTTGTAACCACTTTATCATGTGTTTGAGACTAGGATGCCAAGAATCTCATCTCAAGAGCGAAGGTCAATCGGTGAATTATGGCATCCATAGAGAACAAATAACAGGTTATGACTAGTGAGACCCAGTAAGTCTTTGTAGTGCATAACTCTTATCTACTCCACGTACTTATCAGCTGGGGGGAAAAAAACAAAGCGATGCATTTCACCAGCTTTGAAAGCCAGTAAAGCACTTAGCGAGTGCTGTCGCATAGACAGCAAATGGGGGGGGGGGGGCCTCTGTTAATTTTTAAATATTCCCCAATTTAAATAACATCTGTAAATTTCAGTGGACTAAGGAGTACAGACATTCAGGCAACGAAGGAACATCTCTTCCCTTATACCCGACCGTCACAGTGCTTAAAGTTAGGTCTCACTCTGCAGCAGCACACAACAAGTTTCTGTTTTTTCCAATTCAGGAACTTGATCACAGCGCTCCATGTAAGGCAATATAATATCTCAGCAAGGCACACACAGAAAAGAAACAGAAAATGCGTTAAATTAACTGGATGGGATGAGTTAAGAAAGAGGAACATCAAACAGAATTTTTATTAAAACAAAATATACTGCTGATGTTTAAAAATTATGGAGACAAATGAAATGAAATAAAACAAAATACTGTTTTAAAGGAAAAGATGGAAAACTTGGAAGACAGGGAGAGACGAAATATCAGACTATTTGGTGCACCAGAGAATTTCAAACAAAATGAGAAGGGTAAGCTTTCTAACTTCATGGATTCCCAAAACATTAAAATGGACTGAAACCACCGTCTTGACACATCAAGAGGGTTCACTGAGCTATAAGATCAATCTCTACAAATAAATTAAATGAAAGACCACAATTCACAATTGTCAGAGTTCTACCACACTTGGACAAAGAACTGACATTTGACACCTGCAAGGCATGGCACCCCCTTAAAACCTGATAAATACTGTGAGATTATCTTGATAATGACTACTAAAGTAAAGATTCATCACATTCAAGGTAACAAATAGGACAGTATCAATAATTCATCATGGGCCATCTGCATCAAAGTCATGTAGAAAAGGAGGTGCTCAAAGCTAGAAAGTACAAACATTAATAGACAGAATCCTATAAACTAAACAGTGGGAAGAAAGATGAGTGGACCAGATGGACGAGACAGAACTTTAAGGGACAAACAGGAGAAGTTTAAGAGGAAGGTGAGATGAAGGATAAAGATATACAGTGGACATAAAAAGTTTACACACCCCTGTTAAAAATGCCATTTTTTGTGATATAAAAAAATGAGACCACAATAAATCATTTCAAAACTCTTCCCATCTTTAATGTAACCTATAACCTGTACAATTCAATTGAAAAAGAAACAAATCTGTTAGGGGAAAAAATATAAAAAATAAAAAACTTACAATATGCTGGTTGCATAAGTTCATAGGCGTGTACTAGGCTAATGGCCCTGGAGCCTATATAAGCCTAGCCCAAGAAGATTCCCTGGCATCATGCCGCCCAAAGTTAGTTGCCAGTGCCCCTGTCAAGCAAGGCCACTGAAGTGATCCCCGGGGTGAACTTCTTATTCCCATCCACTCATCAAGATTTCTCTTAAAAAGGGCCAGTGAAGTGCTCTGCTTGACGTGAATGGGAAGGTTGTTCCAGAGTATGGGAAGTCTCTGAGTTAGGAACCTGTCTCCAGCATGTTCTGTTTATTGTGGTAATGAGGTTTAGGTCCCTGGAGCATGTGGCACAGAGGGATTGGGATTTCTTTAGATGTAGCATATCAAGCAGCTTTGGGTCATACATGGCTTTGTAGCTCAAGCAGAGATCGCCTCTAAGTAGGAGATAACAGACAGAGTATAGCTGGAGTTTTTTGAGTCTGTCCCTATAGGGCATGTGTCTAAGCCCCAAGATCCTCTTAGTGAGGTATTTTTGTGGCCTTTCCAGTTGTTGTAGGTTTCTAGTGAGGCACATACCAAATGGGGCATTGTACTCTATAATAGGTCGAATGAGGGAAGAGTAGAGAGGGATTATGACCGCTTTCTTCCTGGATGAGAAACCTTTTGTAATGAGATATGCCACACAGAAAGGCTTTCTGACTACAGTGGCAATGTGGTTATCAAAGGAGAGGTTGCTGTCAACCTGTGTCCCCAGGTCTCTTATCACACCTTCGGTGTTTAGCAGACTACTGCCTATGTGGTAGTGCATGGGCACTGAATTTTTCCCAAAGGGAATGACCATGCATTTTTTGGTACTGAGCTTAATGCAATGGTTCTGGCACCAGTGATTGGTGCCAGTGAGGCCTTTTGTAGAATGTCTATATCTGTTGGAGAATCAATAATGGCTCCCAGTTTGCAATCATCTGCGAACTTGGTCAACCAGAGTCCCTTTGTGTTGGCTTGAACCTCAGAGACGTAGATGCCAAACAGGAGAGGACCTAGGACCAATCCCTGTGGGACACCACTTGTACTGGTCGGTAGTCAGATTTGGAGTTCACTACTTTCACAGTGTGGGTTCCATAAGTGAGCCAGTTGGCAACCCATCTTATGACATAGGGGTTTATGCCTAGATTAGTAAGTCTATCTAGGATTCCTGTGTGAGGGATGGTGTTGAAGGCCTTAGCAAGATCTAGGTAGGCTGTGTGAACTACCATGCTCTCATCCACAGCTCTGGTGACCGACTCAAAGAAGTCTATCAGGTCGAGCAGGCATGATCTACCTTTCACAAACCCAAACTGTGTGGGGTCCAGAGTTTGAAGATTCCCTACGTCCTCATTTATAAGGTCCATGATGATACGCTCCATAGCCTTACATATTAGACTTGTCAGACTAATGGGGCTGCGGTGGTGGTGCTGCGGTAGCGTTGTCGCCTCACAGTTAGATGCTGCCCATTCGATTCTCAGTTAGAGCGTCTTCTGTGTAGCGACATGCGTGAATGGGCGTTCCTTCATTGAAGGTTGTGCGTTAGGCCCGGCAAGCCAGTACGTAAAAATCTACTGCCAATCATTAGCGGGCCGGAGTTCCGCTGTGGCGACCCCTAACCGGGAAAAGCCGGAAGAAACAAACAAGACTAATGGGGCGGTAGTTCCTAGGATCAGTAGTTGCTCCCCCTTTGTGGAGTGGGATGACCGTAGCAGTGCACCATTTGGTAAGAACAAAGCCTGAAATGAGGCTGTGACTGAACAGGGTACTCAGTTGTGCTGCCAGTTCACTTTGTACTTCATGTAGAACACAGCCGGGGATATTATCAGGTCCAATGGAAGCTGTATTCTTGGCTTTGGACAGTGCAATCTTTACCTGTGATAATAGGGACTTGGCATTCCTCAGGTATTGTGATAGCCCCTTTAGGGAGTGAAAGGGGGTAAAGTTCACACTGAATCTGTTGGCCAATATGTTGGCAATATCAGTTGGTTCTGCATATGTATTGCCATTATGCTGTAACTCAGAACAGACCTTGGTATTGCAATGTAGATTCTTGACATAATTATAGAATGCCTTGTGGTTGTCTTTAGAATCTGCAGCAATTTTGTTTTCATAGTTAGGATTTCATGATGGATCTCAGTTTTTGCTGAGACTAACAAGGGAGTTTTTCCAGTCTTGGGAATTCACCCTTTTCTGCAACAGTTTTTTCCTTCTGTTGTAGAGTTTGTTTATTGTAGGGGACCACCAGATTGGCTTCCTTTTTTTGGAGGAAAGCATCTTAGTTCTGTTTGGCATGGCCCATTCCATGCACTTGTGTATGTGTTCATACACTGTACTGGTGTATGATTCAGCAGTCATGCCCCCAATTTTCTATGTGCATGGGTGTTGTGAAGTTAGCCACCTCTGTTTTTAGAAGCCCAAAAGTGGCTTTGGAGAATTTTTTTACGGTGGTTTCTTTTTGGGGGGGGTGAGGTGTGGATATCCATGGTGATTAGCTTGTGGTCAGATCTGACCAGGGAGGAGTTGATTACTGGTGTAGAGCAATGGTCGCCCATGTTAGTAATGACCAGGTCAAGGATGTTTCTACCCCTGGAGGGGATAAGAATGATTTGATTCAGGGCAATGGAATTAATGAATTCCAGAAAACGTTGAGCAAGTGTGTTGGTACATGCGTAATTTTCCCAGTTAATGGAGGAGTAGTTACAGTCTCTTAGTATAAGTGTATTGGATTGTACCCTAATATTTTCCAGTGTGTTTAGGAATGTGGAGTGGAGTCTTGGGACATGGTGGGGGATCTATAGCAGGCTACAACCTGGATTGCAGTTTTAACCAGTGTTAGTTGTACCTGAAGTATCTCTGATGCGTTATGTTGGATTACTAGTCTGGAGGTGTGCATATTCTTTATGAATATGGAGAAACCACCGCCTTTAGTGCTTCGGTCCAGGTTTAGCGGCTGAAAGGTGTGGTATGAATTATAACCTGGTAGTGCTGGGGTGCTCTCCAGAGCCATGAACCAGGTCTCGGTCACTGCACAGATGTCTATATTCTCTATTTTAAGGAGTGCTTCGAGCGAGTGCATTTTGAGATTTAAACTTCTGTCACTGACTAGGATAACCCTCAGATTTAGTTTGCTTGTAGCTGTTACGGTGGTAATTTTGTCTTTATTACATTGCCTAAAAAAAGGCACTATAGGGGTGGCAAGAGCCTTGGGCAGTATCCAGAATCCCTGGGGTGACAGGTGTAGGCCATCTCTGGCGAAGCATCGAGGTCCGTCGATCATGTCATCCCAGGCAGATAGATACTCGATCCTCTTAGAATGACACCTGAAACTTAGCCAATTGTTGAAGTCAACCATTTTCTGCTTGTACTGTGATATCATTCTGGGTGACAGTAGGATGCTACTCAGAGCTAGGGTCATACCTGCCTAGGCTACAAGATCCGAGAGCTCCTCTAGGTCTCTTTTCATGTAGTTCAGGGAGGTACATCTCAGGTCATTCACACCAACATGGACAATGACAGAGTTATACTTGTATCTGTTGTGGAATAACCTAAGTGCGTGCGTTATGTGGCAGATCCTGGCAACTGACAGGCAACTGACTGTAACTTTCTCCTTATGCAACCTAGTGAGTGGGACATTGGTGTGCCTTACTATTGAGTCACCTATGACTAGTGTATTGGGTAAGTTGTGTTGTCTTACAGCCTTTGGTTGAGTGGCACAATGTTTATGTGAGCTATGTGTCTCATGGTTTGTGCTGGGATGTGGTGGTTGTTTGCGTTTCTGCCTCAGAGGTCCCTGTTGTTTGGGCAGATTTTTATTGAGAGCCTCAGCGAAAGTAGGTGTGTGTTTTGTGTTACTATGTGAGGGTTGCGATGGTGTAAGTTCTGGACGGCTATGTGTTGAATGTGGTGTGGTGCAGGTGTTAACCTTCTCCTCTTGACTGGCTAATCCAGTCTTGGCTTCCAATTTAGCTATATATGTGCATCTCTCACAAGTCACAGTGTTGGGAGGTAAGAGGAGAGAGATGTCTATGTACATGAGGCAGTTGCTATATTGCCTCAGGATGCCCAAGTTCATCAGGATGACAGGAGAAAGCACAGGAACTGACCTTTAGACATGCCTGGATATGAGCTCAATCTATTAAGTACTGAAGCCTTTTACAGGAAGAATGTCACTCAAAGTGTCTGCGTCTGTACAGAGCACTGCCAAACAGTGGAGGGGAAACTAATACGTAGACCCTGAAAATTTAAGGATGAAGTATTTAAGCAGACAGCCTAAAGTTAGGAAGAAATAAAGCAGTACTTACTGAAAATAAAGAATTAGCTTGTCAAGAATGATGAAAAGAGGGGAGTCACATGAATGGCTACTGCCTGGCTACTACTAATACTGGTTTCAGCACAGCTTCACTCTATTGGGATACAATACTCCTTTGCTTCTTCTCTCACCAGAAGCAAAATGTTAGCAACAATCCCAAGAAGAGAAGCACGCCACAGCCTGTTTGGTGATCCACAGTCTTATTCCAGATGTTGCAAGGGTCTGCAGGGTTGTAGACTTTTTCTGGTAGATGCCTCGAATAGCAACCAGACCAATCACATAGGTTAAGCACAGACACTCACTCTCCAACCAGAAAGAGTCCGGAATCAATGCACTCCACTCCTACTCTCACCAGGATCAGAATATAAGCACAGATTCCAAGCTGTCACCTATAAATCAGTTATTAAGATTTCTGGTGATCAGCAGTCTCCAGGAAATAATGCAACTGCACTCCTTCTCTCACCAGGAGAAAACAGAAGCACTAATCCCAAGATGACCACTGAGAGGCAGAATGTGGGCTCTCCAATAACTAGTGGTCTTGCAATAGATGCTTAAAGGTAAGATGAAAAAATGGTTTATCCTAAACACTACAGTGTGCACTAGAGAAGTTAGATGTGAAAGTAGGTAACTTAAGTTTTACCTGTCTAAAAAGTTACGTTTTAGTGGAGAGTCACTATTTTTAAAACAACAGGATAGATTGAAAGGGGGTGGTCACTTTTTTTTATTCTGGTACTACGGAATACAGTAGGATGGCCAATAAATTTAAGAAGTTGAAGGGGAGTGATTTCACAAAAATGATAATTTTGTGCTTACTCACACCAACCAGTAAAAGCAGAGAGGAAATGAGATATATGGTCAAATTAACATAAGGGGCAGGCAACCAGAAAGACAATGGTGTTTAAGAACACAACAGTAACTGGGTAGGAGGCTGGGAAAAATTTCTGTCTGACTCACAAGAGACAGAGTTGTAGAGTCTTTTCAAGTTTTAATATGCAGTTAAAAGCAGAATACAAGTAAAACACAGTGTAAAGAAAACAAATCACAGTATACAAAATAGAAAAAGGGCAATAAAGCAATACAGAATACAACAAATAAAAAGCAAACCAACCTTTCCCTCACAGCAAACTGCAGCAGAGTCTGGGTGAGCCTTTCCAGTAAAGTAAGTGGGCACACACAAATTAATACTTTGTTGTGTGTTCACCCTTAAACTAATACTTTGTTGAACCACCTCTTGATTTAATTACAGCATTCAGTAGTCTTGGGTACATACCTGCCATCAATTAAAGAGACTCCGATTAACCCCAAATAAAGTTCAGCTGTCCTAGTAGGATTTTCCTGACATTTACCCAGTTACCTGCTACAGCAAAAGCCATGGTTCGCAGACAGCTAACAAAGCATCAAGAGGATCTCATTCTTGAAAGGTATAAGTCGGGAGAAAGGTACAAAAAAATTTCCACAGCACTGGATATACCATGGAACACAGTGAAGACAGTCATCAAAAAGTGGAGAAAATATGGGACAAGAGTGACATTGCAAAGAAAGTACAGTTTTGTACCTACCATAAATGTAGATGTTCGAGGATCCACATTGCTGCAGTCCTAACTATTGGGTAGTCCGCTGTCCCAGTCGGCCCGAATACCAAAGTATATGGCTGACGTCGGTCAAGGCGCATTAGACTGACGTCAGTACGTCAGGGTACTAATGCGCATGACCGACGTCATATCCTCAGTCTTTTCTTGCCCCAGATGTCAGAAGACCCTAAAAAGACAAGGCCAAAACCAAAAACTCCAAACATTCCTGCACCAAAAATATGTACAATATATACAAAATTACCAGAGTATAACCTCACCTACACAACCACCCCTAAACACAGAGGGACGGAGGGAGGTAATTGGACTGCAGCAATGTGGATCCTCGAACATCTACATTTATGGTAGGTACAAAACTGTACTATGTTCTTCATTCCACATTGCTGCAGTCCTAACTATTGGGTAGAATCTCAAAGCAGAGGTAAGGGAGGCTGGCAAATCATAAGGAAGCAGGAGCAGACAACATGCCTTGCAAAATAGCTGTGGCAAAACCAGCCCTAGATTTAGAGTAGAGAGGAAGGTGATAATGCTTAGAGAAAGTATGCACATTAAATATCCTTAGTTGCCAC
Organism: Protopterus annectens; assembly: GCF_019279795.1. Classification (NCBI taxonomy): domain Eukaryota; kingdom Metazoa; phylum Chordata; order Ceratodontiformes; family Protopteridae; genus Protopterus; species Protopterus annectens. Next base: position 829,000,941 of record NC_056737.1, on the reverse strand, counting down.
CCCCCTTAGAAATGCTGTTGAAGTGGCAGTAGCCCTAGTGGAATGAGGCCTAATCCCAGCTGGAATCTCCTTGCCATGATGGGAATAACAAAATGCAATGCAAAACCCAATCCACTTAGAATTAGTTTGTTTTGACACAGGCTTGCCCTGAGAACTCAAAGCAAAAGAAACAAACAACTGCTGAGACTGCCTAAAATCCTTAGTCCTGCTTAAATAATAACGCAATTGCCTGTGTACATCTAAAGTGTGCAAAATCTTTTCCCCTTTATTTTGGGGATCTGCATAAAAAGTAGGCAAATGAATAGTTTGGTTTAAAGCCACACTAGAAACCACCTTAGGCATAAAGGAAGGATTAGTACGTAATGATACCCTATCCTTATGAAAAATCAAAAAAGGCTCTACCGCCATAAGGGCCTGCAATTCAGAAACCCTTCTTGCAGAAGTAATGGCCAACAAAAAAGCAGTCTTCCATGACAAGTATTTCAAGTCAGCAGTAGCCGGCTCAAAAGGTTGTAGAGTAAGTTTCTCCAACACAAAATTGAGATCCCAAGCAGGAGTAGGAGCTCTACGTGGGGGTCTTATATTCTTTGCCCCTCTAAGAAATTGCTTGAACAAAGGATGCGAAAACAATGGTGGGTCACAATCATAGTGAGCTGAAATTGCTGCAGCATGAATCTTAATGGAAGAGAAAGACAAACCTTTGTCCAATAACTCAGTAAGATATTGAAGAGCCACACTCAAATTAGGCTCAGAAATCTCCAAATTGTTTGCTGCACTCCAAAATAAAAATCTCTTCCATTTTCTCATACACTTTCCTTGTACTAGGTCTTCTGGCTTCCATAATCACATTTAAAACTTGTTGAGGAAGTTGAGACCTGCTGTGTTTCAAAACAGAATATGCCAGGCTGTTAAATGAAGAGAGTGAAGCTCGACATTGAGCAGGTGACCGTCCCTCTGAGACAACAGGTGTGGAATCAAAGGTAAAGGCCGTGGAGGCTTCCTTACCAGACCCCTCAGTAATGGGTACCAGTGTTGCCGAGGCCAATCTGGAGCTATTAAAAACATCCTTGGCTTGTCTTGTCTGACCTTTAGGAGCACCTTTGGGAGAAGAGGCAGAGGTGGAAAGGCATACACATGAAGATTTTTCCAACTGAAAGAAAGAGCATCCACTTTCCAAGCTGTGTGATGAAACCTCTTTGTGCAAAACTTTGGCAGCTGGTGGTTTAGTGGAGAAGCGAACAGATCTATGTCTGGAGTTCCCCATGACACTGTCAATTTTGAAATACATGAAGATCCAGTTTCCACCGTGGGGATCCATGATTTGTCTGCTTAACACATCTGCTAAGGAGTTCTGTGCTCCGGCAGAAACCTTGCCTGAAGAGTTAGTTGCAAGCTGAGCGCAGTCTCCCATAAAATCATTGCTTGCCTGCACAACGGGTAAGAATGTGTTCCCCTTGTTTGTTGATGTACCACATGACAGTTGTGTTGTCTGTTAGAATCAACACCTGCCCTGGAAGAAGTAACTCCTTGAAAGCCATTAATGCAAACTGGACTGCTAACATCTCTTTCATGTTGATATGTAGATGCTGTAGTCTGGCAGGCCACTTGTCTCGTATCCACTTTCCATTTAGATGAGCTCCCCAAGCAATGTCTGAGGCATCTGTCGTTAGAATCTGACTCGCCTCTGGTCGGGTCACAGAGAGTCCCTTGTTTAGGTGACATTCCTGAGCCCACCACAAAAATTCCTTTTGAATGCAAGGTATTATTTGAATGACAGTGTCCAAATCCTGGCAGTGCTGTGTCCATACATTTTTGAGATACCATTGCAGCTTCCTCATATGCAGTTTGGCATTGGGAAGCACCAGAATACAAGATGCCATGAACCCTAAGGCTTGAAGGACTGTCCTTGCAGTCAGCCCGGACTGAAGAGATAGTTGAAGGAAGTAACTGGAAAGATTCTTTTGTTTGTCCGGGGTTAAAAAGGCCATCTGGGCTGCTGTATTCAGTCTCACACCCAGAAAGCACATGTCTTGAGAGGGTACTAGACTGGACTTTATTTCGTTCACAGAATACCCTAGGCATCTTAGCACTGCTATCACAAATTCCAAATGCTGTAAAAGGTCTTCCTTTTCTTGAGCCAGAATCAGGCAGTCGTCCAAGTAAGGATAGATCTGAATTCCTTTTAGCCTGAAGTAAGCTATCACTGGAGCCAGAACCTTTGTGAATACTCTGGGCGCAGTAGATAAGCCAAAGGGCAATGCAGAGAACTGATAATGAGAATTTCCAGCTCGAAAACGCAGATACTTCCTGCAACTTAGTCTGATAGGCACATGAAGGTAAGCTTCCTTGAGATCTAAAGTTACCATCCAGTGATCTTTGCCCAGCAGAGGTAAAAGCTGTTGTAACGTCAACATTTTGAACTTGGGAATGTCCAGATAAGTGTTGAGGGTAGACAAATCCAAAATTGGTCTCCACGTGTTCCCCTTCTTCGGTACTAGGAACAGGCGAGAATAAAATCCTAGGCCCCTTTCTGGCACAGGAACTGGCTGAATGGCCCCTATTTGGAGCAACAGAGAAATTTGCTTGTGAGCCTCTTTGCTTTGCAGAGGAGGAATGTCTGGCATGCCTTTGAAAGGAGACAAGGTATGGAAGTAAAACCTGTAACCGTGATGAATGATATCCAAAACCCATCTGTCTTGGGTAATTAAATCCCAATTTTCTTTGAAAAGAGCCAGCCTTCCTCCCAAAGGTGCTGCCAGGCGAGAATGTACTGGCAGCTGAAAAGGTAGGTCATTGGGTCTGTTTACGAAAGGACTGACCCCTGCCCTCACCAGAAGACTGAGCAGGTGAACTCCCTGTTCTAGGCCTAAAAGAACCTTGAGCCCTGCCCCTACCACGTCTAGACCTACCCCTAGACTGGGAATCATAAGCAGGATATGTCCATCCCTTAGTAGGCCAATTTCTACTAAACTTCGGAGGCTGAACCTGCAGAAAATCCTTAACAGTTTGCATAGACTTAGCCTTGTCCTCCATTTTCTTTAAAACTGCTTCCACAGGCGAACCAAACAACACATCCGACTGTAAAGGAGCATCCAAAATCCTTGTTTTAACATGCTCAGCTAAATTCTGATCCCTCAACCAGGCGTGCCTACGAAGAACAGAACCAGTGGCAGCCACCCTCGAGGAGGCCTGCACAGCATCAAAACCACACTGCAAGGAATGCTTACCCACCTGTTCAGACACATGAACTAAATCCTGCAACTCTTTACACTCAATACCTTCTGCCAGAGCATCCACCTTAGACTTCAATTGTGAAAGGAGATAATTCTGATATTTTAACATGTGAAACTGACAATTCAACGCCCTCATGGCTAAAGTGGAAGAAGTATACACTTTCTTTCCCCATCTATCCAAAGCCCTTGCCTCTTTATCAGGAGGAACAGGATTTTTAACAACAGAAGCCTTCACACCTTTAGGCCCCTGAGAGACAGTTTCGGGTCTGCCCTAGGACTCTTAAAAGATACTTATGAGCTTCAGGCACCCTATAGTACCTATCCGGTTTAACTGGGGCAGGAGGCAAAGAATCAGGATTCAGGGAAGCCTCTGCAAAAACATCTTCCACCGCATTCAGAACAGGAGGTATAGCTAAAGGCCTATGCTGGGGTAAAAACAAGAATTCCCTAAGCCTCTTCCTGGAATCAGAGAAATCTTGACCTTCCCATTTAAAATGCTCCCTCATGGAATGCAAAGTCTCTGAAAATGAAAAATCCTCAGGAGGAGAAGCTGAAGGAGTAGAATCATCCACATCAGAATCAGAATAAGGAGGATACTCCTGCAAGTCTTCAACCGAAGACTCAGAAGCCTCGAACATTGCTCAAAACTCTCAAACTCAGGTTCCACCCTAGGCCTCTTATCAGGAGGGGGCATAGCACCTCTAATCATAGTAATCAAATCCTCTGCCATTTTAAGCATATGTTTCTTAGGCAAAGACCCTGCAGCACTAGGAGAAACCCCCACTGAAGCTAAACTAGGCCTGCCTCTCAAAGAAGCCTTGGAAACAGAAGGGGAGGCTCTAACCACCTTAGGAAGAGAGGGAAGAACAGCCACCTGAGAAGCCCCTTCAGCCTGGCCTACTTCCTGAGAGGACACATCCTGTAACAGTAAAGTCTCTCCCTGAGACTCCAAAGAAACTCCTGGCAGAACCTCCGGCTCCACTGAGCCTTCTATAGAACCGGCGTCCGGGACTGTCGGTTCTTCCACTCTAGGCTTTGCTGCTTTGTCCTTGCGCTTTTGGCGAAGCAGGCGCCGGAGCATCCGGCGGCATTTTATAATTACAACGCTTCCCAAAACTAACCTGGCACAGTCTAACCTTCTCTTAATAGTGCATTTGTTAAATCTAGCACAAGAGCGGCATCCAACAACGCCGTGCTCAGGCCCTAAGCAAGGTATACACAAAGTATGGTAATCCCTATGAGGTATCTGTTTCCCACAAGAAATACAGTTATTCACTTTTTCTGACATCCGGTTAAATACTGAGGCAAGAAAAAAACAAAATATTCCCCAACGGGGTACTTAGCCAACTTTGATTCGGTCTGAAACTCTGACTTCAGAAACTTTCAGAACGCCAACCTGCACTCGCAAAACTGCTTCTGCATCGGACCATGCGGCAAAAAAGACTGAGGATATGACGTCGGTCATGCGCATTAGTACCCTGACGTACTGACGTCAGTCTAATGCGCCTTGACCGACGTCAGCCATATACTTTGGTATTCGGGCCGACTGGGGCAGCGGACTACCCAATAGTTAGGACTGCAGCAATGTGGAATGAAGAACATCTGTATGTCCCTCCAAAATCGAGGAAAAGACAAGACAAAAAGTGGTCAGAGAGGCTGCCAAGAGACCTACAGCAACACTGAAGGAGCTGCAGAAACTTATGGCAAGTACTGGTTCTGTACTACATGTGACAACAGTCTCCCTTATTCTCCATATGTCAGGACTATGGGGTAGGGTTGCAAAACAGAAGCCTTTTCTTACAGAGAAAAACATCCAGGCCCGGCTAAAATTTGCAAAACAATACATCAAGTCTCCCAAATGCATCTGATGAGACCAAGGTGGAACTTTCTGGCCACAATTCCAAAAGGTACGTTTGGTGCAAAAACAACACTTCGCATCACCAAAAGAACACAACCCCCACGGTGAAGCATGGTGGTGGCAGTATCATGCTTTGGGGTTGCTTTTCTTCAGCTGGAACTGCAGCTTTAGTCAAGGTGGAGGGAATTATGAACAGTTCCAAATACCAGTCACTTTTAGGTTCATAGGTTCATACTAGGCTATCTGCCCTAGGGCATTTATAAGCCTAGCCAGAGTGTGTTTGGCTTTCGCCACCCATTTTAAATGAATTTTGCTATGCCCTTTTTTGAGGTTAGTATACTGTGCCTCTGTCTAACAGTGACAAAGAAGTGATACCCGGGGTAAACCTACGATCTCCCATCCACTCATCACGATTCCTCTTGAAGACAGTCAATGAGGGACTCTGCCTAACCTGGACTGGGATTTTACTCCAGAGTGAAGGGAGCCTCTGGGTTATGAATCTGTCCCTCCAGCATGTCCTATTTATTTCAGTGCTGAGGTTCAAGTCTCTCAAGCGCGTAGCTCGATGGAATTTGGATTTTCTGAGGTGCAGCATGTCCATTAATTCCGGGTTGGACATGGCTTTATACATCAGGCACAGATCACCTCTGAGCAGGCAGTATGCCACTGAGTAGAGCTGGAGTTTCTTTAACCGGGCAGCATATGGAATCTGTTTGAGCCCTTTGATCCTCTTGGTGAGGTACTTTTGGGGTCTTTCCAGTTGCTGCAGGTGTCTGGTAAGGTATATCCCAAAAGGGGCATTGTACTCAATTATGGGCCTGATGAGGGATGAGTAAAGAGGCATGATGACCTCCCCTGATCTAGATGTGAATCCCTTCATGATTAGGTGGGCTATATAAAATGTTTTTCTAACCACTTTGGCCACGTGGTTGTCAAATGAGAGATTGCTATCAACTTGAGTCCCCAGGTCCCTAATTACTTCTTCTGTACTTAATGGATTACCACCTATGTGGTAATTTGTGGCACTTTGTTTTTGCCAAAGGGGATGACTATACACTTTTTGGCGTTTAGCTTGAGGCCATGGGTCTGGCACCAGTTGTCTGTTTCTATGAAGCCCTTTTGGAGGATGCTTGTGTCGGCTGGAGAGTCGATTATGGCACCCAGTTTGCAGTCATCTGCGAACTTGGTCAGCCACAGTCCTTCCGTGTTGGCCTGTACCTCCGAGAAATATATACCGAACAAGAGATTTCCCAGGACTGAGCCTTGTGGGACACCACTTGTAACTGGTTTGGAGTCTGACATGGCTCCAGCAATTCTAACCATGTGGGTTCTGTCCTTGAGCCAGTTTGCAACCCATCTAGTGACATAGCGGTTTATATTAAAGCTGGTGAGCTTATCTATAATGCCCGAGTGGGGTATTGTATCGAAGGCTTTTGCGAGGTCCAGGTAGGCTGTGTGGACCACTTTCCCCTCGTCAATGGCCTTGGTGACTGTTTCAAAGAAATCAACCAAGTTTAAGAGGCAGGATCTGCCCTTAAAGCCGAACTGGGTAGGATCCAGTGTCTGTAGGTCCCCAATATCTTTATTTATGAGGTCCATGATGATCCTTTCCATAGCTTTGCAGACCAAGCTAGTCAGGCTTATGGGGCGATAGTTTCCAGGATCCGTTGAGGCACCACCTTTGTGGAGAGGGACCACGGTTGCTGTACGCCACTCTTTGGGTACATATCCTGTAGTAAGGCTGAGATTGAACAATAGTTTTATGTTTGGGTTTCGCTCTTCTTGGAGTTCATGTAGGACGCAGCCCGGGACACCGTCTGGTCCCATTGATGCTGTGTTTTTTGCTTTGGAGAGGGAAGCTCTTACCTGAGCATCTGAGATGTCTGGGGGGCAGCACTCTGCTGGGATAGATATTTGCCCTTTTGGTGGGGAGGGGGGGTAGAAGTTTGCGCTGAACCTGTCAGCTAGGATGTTGGCAATGTCTGTGGGTTCGGTGTATTTTTTGTCATTTTGGACTAATTCTGAGCATATCTGGGAATTCCCACCCAGGTTCCTAACATAACTAAAGAAAGCCTTGTGATTATCCTTAGTGTCCTGTGCAATTTTTCTCTCAAAGCTGGCCTTAGACGATTTTATGAGTGCACATAGTTTTTTGCTAATACTGATCAGAGATGCCTTCTTTTTTGGGATTTTGCTCTATCATGTAGTAGCTTCCTCCTTCTATTGTATAGTTTGTTTATGGCTGGGGTCCACCAGACAGGACGCCTGCCTTTGGAGGATTGGGTCTTGGTTTTATTTGGGATTGCATGATTCATGCATTCCTGAAGGTGTTCATAGAATGCGTTTATAAAGGATTCTGCGGTCTGGGCCGTATTTTCCACAGGCCCGGGGGCTTTGAAGGATTCCACCTCGGTTTTGAGGAGTGTGAAATTTGCTTTAGAGAAGTTTTTCACTGTGGTTTTCAGGGCAGGGGGGGAGTCGGGATGTGAATATCCAGTGAGATTAGTTTATGGTCTGATCTTACCAGTGAGGGATACACTTCTGGTCTGGAGCATAGAATCCCCATGTTGGTGATGATCAGGTCCAGTATGTTTTCCCCTCTTGTGGGAGTGGTAACAAGTTGTTCCATAGCATTTGAGTTTATAAATTCTAGGAACCTTTGGGCTAGGGTGTTGGAGCTAGAGTAATGCTCCCAGTCTATGTTTGGGTAGCTGAAGTCGCCCAATATAATGGTGTTTGGAGAGACCTTCATATTTTCCAGTGTTCTCAGGAAGGCCGAGTGGGGTTCCTGGGTTTGGGAGGGTGGTCTGTAGCAGGCTATAAACTGGAAGGCAGTTTTACCCACTGTTAGTTGCACATGGATAGTCTCTGATGCTTCGTGCTGTGCCACCAACCTGGAGGTGTGGGCATCTTTGTGAATATTGATACTCCCCCTCCTTTTGTGGCTCGGTCCAAGTTTTGGGGCCGAAAAGCATGGTATGAGGTATAACCTGGTAGTGCTGGGGTGCTCTCGAGCGTCTTGAACCGGGTTTCTGTTACTGCACAGATATCGATGTTCTCCATGCTAAGGAGAGTTTCGAGTGTGTGCATCTTGAGGTTTAGACTTCTGGCTCAGTAGCATTACTCTTAGTTTCTTATCCCTTGTGATACCTATGGAGGTGAGTTTGTCTTTTGAGCCTTGCCTAAAAAGGCACTATGGGGGTAGCAAGAGCCTTTGCCAATATCCGAAAGCCCAGGGGTGACAGGTGCAAGCCGTCCCTAGCGAAGCATCGTGGCTTGTCGAGCATGTCATCCCAGGCTGACAGGCATTGGATCCCCTTTGAATGACACCAATACTTAAGCCAATTGTTGAAATTGATCATCTTGTCTTCATATTGTGGCATCATTCTTGGTGAGGGTAAGATGCTACTCAAGGTCAGGGTCATACCGGCCTGGGCTACATGCTTAGAGAGCTCCTCTATGTCTCTCTTCATGTAGTCCAGGGCGGTATGTCTCAGGTCATTCACACCAGCATGGACAATGACCGAGTCATATTTGTACTTGCCTTGGAGTGACCCGAGTGCTTGTGTTATGTGGCGGATCCTAGCGCCCGACAGGCAGCTCACCATGACCTTCTCCTTGTTCAGCCTGATGAGAGGGACGTCAGTGTGCCTGACGATAGAGTTACCTATTACAAGTGTATCAGGTGTGTTGTTTAACCTTAAGGGCTGTGACTGTTCGGCACACTGGCTTTGTGAGCTATGTGTTGCACGTGTTTTGTTTTGGGGTAGCGGTTGCTTGGGTGTCTGCTTTGGAGGTCTCTGCTGCTTAGGCAGATTTTTATTTAGAGCCTCCAGGTATGTTTTTGTGTGTTTGGTTTGCTGTCGTGGTAGGTCTATGTGAGACTGGAATTGTAGTGAGTGTGGTTTCCTTCTCCTCCTGACTGGTTTTGCCAGTACTGAGTTGAGAGAGCTTTGCCTCCAGTATGGCTATATGGTTGCATCTCTCACGTGTTGGAATTTGTTAGGAGGAGGAGAGGGTTGTCTGTGTACATGAGGCAGTTGTAACATTGCCTCAAGATTCCCAGATTCACCAGCTGGACCGGAGAGGAGATTGACAACTGACCTTTGGACATGCTAGAATAGTATTGGGAATTCCTTTATAATTGAAAAAAAAAGGGCCAATGGGGAACAAGGTACTCAAGGGGAGTTTGTGAGGGTGTAGTGCTTTTAATTTTTTATTGCTGACTTATATAATTGCTTTAGTGAGCAAGTGCAAGGTATCTTAAATGCAATGTGTTACAGGTAACAAATGCAAAAACGACAAACAGTAACTTTCTTTCAAGTGAAACAAGGAAATAAGTACAGTAAGCAATGCAGATATCACTAGGGATCCACAGAAGCGCTGAAAAGCTGCGTTTTAGGTGGAATTAGCATTTCAGGGAAATAACAAGCATACAAACAAAGCTAGATTCAGCAGGCCTGGATCTAGTCTATGCTACAGCAAACAAGGTGTACCAATTTCAGTAAGAAACAGTTCAAATATGCAGGCACTATAAGCCTTTAACCAGAAATTCCCAGCTCGGAAGGGCAGAGTCCAGCCTCTCCTCCCACAAGAGTGCAGACCACGAACCTTCTTAATGTAAAATAACTGGCCTGAAGCCTAAGTGCTTAAACCAGAACTAATACACTTTTAGAATAACAGACACTGAGCCCTCAATCAGCAGTTCCCAACTTAGAAGGATGTAAGCTACCTGTCCTGCCACCACAGTGCAGGCCACAAACCTTCCTAATGTAAAACAACTGGTCTGAAGCCCAAGTGCTTAATCCAAAAGACTTAGAATGATAGCTACACTTTAATCAAGTTACTACCAAGCAGTAATAAATACAATTGAATACTTTAAAGAATGCCTGGATTAGTGCTCAAGTTATAAAAACAAAGCTAGATTCAGCAGGCATGGATCTAGTCTATGCTACAGCAAACAAGGTGTACCAATTTCAGTAAGAAGCAGTTTAAATATGCAGGCACTATAAGCCTTTAACCAGAAATTCCCAGCTCAGAAGGGCAGAGTCCAGCCTCTCCTCCCACAAGAGTGCAGACCACGAACCCTTTTCATGTAAAACAACTGGTCTGAAGCCCAAGTGCTTAAACTAAAAGGCTTAGAATGAGTTACACCAAGCAGTGATAAATACAATTGAGTAATTTTAAGATGACGCAAAAACAAAATAAAGTAGGAAGAAACACAAATACAGTAAAAGCAGATAACATTTTTCTGAGTGAGCAAATGAGATGGGCCCAGGAGTTACAGGACAGAAACAAGTGCAAATGCAGGCCTTCAAATCAGAAAGTTGAGAGAGATGGAAGTCCGCCCAAACGGCCAATAACTACAAATTCTGGGCCAGAACCACTCCTTATGTGGTAGACAGGTTACCTAGTGCTTACCACTCCCACTGATAAGCTAGAAGGCTTCCCTCCAACACAGAAAGGCTTGGGGGGCTCAGAAGCTTACAAATAGTCCTGGATACAGCAAATCTGTATCTGGAACACTAATTACAGGATAGGTAGGAAACAGGCTTACAATTTTTTTTTTCTTTTTCAGAAAAGTAGCAAAAACAGTAGTAAAAACAATTCACATGCAGTGCAAGCTGGCACACTTGAGTATGTAGCAATATTAGTCCACACACAGTTTGAAAAAATGTAATTAAATTAAAAAGGACTAAAAGCAAGTGCAGAAAGGGTTTATTAGGTAGAATGCGGTAAAGAGATGGGACTGGAGGAGTGCCCTAGATCAAATCTACAGTGGGGCGGGCACTGCAAAAGCCACCAAATTTAAACTACAACCAAGAACAGGGAGGGAGGGGGTGGGGAAGACAGTTTCAACAGAGATGTGAGGAATCACAGTGCAAATTATAAAACCAAAAAAAATATACTGATCTCTGTATATTTGCAGAACAGTAAGACAACAGATATCTAAGCAACAATTTAGCTCTATAATACAGAAAAATGTACTCAGCTCTATATATTTGCAGACAGTCTTGTAAGGCTGTCTCTCAACACACAGGTTCCACTTTTTTTGGCCCAAAACCTTCAGGCATCTGCTAGAAAGCTGAAGGCGATGAGGAATTTCACCTTTCAACACAACAATGACCCCAAGTATACATCCAAATCAACAAAAGAATGGCTTCACCAGAAGAAAAAAAGAAGTTATGTCTGGGGGAATCAGGGTAGGAAGTGATGAATGAAAGAAGATGAACAACACAGATGGAATGTTATGCAAGACATAACTTCTTTATCTGATATTGTTAATTTTCTTTCCATTCATCATGGATGGGACAGAATCCCCAGCTATCTTGTGATCCTTGGGTGGCCCATATGGAAGAACGTTCGTGAATACCACTGAGCCGAAAGCAGCTCTCCCTCTGGAGACCACATCCAATTTGTAATGATTGATAAAAGTGTGGGGTTTAGCCCAAGTGGCTGCTGCACAGACGTCATCCATAGAAGCTCTGGAGTGGAAGGCTACAGATGTTGCCATAGATCTAGTAGAGTGGGTTTTAATATTCTTTGGCATACGTTCTTTTGCAAACGAATAAACATATGCAGTCTCTCAACCATTTAGATAAAGTGACCTTGGAGATAGAATTTCCCATTCTAGGCCCAGAAAAGGAAATGAAAAGTTAGTCAGTTTTACGAATTGCATTGGTCCTGTCTAAATAAAATCTCCATTGTCTATGCACATCCAAGGAATGCAGGCAGTATCCCCTTTATTAGAAAAATTTGGGAAAAATACTGGTAAGTCAATAGTCTGATTGATGGAAAAATCAGAAACAACTTTGGGGAGGAAAGATGGGTTTCTCCAGAGTGACGCTCTGTCCTTCTGGAATATTAGATAGGGTCTTTTGGTGGATAATGCCTGAAGTTCAGAAATTCTTCTGGCTGATGTGATGGTTACCAGGAAGAGGGATTTACATGACAAGAACTTGAGATCACATTTCGCTGCAGGCTCAAATGGAGGTTGAGGCAAAGACTGGAGAACTAACGTGAGGTTCCATAGCTCTACAGGCTGTCTGATTGGAGGCCTAATATGACAAACTCCTTTGAGAAAACCTTTACATAAACACATTGATATGAGAGGGGTACCATCCAGTCCATTATGGTATTTTGAAATCGCCGACAGATGTACTCGTATGGTAGAGGCTGCGGCTCCATCATCAAAAAACTTAGATAGATATTGTAAAACCGCTGTGACTGGAACCGAATACAATCTAGCATCTTTTCCTTTGACCAAATAGAGAACCTTTTCATTTGTCCCAATATATTCTTCTGGTGGATGGTTTATGAGAGGCCAGAATAATGTCATGAGCAGGTGACGTGAGATCATCCTGCCTGGCAACTAACAGAAGTGGCGACACCAAGCTGTCAGCTTGAGACTGGGCACATTTGGGTGACTTAACCCTTGGGGGTGAGAAATCAGGTCTGGGAGAGGGTCCAGAATTCATGGTGGATATAACAGATGAGGCTGAAGGAAGGGGAACCAAACTTGTCGAGGCCAAAAGGGGGCAATGAGGATCACTTTGCATTTCAACCGAATAGCTTTCTTTATGAATTGTGGAATCAGAGGAATGGGGGGATAGGCATGAAGTCCCATGGGCCAATCTTGAATCAGAGCGCCCCCCTTTCAGGGGAATAGGACAAAATAGCTGCTGCATTTGTTGTTTGATGGGGAGGTGAAGAGGTCACAGCAAGGCTGGCCCCAACGGCTGAAAATTTCTGCCGCTACATTGGGATTGAGAGACCACTCATGGGGTAAGAGAATACATCTGCTCAACCTGTCTGCAATCAGGTTGGAGCTCCCCAGGATATCATTGCTATCAGAAAGCGGTTGGAAGCGATCGCCCAGTGCCAAATTTTCATGACCTCTCAACACAAGGGCTGGGATTTGGTTCCTCCTTGCTTGTTGATATACCAGACTACTGACATATTGTCTGACTGGACTGCAATCATTCCGGAAGGGAGAACTGGTTGGAATGCTTGCAACGCTAACAGCACCGCTCTCAGTTCTAGAACGGTGATATGCAGGTTGGCCTCCAATGTGGACCATGCACCTTGGACTGTCTTTCCTTGGAAATGGCCCCCTACCCATCAGGAAAGCATCCATGGTCACAATGGCCTTGGCCTGAGGGGACTGGAATGGGCGGCTCCAAAGTTCTGTGTCTGGCCTCATCCACAGAAGAAGGTCCTGCTTGCAAGACTTGGTTATCTGAATCTGAAAACATAGAGGGTGATGGTTCGGGAACCACTGAGAGAGAGAAAGCGGCAATGGAGAATTCGCATGTGCAGTTTTGCAAGAAGCACTATTGGTATGGAAGCTGCCATTGATCCTAGAACCTGAAGAACCTCTCTCACTGAGACTTAGTTTTGACAAAGTATCACCCGGAGCTGAAGCCTCAATCTCTGCAGTCTGTGAGCTGGCAGCGACGCCAGGCAGGATTAGGTGTCGAAGACTGCTCCGATGAATTCTACTTGCTTGACCGGAGTAAGGTTGGATTTCTCCCAGTTCAAAGTTATCACCAAAAATTCAGCCAGAGAAAGGGTGTACTGCAGAGCTGTTACAAGAAGATGCTTGGTGGGGGCGGTAAGGAGCCAATCGTCCAAATATGGAAATACCTGGAATCCTTGCAGTCTCAAGTGAGATGTAACTACTGCCATGCAATTTGTGAACACTCTGGGGGCGCTAGAGAGACCAAACGGCAGGGCACAAAACTGGTAATGATTGGCTCCTAGCCGGAAGCGAAGTAGACTCCTGGAGCGTTTGTCCACTTTGATGTGGTAATACGCATCCTGGAGATCTACCAAGCACATCCAATCACCCTCCCTTAGAAAAGGGAGACTGGACTGAACCATGACCATCCGGAATTTGGTTTGGGCAACAGACTTGTTCAAACTGCTGAGATCCAGAATGGGTCTTTAGTCCCCTGTCTTTTTTGGCACCAAAAAAATCTTGAGTAAAATCCAGATCCACATTGGTCTGGTGGAACTAATTGGATGACTCTTTTTTGATACAGCTTTTTTTATTTCTGAAGCTGCTTCTTCCCTTTTACTAGGTGGAGCATCGGGAAGTTTCATTGGATGTTTTGGATAAGTGATGAGGGGAATGGTGTCACCTCTGGTAACGATATTCTGCACCCAACGATCGGTGGAAATAGAGTACCAGGCAGCTTGGTGCAGAAATAAATGACCCCCAACTACTTCCAGAGGAAAGCAATTGAGCTGCTCTTCAGGACCACTGGTAAGGCTGCCCAGAGACGGAGTTTCTGGGGCCTTGATTACATGGACCCCCTCTGCCTCGATAGGGGCGTCTTCCAGAATTGCTGCCCCCTCTGCCCCTGGTGGTATCATCACCATGCACAGCATGGAAAGGACCCTGAGTTTTTTTTGTGCCACATATTCCCACTCCTCTGGTTCCTGGAAAAGGAGCACTGAGGATTGAAAAAACATAGACCTCCAGCAGGCAGTGTCTTACCATCCTGCTCACACCTGACCAGAGTGTCCGTTACCTTGGAGCCAAACAGGGAAGATGCTATGATGGGAGCATTCAGAAAGGAAGACTTGAAAATGCGCATCCAGGCATAACGTCTCATAACTATGCCTGAACCCGCAGTTCTAGCCGCACCTTCGGTTGCATGTGAAAGCAACCTCATGGACGAACTGGAGATTGATTCCACGGTTGCGAGCTGTGAGACAACTTTATCCCTTACCTCATCAGACACCTGTCCTGCGAGTGTTCCAGAGAGTTTGGAGGTCAAGTCTCTTTGGAGCCTCGTAAAATGTGCCAAGTAGTTCAGAGAAAGAATGGCAAAGGTCACTGATGCAAAGGCTCGATTCCCCAATCTGTCCACAGCCCAGGACTCTGTTGGGCGGGTGAACAGTAGGACTCTCTTCAGCTAGATCCTTTTTCGTGACCGCCGCCACCACCATAGCATCGACTGGTAAACCTCTGGACCAATGAGGATTTTCCTAGGGTGGAGAAAGTATCTTGTCGGGTCTCCAAGGGATCGCCTCAATAGAATCGGGGTTCTTCCAGGCGCTCTGCACCACGAGCTGAACTAGCTCGTCTGCAGGCAGGGTCCCCAAGTGGTAGATGGCCAGGCATGGAAAGCCTGCAGGAATACAGACTCCTCAGAAGAAGGGTTAGTGGGCTTCCACTCACCCCTCTGTTTCAGCATTTCAAGGATGTCTCTAAAGGAGACATCATCAGAGGGTGACCACGGGGACCCTCCACTGTCCTCAAAATCCATGTCCTCTGTTAGAGACTCCTCAGGCGAGGCTACGTGCTTCCTCTTGCATGACCTCTTCTGTGAGGGCTCCTCAGTGGGGGCTTCTGAGGAGGAATCGGAAGAGTGGGTACCTGTACAGGAGGTTCCTGCGGCTTCCCTGCCTGGTGTTCCGGGGAGGTGGCCTATGGCAGGGGAAATCTGAAGGTTCAGACATCGGCGGAATGCTTCCAGAAGCAAGTGCCCTCTCCATCGCATGGAAAGCAGGTCTGCCTGAAGAGGGATGGGAGCTCGGAAACGGAGTCACACCCCGCTCCACCGAACCCACTCCCAAGGATGGCGCTCAAGCACGATCGGTGCAGACAAAGCTCCTGGCACTGAGGATGGAACCGAAAAGCCTGCAACAGTATCACCGGGTTGAGGAAGAACTGGTTCAGCAGAAACAGAGGACCAAAGGGACGGTCCTGGAGCCTCAGTGAGGTCCACTACAGGTGAGACAGGGGGTTCCAAAAAGGACGTAGGAGCAGAAGGCTTTAGAACCGGAATGGTCAAAGGAGGAGACTAGGATGGAGACTGTGGAGAAGTCAACCCAAGTCCTGTAGGAGGATGGGTCCTGGAAGGCGTGGATATCCCCCTGGCTGCCAACAGCTGATCCACAAAAAGCACCACATCAAGTTCTGAAAGGCTCCTGGTGGATCTAGTGGATACTCCGGATGGAGAGTCAGGTTGATCTAAGAATGGGCTATACACCTGGCCTAGAAATGGGTCTATCGATGGAGAGTATCGGGTCCGTGGTGTGGAATCTACCGGAACCGATGTCTCAAGTTTGGAGACAAGAAGCAGTGGGGTCAAATCCATTCTTGTCAGGGCTGTAAAAGAGCTTGGCACCGAATGGGCACTCGGGAGTCGATATGGAAGGTTCAATCGTCATTGCAGAGATAGGCATCGAAGGCATGCACTGTGCCGAAGTGGCACCCAGTGCCAAAGTCGTAGTAGGTGAGGCGAGATGTATAGTCGGTGCCGGAGACAGTATTGGAACTGAAGCTGGCGCGATATAGTAACACTCGTAGTACCTGGAGCAGACTGGGTCGGTGCCGACGAGGCAGACTTATGCTCCGAAAATCATTTTTGCACTTTAGATTTTACAGACCTACCCTGGTCACACGAGGGTGAAGAGGGAACTGAAAGGGGCCTTTTCTTATCCTTAACAGGAGGGGGTGAGACCTCCATTGCAGAAAGGGCCTCTGAAAAAGGAGACCTAAGTAAGCCCTTCAGTATTAACTTATTCTTGCGCTTGTTACAGTGCGCTGGCTGAAACTTTGACAAATCACACAGGGAGGTTGCACCAAAAGATTGGGCACCCCCAAGCAATAAACACAATCATCATGAGAGTCACTATTCAGAAGTTTACCATTACATGAAGTACAGTGCTTGAAACCCAAAGTACCCTTCTTATCAGACATCATGAAAAGCTAAACACAACAAAGTCCTCAGAGAAAAATGTAAATTCTATTTTCTCTATGTCTAAAACTATCTAACTACACACAATATCTATCCTAAGAGTCAAAAACACACAACTAGGCAGAAAAGGGAAGGAGAGAAGAAATACCAGCGATGGTATTCAAGGAATACCATAAGGGTAAGGAGAGAAGGCCGTACCACCAATGGTACTAAAAAGGTTACCAAACGGGTAGAAGTAGCAGTGAAAATGTCTAAATCTAATTGTAAACATAGAGAGTTTTGTTTGCGTCTTTCGGCTTTTCCCGGTTAGGGGTCGCCACAGCGGAACTCCGGTCTGCTTATGATTGGCAGTAGGTTTTTACCGAAGACGCTCTGAGAATCGAACGGGCAACGTCTAACTGTGAGGTAGCGTTGTCGCCTCACAGTTAGACGTTGCCCGTTCGATTCTCAGTTAGAGCGTCTTCTGTGTGACGACATGCGTGAATGGGCGTTCCTTCGTTGAAGATTGTGCGTTAGGCCCGGGAAGCCAGCACGTAAAAATCTAATGCCAATCATTAGCGGACCGGAGTTGTAAATATAGAGAGTAATGAATATAAATCACAAACAAGAAAATAGACACATTTTTCCACAAGATATCAAAAAGTTTCCACTTAGCGGACAACTCAGCTGAAATGCGGCTTTACGGCTACACAGCAAATGAGATATGAGGTAGCAGGGAGAAGGGCATTGTGGGTAGAAGCTTGGCTTGTGAGTTTTTGGCTGGTGCGAGCTTGGTATTAGGCCGACTCGGTTCCAAAGGGCTCAGAACCGAACTCACGCGTGATGAATGGAAAGAAAATTAACATCATCAGATTTAAAGTTTTGGAATGGCCCAGCCAGCGCCTAGACCCAAATCCAATAGAAAATCTATGGGGTGACCTGACGAGGGCTGTGCACAAGAGATGCCCTTGCAATCTGACAGATTTGGAACGCTTTTGCAAGGAAGATTAGGCAAATATTGCCAAGTCAAGATGTGCCATGCTGATAGACTCCTACCCAAGAAGACTGAATACTGTAATTAAATCAAAAGGTGTTTCAACAAAGTATTAGTTTAAAGGTGTGCACACAGAACAAAGTATTAGTTTAAGGGTACGCACACTTATGCAACCAGTGTATTGTACTTTTTTTATTTTTTAAGTTTTTCTCCTAACAGATTTGTTTTTCAATTGAATTGTACAGGTTATAGGTCACATTAAAGGTGGGAAAAGTTTTGAAATATTTTATTGTGGTCTCATTTTTTTATATCACAAAAACCTGGCATTTTAACAGGGGTGTGTAAACTTTTTATATCCAATCAGCTTCCCAAGCCCAGAAAGAAGATAATCTATTAACTTTCTAAATCAATGCATTAACAAATCTGCAGCTCCAAGTCACTACTGTTTCCCAGCGATGCACCAGGACTGCCTCAACAGCTGAAACTCCTACTGTAAAGTGGTAGAGGTGCTGTAAGGTATTTTTGTCATTTAGTGGTTTAGCGCAAACCTAATCTTGTTACTAAACGCAATTTAAAATGTCTTTCTCTGTTAAAATAACATTAACTTTAAACTCAATTTCAAAATTCAACTGTCTTGAGCACATTCCTGTGAAAATATTTACAAGCCACTTGACTGACCCAAGCTAGCTACAAAATCTATACCACAAAATCCATGGTGCTTAACATCTCATGAAGAAATTTACTACAGGTCAAAATCTTGTTTCAAAGGCTGACAAATAGTCAAGAATTCCAAAACCTTAGCAACCAAATCATTTTTTTATTTGTTACTGTTCACTGAACTATCTAAGCCATTCTACTCAAATGTATGTGCATATACATATACACGTAAATATGCATGTATAAACATATATACATACACACCACATATGCAGCAAGAAACCACTTGCAAAAAGATCTGAGAAACCACCTTGCAAGAAAGAACAGTAATAAATGAAATAAAAAAATTGCTGTTCTTAACAGTGTTCTTTCAGAGTTTGTGGATTTGTATCAAAACAGCTTTAAACTGCAAGCAGTTTGAAAGAACCTAAAAAGCACTTTTCGTAATGACTAAAGTAGTCTTTTTGTAGGGGGCAAGCCCCTCTGGACCCCCCCCAACTTTATATTATATATATATATATATATCCCATCTCCAAGGCTGCGCAACAGTAGAGAAAAGTGCAACCTCAAAGATCAACGAAAGTTGTTGCTGGCCATATTACACGTTGGCCAAAAGACATTATATCTACAAAGTTGTTTGATAAGTTGACAAATCCAGAATTTGTATGTCCATCGGGGCATTTAGTAGTTTATGTGCTGTGGTGCAGTGGTTTACATGAGTTGTTTCTTAATTTAAAAAAAAACAAAAAAAAAAAACTTATTGTTAAGGATCCATCCAGATAAATGTACTTTGTCTTTTAGTGACATCACTGCATGGTCAGTGTTCAGATGCATACACAGACTTCAGTGGACACACCCTTGCATGTGAACAGTGGTATGCCCATTACAGTCTGTGGATGCACTTCCACGCTATGCCTACAACGACTTCACCACAGAATAAAGTTTACCAAAGGTCAGTGAAAGCTCCAGTGATAACAACTTAGGAAAAATGCAGTTTATTAAAAACTTGAGACATACATTTACAGAAACAGCATGCATGATGCTTCTCTAATGCTAGCCACCACATACTGCATAGGAAAAGCCAAGTGAAAAACAATGAAGAAACACTTTAATAAATGATTTTCATAATAACTTACATGTAATCAGAAGGTATCCAACATCTAACTCTATGGCTGTTATTAAAAGATTAGGCTAACAGATGACATATGAGGTACTTGTCACAGCAGCTGATATTTGCCAGCAGCCTTTTGCAACTGGCAACACTAGTAGGATTCTGCTGGTATCTACTAAATGCAAACTTTCCAAAATGCCAAATGACTGTTTGTTTGGGGGGGGGGACTACCTCTCATCTTGTCACTGGGTGAAATAGTATGCCATTATGCCTTCCAGTTCTGAATCAAACAACCTATAAAAGTTCTTAGCAATAAAGTTTATCAAGATGCTACACATTCAAGTTGCCAATGCTGACAAACAAGGATGAGGTATGCAATTCAGTGTCTTTCAGTAAGAGGTGCAGCAGACTCCATATCATGAATTTCTTTTCTGTTCTAAACCCGTTTCATAATGACAGATCCAAAGTAGACCTTCACTGACTCTCCTGTTATGGTTAAGAAGAATTTTGAACAGTACCCTGTTTCTCTCTCTGGTAAGGAAGGCACTCTGAATAGATTGGCATTCAAGCCATTTTTCTGACTGGCAAGACATGCTGTAGGTGTTGAACCCATTGGAAGAAAAAGGACGCCAAAAAAGGGGGGTATGGAATGAAATCTCAAGTTTAGCCCACTGAAATTATCACTCTTATTTCTCCAGGGTCAGAAGGATCCTTTCACTTGTCCAAGGTCAGAAGGATCCATTCATCATTGCAAAGAATCTTCCGTCTAATAATACTGGACAGAGGAAAGGGGAAGTAGGACAGACTGGGACTTGCAATCAATGGTCGATACAAGGTTTGCTCTTGCTGCTGCTTATGGTACTGTTTTTGGGGTCTATTTTAGATCAGTAAACGTTTTAGATCAGTAAACGCTTAATCAAGCGAACGCTGATTGATCGACCTTATTTTAGCAAATGTTAAAAATATCGAAGCAACAGAAACTCAAATTTTTTCCTAGGGAAAGAATTTGGTTGTCCGTTTCTGTTGCTTCGGTATTTTCAGTGCTGTGGTGGAAAATTACAGGTTGGATTCAGGTAAGTAACTTGCGCGATTGCGTGAATGTGAGTGTTAGGGTGGGTTAGGTGAGTTAGGGTTAGGGCTCAGGTTAGGTATGTGTGCGATTGTGTGGACGTGAGGGTTAGGGCGGGTTTAGGTGAGTTAGGGTTAGGGAGCGGGTGAGGTGAGTGTGAGATCGTGACGGACCTTAGGGTTAGTGGTGTGTGCATAGTTTAGTGTAGGGTTAGGTGTCAGATTTTAGGTGTATGTGTGTGGATTTCTGTTTGTTTGGTGTGCTTGTGTTGTGTGTATGTGTTTTGGATCAGCGATTTTTTTCCCTAGGAAAAAAATCACTGAACTGACAGTTCGAGATTGTAAGCTTTCGCTTACATAAGGTCGATCAATCAGCGTTCGCTTTTTTAAGCGTTCGCTGATCTAATATAGACCCTGTTTTTGCAGCCTATACAGCCTTATAAGGGTAGTTTCTGGAATAAGGAAAAAAAAAGTGTTTCACTGACTAAAAGGTTTACCTCCGCTTTCTTCATTTCCTGAACTGAGTAGCTGGCCTTTTACATCGTCATAAAAAATCTACATGGGCAGCCAGACATGTCCTCTCAAATCAGACTCAGAAGCAGTAGCCCAAAGCAAGCATCCAAACTGTCCCAGTGATATTTAATTATGTACTTGTCCATTCTGTCCATAGACTGGGACAATCTACTCATTTTATCCCTCAGAGAAGTAATTCTAAATGCCCTTTGTTAGGTCATATATCAGCTTAAGGATGTTCACCTGCCTGGTACTACTACATACTGATGACAAAGATTATCTGGCAGTAGTGGGCAGATTGGTTTGATGAGGGAGATGATGAGGGAGATTATTTTTCTGAGCTATGACTGATACAGAATCAGAATTGCCTAGACGTCATAAGGCCTTCCTGTGTCTAATTATGGTAGCTGCCAAAAAAGCAATTGGTAGAAAATGGAAATCAAAATCTAAACCAACTAAATTAGAGGTAGTGAACATAATAACGGAGATAAAACAACTGGAACGGAGATCATTAGAAAGGGGTAGGAGCAAACTACATAGGAAAAAATGGGAATTGTGGGAGCTATACATTCAGGGGAGGAATGAGGTTTCAAAGGAGGAAGGACTTAAATGAGCTATGTAATGTTTGATTGAAAATGCTTGGGTAGATTATAAGGGATGTATAATGTTTCCAACCAGGACTGTGTTGGTGTGGTTTGTTTTCATTTATATAAATGTAGGACTGCTAGTGTCGTAAGTGATGGTTTAATAAAGATGTTTATTGTTACAAAACAGGGGCAGGAATTTAATTTATGTAATGTTGCTTAGGTTATATGACATAGCGATACATGTGAAGTATAATGTTTGCTAATGTTAATTTAATAGTCTGATTATTTTTGTATAAATGTACATCTGCCTACATCACAAGTGATAATAATCTGGATCTATATTACGTGACTGAATGGTCAAATAGTCGAACACGTAATAGTCAGCCCATAACAATCGAACCGCCACAATGTCGAATGGAAAATAAAAAAAGAAAAACCCACCCAAACAAACCATTTAAACGCTCTATGCAGGGGGGCAAGCCCCCCACACCCCCCACTACTTAAATATACCAACTCTGAGATCGCACTACAGTGAGACAATGGAAAACTTCCATTTCTGCACTGTACGGAGACCTCAATTGAACCGTTCAACATTGTGGCGGTTCGATTATTACGGGTCGACTATTACATGTTCGACTAATTGACCATTCGATCACGTAATATAGACCCTAATCATCTGGCAGCTGGTGCAGAGGATTAAAGCTATGAACTGTTAATGAGCTACTTACTTCTTGTGGCACAGGGTTTAATTACATCAGCCTTCATTTGCCTACTGTGTGACCTTGAGTAAGCCACTTAACCAAACAATGCTGTGGGGTAATTGGGGCTAGCATCATAAATGGTCTCCTGGTTTACATGCATAGTAACTACCTATGAATCTATACGGGCCTGACAGATTACCACTTTGACGCCAAAAATGGGAGAGGTGTAAATATTTATTTATTTAACATTTGTTGACTGGGAAAGTCACAGTAGGAACAAAGCCTATTTTCAGTGGAGGCCCAATGAGAAACGCTCCAGATACATGTCTCTGGAAGGTGGGAGGAAACTGGAGTACCCGGAGGAAACCCATGAGAATGCAGGGAGGACATGCAGACTCCACACAGAAGGCACCCCAGCCGAGAATCGAACCAGAGATCCTCTTGCTGTGAGGTGACAACATTAACCGAATGTCTGACTCCACCCAAGATCTTACCTTCCCCTTCATCTCAGCTGTTAGGATGGATGTTCAGCCTTGGTGCAACCTTGAACCTTCTTGCAGCCTCTAATGAGATAAGAGCTGGATGTCAAACATTTTCTAAAGGTATTGTTGTTCTGTACAGCCGGACAAGCTGTTTGGGCGGGGAGACAGGAGTCTATCTCTAAAGAGGTGCTATTAAACTTATCTTCAAAAGCTTCTATCCCAAGACAGATGTCAGAAAGACCGGTTAACTATCCTAGGCAATCTCTTTTTATAGTGGAAGGCACTTCTCTTAACCTACTTAAAATGGTCTATTAGCAAGTTCAAGGTATTTCCCTTGAATGTCACAACCCCAGGAGAAGAATCAGTCATAGCCACAGTCCTTCATACAGTTATGATCCATCATGACATGAAACACATCACATGAATAACCAACTACTACTATTACCGACTCCTTAAAAAAGCATCAACACAGTACATAGACCCAGTAAAGCAATGTGGTGGATAGAAATGTTTTGTACACACCCACCCCAATGTGGTGGTTAGAAATGTTTTGTACACACCCACCCCAATACAATGGACTCGTCTTCAGACCCTAATTTCTGAAAGAAAGAAAAAACTCTTATTTCCTCCAAGGTCTGAGAGTCTGACCTCAAAATTAGTATATTTAGAGACTGGGAGTGAATCCCTACTCGAGGGAGTGCAGTGGGGTGCAACACTGCTCAGGATACAACAAACAGTCTTCAAAAAGCTTCATCTCCCTCCCAAACCTAGACTCTGAAGGCTGACTGGCTAGAGTGAAATCAGCAATCAGAGCTTTACTTTATCCTTGCATGTTAATGAAGATGGCTGCAGAAACTATTTCTTTATGAATGATTAGGGGAGGTGGGCTTATACAGGCTAGGCTATCATTTTTAAAATTACTTGACTGCACAATAAAAGCGTAATTTCAGAATGAGACGCAGCTATATTACACAAGTGTAAATGTCAGATACTTAAAAGGATTATGTTATTACATAAACTGATGCACATACACAATGTCTAGCAACTTTACTGTCACAACACTGATCTAATGTAGCAATGCTGTGAAGTTATATTTAAGACTTTCTTTTTCTTTTCCTGTACAAATAGAAGTAATTTCTTTTTCTACATAATTTCTGCTTGTACTTCATATAGTGTAAGCTCTACTCCGGTATCATTGCCACTGTATGCTTTTCTTGAAAGACAGAAGGACATTACAGTTAAAAATTACAAGGCCTGCCTGTAACAGTTAAGACTTCATTTTCAATGCACTGGAGGCTGCAAGGAGGTTTGTTACTGCACTCAGCAACAGCAAATTAAAAACACTTGCTACCCAAAAGGGGAGAGAGTGAAGCAGTCAAGCCAGTCATCAAATCAGCCAAAATCTGAAGATATTCGCTTAAGGTGATCACAAACACGGAACCAGATGTAATTTTTTCAGTTTTTTTTTTATTTTGTCCATTAACCAGGTAAACTGCTGCTCTACTCCTCCTTCCCCACCCCCATTTGCCACTATCTTTCTAATCCAAACAAACTCAAAAGTCAAGCCACCCTACTGGAATCCCAACATTGAGAGGCTGTATAACAAAAGGCAGAAAATCAAGGCAAAAACTACAAGTGCAACATCCAGCAAGATAAAAACTCCCTCATCAATATAAACAAGCAACTCAGAGGGCTAATCAAGTCTACCCAAGCCAAACTGGAGGTAAATATAGCCTCCCAGGCCAAGGACTTCTTTAGCTACATCCCCAATCTCAAAGGCAGTACATACCAGGGTGCAGAACCAATAGTAAATGCAGCCACCTACATTGAGCCAAAAGATATAGCAAATGCACCGGTTGACAAATTTACCTCCAATTTTAAGCCCCGCCCCCAACACCACTCAGGAAATACCATCGAACACAACTCCAACTATCACAAGGGAATAGATGCACAATGCACTCTCCAAGGCCAAGAACATCGCATCAATGGGCCCAGACAATAGCCCAGAATGCCTCATAAATAGCAAGAAACACGACCTATCAGGAACACTAGAATCGCTAATAGTCTCCAAACAGGCTTTGTGCCAAGTGAATTGACAGCCGTAACCAGCATTGCGCTGCACAAAGGCTGGCTATCTATGGACTCCAGTAACTACAGACCCATAAGTCTGACTAGTCACATATGAAAAGCCATGGAAAGAATTATAACAATGATTAACAGCATAAGAAACCTTCAGACACTAGCTCCAATGCAGTTCTGTTTTGTCATGGGCAGGTCATGCTTACTCAACGTAGTGGACTTCTTTGAGAAGGTTACCAAAGCAACGGACAATAGTAAAATGGTGCATACTACCTACTTTCACCTGGCCAAGGCATTTGACAATACCCCACTTGGACAGTGTAGACAAACTCATGAAATTAGGTATAAACCCCTATTTCATCCACTGGTTAACAAGGTGGCTCACAGACAGGACCAAAGATGTTAGGATAGGTTAAATCTGCTTCTGCAAAAGGTTAGTCAATCACTAGCACAGTCCCTCTGGGCTATGTGCTGGGCCCATTCCTTTTTGGCATCTACTTTTCTGAAGTCAAGGCCATCAAATCTTCCGACTACTGCAAACTAGGTGCAATCACAGAATTCCCACAAGACACTAATACCCTCCAAGAAGGGTAGATGCAATTTTCTGAAGAATTTTGCTCTCATAGTCACTGACATTACTGAGTCACCCCAAAGCTGCTTTTTGAGAGAATCTACTGGTTTATTACGTGGTAAGATGTTATTTTTAAGCCAAAATAACAATGTCTTCAGCATCTCACATGACCTACAATATGAAGTTTGTTGGCCTCCTATTTTTCACAAATTCTACAGCAAGGAATCAGTCTGGAAAATTATACAGTTAACTTAGTTGGAAGTCCTGTATGAAAAATATTATAATTCAGGTGTAGTGTAATTTGGTAAATGGGAGTACATTCTAATGATACTTTCTGTAATGATGCTCACATGAACTTATTTTTAAAAAGCTGTCATACCACAAACTGAGGCATTAAATAATTGCCATTATACAACGCCCCCCCCCCCCATTAATATTCCAAAACGTGCACGCTGATTGGTCAGAGTGCACGTTGTAAATCAGAGTTATAGTAATGGAAGAAGGTCCGGTCGCCTGGACTTTTTCCATTAGTATAACTCTTTTTTTTTTTTTTTTTTTTTTTACAGCAATGGAGAATGCAAGATCTCTATTGCTTGTCGCCATGTTAAACGAGTTTAACATAGCGAGACAGCTTTTTAAAAAAGCAACGGAGCATCTCCGTTGCATTTTTTAAAGTTGTCTCGCTATGTTAAACCCATTTAATATAGCGAGACACTTTTAAAAAGCAATGGAGATCTTGCTTTCTCCGTTGCTTTTGCCCACAGCTCTGATGTACTGCGTAGGCATACGCATGCGCAGTACATCAGAACTGCCGCAGAATAACCAGACAGCTGCGGAAGGGCAGCAAGGAGGCATTATACAATGCCATTATTTAAGAAAAGTAATTATTTTTTTTCTTAAATAATGTCATTGTATAATAGCAATAACCCACTTCTGGGTGTGGGTAATGCTGGATTTACCCACGGTCGGCTTCGTTTGGCCACTCTGGCTTCGCCATTGTGACCAAACCACACCAACCGTGGGTAAATCCAGCATTACCCACACCCAGTGCGGGTTATTGCTATATTAAATTTGATCTTTAATGCCATCTGACAGGCAGAAAATATTTGGCACTGGCATTTTTCAAGTGTTTATTAATACAATCTGTAGTTTTATTTACATTTTGGAGAATACTAGCTTGTGTTTATAACACCTAAAACAAAAATTGCTTTGAGAGGACGCAGAAAGAACTAGTGCCAGAACCATAATCTAAAACTCAATGCCAAGAAATGCACAATAGTATCCTTTGGGAATTCAGCTACCCCTGGGAACTACCAATGGGAGGGTGGCCTAATGGTTAAGGTGTTTGCCTTACAAACACAAGGTTTGAGTCTCACAAGGGATAATTGGCTAGGCTTAAAATGTCTCGCAAGGGCAGTTAGCTTAGTACTAACCTATGAACCACATTGATTACACACCCCTAAGAGAAGACCCAGTAATCAGGGATTTGGAGATTCATGTAGACAGTAACCTGGCCTTCGACCATCATGTCTCTACAGCAGTAAGGAAATTATTCTATGCTGAGCAACATACAAGCAAGGGTATAGCAACTAGGTCTAAGGAAGTCACTGTTCCACTGTACTCAGTCATCATCAAACCAAACATGGAGTACAATACCCCCTTCGGTATGTACCTGACCAGGCACATGCAACAACTGGAACATCCACAAAAGTTCCTCACAAAAAATATACAGGGCTTAAAACAATATGATCTATGTGGACTGTCTCCAAGCCCTATCCGTACAGTCAGTCTCCCGCAGACTCATGAGGGGCCTCTACGCCTGGCCTACAAGGCATCCTCGGATCATTTTCTGACTTACTTTCTGCATAGCCACAAAACAAACAGCATTAGAATTACCTGGTCTAGGGACCCAAACCTTGCCTGAGACATAGCTATGACATGGAGGGACAGGTATGTGCCTCAGATACTACCCCATCTCTGAAAGAGCCTTCCAGCCATGTGAAGCAGAGCTCATCCCAAACCCAATTCAAGCATAACTTGGACCACTGGATGGGGAATTGGAAGTTCACCCCGGCATGGCACCTGTGTCTCTATTGGATAGAGGCAGTCTGTAAATGCTTGACCATCCAATTTCTAGCCTACATATACCCCTTAAAATAATCTCAGGGTACTATAACTTGTCAGCTATATTTGGGATACATGGCTAGGCTTAAAAAGCCCTTATAGTTGTTAGCCAAGTACATTTCTATGAACCAAGGCACAAGCCCCTTTTTTCAGGGATGACCCATAAAACAGTCAGGATATGTGACTTGCTGATGCAGCAGGCAAATGGACACTGATGGACTCAACCCCTGCACTAAAAGAACAAAACTTATTTCACATCTCGTAGCCTAAATCCTCTACACCAAAAATGTAAGTGTCTTCACACGTGAAAGCAGGGAAAATGTATGTCTTTTCACACAAAGATTACTGCATACAGGATGGTTTATTTACATGCAGAGACATACTGCCCTGTTTTACAAAAAGTTGACAAAAACAGGGAACCAATCAGAGAAAGTAACTTTATGGCATACAATTTTAAAAATTGTTTGAGATGACACTACAAAAGCTCCTAAAAACAGTTGTTTTACTTGCAATTGAGTCATTATTTATACTAACTATATATATATATATATATATATATATATATATATATATATACATACATACACACACATACATATACATATATATATATATATATATATATATATATATATATATATATAAAAAACATAGAATATTATAGAAGGCACAACAACGTCTGCACTTCCTATGGAAACTGAGGAAGGCAAACCTGTCTCAGTCCATCCTCAAAGCCTTCTACAGGGGGACCATCGAGAGCATCCTCTCAAATAACATCATAGTTTGGTATGGTAACTGCAAAGCATTTGACCCCAAGGCTCTCCTGAGAATAGTGAGGACAGAGGAAAAAGTAATTGGTTCCTCACTCCCATCCATGGATGATCTGCACGAGAATCGGTGTGTGGGAAGGGCTATGAAGATAATAGACGATCCCACTCATCCTGCCCATGGCAAGTACTTCTGCCTTTCATCAAGCAGGTGGTATCGCAGCTTACAGTTAAAAACATCTAGAGTGAACAGGAGCTTCTTCCCTCTATCCATAAGGCTACTGAACTTGAATGCCAGGTATGAGAGTGAATAATTAAATCAATATGCCACTTGCTATGAAGTATCAGCTATAGTAAATCACTCTGGCAAATTGCTTCAATAACTGGTACAGTTAAGCCCGATTTCTTATGCTATTACTTCCTGAATGTGCAATAGTTAGGAATGAGTCACCACTCCATATATATGCAATATGATCATCAGAATATATCATATTACAACTGACGAAGTGCAATATTCTAAGTAATCACAATGTGAAGTCATATTCTTGCAATACCTACTAGTATAATATTGTCTAATGTCTTCCCATCCAATTGTGGTAATCTATTGTGTTGTTAATATTTTAATCACTACTGTATGTGCATTAGTCTTGCTGTCATTCAAACTATGTGGTCACTGTTTTCTTGCTCGGGACCAAAGCAACGTAATTTCATTCAATTTGCACTGCTGTCTATATCTGATTGACAATAAAGTTTACTTTGACTTGACTTTGATTTTCATTAGTCAATTACCAACTTAATACAATTCAGGGTTGCAGGGGAACCTGTGCCCTTTCCTAACTATCAGTGAGTACAAGGCAACAAAACCAATTCCAGATGCCAGTCCATCACAGTTGTTACTAGTTTAACAGCATACAGTTTTAAAGAGGGATCCGAGATGATCCTGTAGAGGAGTCTACTTCAATACTTACCAGTTACTAATATCAATGAGACAGTAAATGGTTTTAAACAGCGTTTTGAGAAAGAATATTTTAAAACAACCTACTTTGTTAATTATACCTGCAAGAGCTCCCATGAAATGTAAGCTGTTAACTTTGCTAAGATACAGCAGTCTTCCTACCTGCTACAGCTATGCTTACTGTGATAATGGGGGAAATTACATTGAATACAAAAAGAAAACAGTTGTACAACAGAAGTCAACAATCTCTGTTCTGAGACACAGATTCAGAGACTGCAGGAGGTCACAATGAGTACATTAACTATATATGTAGTCGTGCTACTATGTTACATATGTTATTACATTTAACCAAACACATTTGCCACTAAAGCACAGAGCTGATTTTACATTTGCCTACACACTTTACAGTTATCCCTGTGTAAAAATTACTTTAACATACATGGGGGTATCTACCTAACTTTAAACACCTAGATGTAATCAAGTACTTTTCAGGTCCAAGGTAAGTAAATGCTTACTATGTGACTGCACTACTTACTGGGCATGTCATAATAAAACAGCCACATCTTTATAAAAATTGATGGAAATTGCAAAGTACACTTTTGATTTTACTGTAACCTTAACAACTTTGTTGGGTTTGGTGTTGCAACCTTGCCTGATTACTACAAATGGACGTGGTAAGAAACACCAGATGCCTAGGCAGTCAGAAGAGATTCCCCGAGTATTAGGATAGTAAGATAATTTAGATATACTACTTGACTGCCAAAATTACTAAAATTTTCAAGATCTTAGATCTCCTTAAGAGTGACCGCTCCACTGTGGTTTCTTATTTGGGTAAGTTGTATTAAAAAAATCTTGTTGTGATGCTCGGTCATTAACATTTTTTTACATGTAGTATTTTTAGCAAAACGTACAATTCCAAGATAGCTAAATTATCAAATTAATAAAGGTCATCCCTTTCCTACAACCAACAGCAAATATTCCTTACGTGACCAACAATGAGACAGTCAATCTAAGGGTTTAAATGTTTTAGATTTTATAAACACAAATTAGAATCCTCTAAAATGTTAAATACAATATCTACAGATTATATTACTATACACCTGAACAAAACCATTGCCATTTTTTCTGCTAATCAGACAGTATTACAAATCAAGTTTTCAATGGATTTTTTTTTCATACTTCAGTTTGTGGCATGATAGCTTTTTAAAAATAAGTACATATGAGCATCATTACAGAAAGCATCATCAGGATATACTCCATTTACTAAATTACACTACACCTACTATACAATAATGAAGAAGTGGTGATTAGTGTAGTGTGCAGTGCTTTGTTCAGCTTATTTGTATTTACTTATATACACGTGGTTGCCTGTTGGACCCCCCCTTTTCATTCAATATACAATAATGTTAATTCATACACAACTCCAACTAAGTTAGCCTTATAAATTAAGATTGATCCCTTGCTTTAAAGTTTGTGAAAAATAGGAGGCCAATGCATTTCATATTTCTGGGCCATGTAAAATGGTGACGACACTGTTACACTAGCTTACAAAACAGCATCCTACAAAGTAATAAACCAATAAATGATATCACAAAAAGCAACTTTGGGGTTACTCAGTGTTAGTATATATATATATATATATATATATATATATATATACACACACACACACACACATATATATATATATATATATATATATATATACATATACATATACATATACACATATATATACATACAAAATGGGGACTGCCTTAGTAGAATACTATAACAATAGAGCACAGATGAATCTGTGAGATTTCAGTTTCAAAACTGCATAACGTTACTGGAAAATATATCATGGCAAGTAAATGGGTTTCCAAATTAAAAAAAAAAAACTTGTAAGGTTGGGAAACTATATGGAAGATTACACAGTGTGTAACAAACTAATCCAGTATTTTTAAGTATTAGTGTACATACTGCATGGAGCATGGTGATTACGCTCCTGTATTTAGAAAAAGACATCAGTTAAGCACTTAAGTGGTGCGAGACTTGACCCTAACAAATGTTAAACACCCCCTATTGAAGCTATTAAGGTCAGGTCTTGGGCTAGGCAGTAAAATCTGCCACTGTGGTCAGGTAAACGATAGTTGCGTGCTGTCCATGGGTAACCAGCCCTGACTTCCCTCATAAACTTATTAGAATAACAGGGTGTGTTCTACATTTTCTGAAGGATATAAAGTCAGAAACCTAAATGTATGTCATTATTTAGTGTCTTCATTCCTTAGTAATTTGTTCAAAAAACGTGGACTTTATGAGGAATACGCTAAACACGTGAGGTAAAAATCTGGACAGTTTAGAGGCATGGCAAGATGAGCGTAAATGTAAGGGACTATCTGTTAGACCTCCTTTCTGACAGCACTCACCAAGTGCTTTATGGCTTTGAAAGCTGGTAAAACGTTTAGTGCTTTTTTTCCTTGTAACTAGTAGTACCATAGAGCAGATAAAGCTCCATGCACTACAAAGAATTATGATCGGATTTCTTGCCATAACCCAAAATTGTGTTCTCAACGTTGATGCCAAGATTCACCTCTTGAGCTTCGCTCTCAAAGTGAATGGCTTAGCAGCCATGTTTCTAGCACATAATAAACTGGTTATTATCAGTGACCTGCTATTAATCCTCTATGTAGTTAACCATAATGATAGATCTGGAAGAACACCTTCATTCTTGGCAATGTATCCAACCACCTAAAACATTTCTGCTAAGAAGAGTTCACATGTGCCTTATTGTTCTTCACATGGCTAACCTCAGACATAGAGAGGCTAGGCACTTTGTATTTATGGGTGGGGGGGTGGGGGGGGGGTGTTCCTGACAACCTGGAAAAGTTTTACCTGCCACAGTGTGCTGTCTGCAGAGTAGATTCTAACAAATATATGTAAAATAGTGTTACAACAGAAAGATTAATTAAAGAAAAAAATAGAAATGTTACAACAACCCAAGAACTGGAGGTGCACTGTGACTACAATACAAACTGTCCAGATTTTTACCTCTCGTGTTTAGTCTACTCCTCATAAAGTTCACGTTTTTTGAACAAATTACTGAGGAATGAAGACACTAAAGGTTTTAGACAGGCAAGTTCTAGCCACCCCAAGGGGCCTAGACAGCTATAAATTTACACAGACTGCAGAGAAGAAAATCCTGAGCATATCTAAACAATCCTATCTTGGTTTGTGATTCATCTTTAGTGTTAAAAAGAAGTGTGACTGCCAAGCGATAGTGAGCAGAAGCTACTGCGTGTGACGTAAAGGAATTATAACTTTTGTCTGGCTTGTAGAACTTGTATGATCAGAACAACTTTACTATACTTTATTACTGAATTGCATATTGCTGGTGTGATTTTTTTTTTTTTTTTGGTCATACAAGCTGATTTAAGCTCTCTGAATTCTGTGGTTACCGATTTTGATTATGCCTTTCTTTCGAAATATTTTACTCATTTGAATCTGAATATAGATTCCTTAAATAAGTATGCAATTAATTTGCAAATGCATAAATATATTGTACAGTGTAATAAATGTTATGCATATTTAATGGTAACAGCTGATAACACTGTTGATGTTTTCCTTGTGTCAAAAGTTGGATGATTTGCTTACCATTGTTAGAAGTAAATCTAGATTTAATGATGATGATTGCACTTGTGCAATTGGCATGGCTTGCAGAATTGTTGTTTCATATATAAATAACTGAACTGATGAACTAAATAATGTTAGACATACAGCAAATAGAACACATTTAGGAAATGATGCATCTATTTTCTGCAAAGATCATTCAACCCCTATGAAACAAGACAATGCCTCTGGCAATGAGGAATTCTCGATGCATTTATTCAGCAATCTGAGGATCCAGTTCGTTTAGAAGGAAACGAAAAAAAAAGGAAAGGAAGACGTTCACAACAAATAACAAGGAAGAAAAAGAAACTGATTAATGACTGTAAAGGAAAGATAATACATAACAAAAAAGACACTGCTTTGTTATGTAACACACAGGTTACAGGAAATTATATTTTTCTATCAGAAAACCTTCAATCTACAGAAAAAGGCATAATTTTTCCAGTGGAGAATGTAGAAGAGAGGCAACGGGCAGGTGAAAAAGGAAGAAATCAAAACTGAACGTGGAAGGACTGAAGAACATTACTGTAAGAAAAAAGAAGAGAAAGACAGATGTTGACTACATGGCTCAAGCTGTAGATTTACAATACCAGCAGGATGAGAATTTAATACGCAATAAAAATAGTGGGATTAATAAGACTAATAGTGATGAAGATCTATCCTTCGTAGCAATTGATAGAGCAGATATTACTGTATTAGAAGCTGAAGATTCTTCAGAGCCTGCCAGCAAAGATATTCTTGTAATTGGAGACTCAATTATTAGAGGAACTGATCCTTATATTTGCAGAGATGACAATGAACACAGAATAGTGTTTATGTTTGCCAGGAGCAAAAAATTGAAGATCCGAGATAAGCCTTGGAACGCCTTAATGTAAGGAAGTATGGATCTGTTTTTATTCATGTTGGTACAAATGAGGTCACCCGCAAGGATTCTCTGACTGTTAGTAGGGAACTGTCAGCCCTCTTAGAAGTATAGCTTGTACTGGTGTTAGGATGTATTTTTCACAAATCACCTATAGAAAGGAGTCAGGTCAATGTGAATGAAAAGATTTTTTGGGTAAATACCTACATGGAAAAAATGTCCTGTGTTAAAAAATGGAAAGGTGCAGAGTATCCAAGCCTAGTTTTGGGCACAAGTGTTCAGACAGGATGGTGTGCATTTGTCAAGATCAGAGAAGAGAATTTTTGAGGCATATATTTTGCAATATTTGACAAACACTAGGCAGGATTTTTGCCAGGTCGAAAATTTAACAGTTCACAGATAGCAACATTTGATACATCTCTGATGGTGGTTAATGCTAGGAGCATTAATAATAAAAGTTTTTTTTTTTTAATTGGAAAATTTGGTACATTTCCACAAGACTGACAATGTTATTGTTTGTGAAACATAGTTAAAGAACAATGACTGGAAACCAGTTCTGTCAGGCTATAAATGTTTTTACTCTAATGGACATTCTAACAAAAAATCAGGTGGAGGTGTTAATAACGGGGATTAAAGACAGCTATGAGACCTGGGATTACTACATGTTCAATGAGAATACCAATGCTATAGACTGTGTAACTGTGACAATAAAGACGACCCTGGAACATATAACAATTGTTGGAGTGTACAGACCACTAAACTCAAGTGCAGATGACCTAGAGGAATTCTTACATTTCTTGCATGAAACACAGGAGGGAAGAATATTAGCTGGGGACTTAAATTTACCAAAATCAAACTCAAACAATATTGACTATACAATGACTGGCCATTAATATTCTAAAACGAGCATGCTGATTGGCCAAGCCCAACCAGTGTGCCCGTTGTAAATCAGAGAATATACCAATGGAAAAGGTCCGGTCGCCCGGACTTTTTTCCGTTGGTATATTCTACAAGTTTTATTTTTTTAAAAAACAAAAATAAAAATCTGTAGTCTGGACTCCGGACATAAGAGAGAGACAGTATGGAGAAAATACTAGGAAAACCGGGTACGTTATTTAAAACTAAAGACACGCACCTGATTTTCTTTGCATTTCCTCCATTCTGTCTCTCTCCTACTCCTAAATTGTCCAAAACTTTTTTTTTTTTTTTTTTTTTAATTAAAAAGAAAACAAAAACTGAATGGAGACCTTTTCACCGTTGCTTCCTTTCCAAAGCACTGATGTACTGGGTATGTGTGGGAACGCAAGTCCCATACGCATCCACAGTACATCAGAAAAAGGCACCAGGATATTACCAGCCGTGGAAGAACAGTACGGCACCATTATACAAAGACATTATTTAAGAAAAGTAAGTATTTTGTTTCTTAAATTATGTCATTGTATAACAGCAATAACAGACTCTGTGGGGTGGTACATTAAGATTTACCCACAGTTGGCTTTATTTATCACTCAGGCTTCACCCTCATGATTAAACCACACCAACAGTGGGTAAATCTTAATATACCACACAGACATCGCCGGTTACTGCTTAATTCAACAACGTTAGTAAGGAAATTATTCACAGCGTATATTCAGGAACAACAATTATTTCACAATGTTAAAAAACCTACCAGGGGAAGGAACATACTAGATATTGTTTGTGTACCCAAAGAAATTACTGTCACTTCAAGTCAAGATTTAACACCACTGATGTGCAGTGATCATGGGGTTATAAAGGTTAATTTGTTGCTAGATAATTCTGCCAAACTGAAATCTAAACCAATGCACAGAAGGCTAATTACAGATTATATGGAAGCAAAACAGTCAGTGGTGCAGCGGTTAGCGTTGTCGCCTCACAGCAAGAGGCTCTCCGGTTCGATCCTCGGCTGGGGTGTCTTGTGTGGAGTCTGCATGTCCTCCCTGTGGTTGCGTGGGTTTCCTCCTTGTTCTCCGGTTTCCTCCCACATCCCAAAGACATGCTGTAGGTGGATTGGACACTCTAAATTGGCACTAGGTGTGAGTGCATGTGTGTGTGCCTTCTGTGGAAGGTTGGGCGCCGGGCTGGCAACTCGACACTGTAAAACTCCAATGCCAATCATGAGCGGACAAGGTGATCCACTGTGGTGACCCCTAACCGGGAAAAGCCGAAAGAAGAAGAAGATGGAAGCAAAACAGTCACTATGTAAAACTAGCTGGAGTGAGGTATTCAGTGGAAAAACTGCAGATGGAATCTGGAAAGTTTTGAATGCAGAAAATCAAAAAATGTTTAACATCAGTACCTAGGCTACAACATAAGGGGGATATATTTCCATAAGAACAAGTTATCCGATTAAGGTGAGAGACAAAAAAAATATATAAGAAATGGAAGAGAGGTCGAACTACAACTTTGAAAACTGAAATAAAGTTGGACAAACAGATTAAGCATAGTGTGAGACAACATCAAGAAAAGTTTGAAGAAAATTTATACAAAGACATTGAGCATAATAGGAAACCTTTTTATAGATGCAGAAGATGTGGAAGGAGTAAAGACACAAATTGATAAACTGTGTGCAGATTCTAAAATGTACTGTCAGACAAAAGATTATAGATAAATTTACAAAATCTTATGCAAAACAGTTTGGCTCCACAAAAGGGATGATAAGTTGTCTTAGTGACATCCAGGTAACCCAAGATACTGGAATCAAATTATAATATACTGGAAAAGAACTGCGCAAACTTTATCCAAACAAAGCACAGGGAGGAGTCTATCAATGACCTGAGAACACTTTAGCAAGAACTTACAGTACCATTATATCTATTATTCACTAGGCCATATAAATATGGGGAGATTCCTCAAGATTGGAGATGTGCGCTTATTAAGCCTGTGTTTAAGGGGAAGGGGAGTAGGACAAACCCAGAGTCATACAGACCCTTAAGTCTACTTTCATGTTGTGGAAAAATAATGGAGAAGGTAATACTGGATAAGTTAATGTCAGAACTGTATATGTTGGGACTTGAAAAGTACAGTTTTGTACCTACCATAAATGTAGATGTTCGAAGATCCACATTGCTGCAGTCCTTACATATGGGTAGTCCGCTGTCCTCGGTCGGCCCGAATACCAAAGTATTAGGCTGACGTCGGTCAAGGCGCTTAAAACTGACATCAGGACGTCAGGGTACAAAAGCGCATGACCGACGTCATTTCCTCAGTCTTTTCTTGCCCCAGATGTCAGAAGGCCCTAACAAGAAAGGCCAAAGCCAAAAACCAGCAAAACCTAACCAACCACCCGTGCACTAACCATATTTACACTATGTACAACACAAACCACACCACCACCTTCAACAACAGAGGGAAGGAGGGAGGTAAATTGGACTGCAGCAATGTGGATCTTGAACATCTACATTTATGGTAGGTACAAAACTGTACTATGTTCTTCATCTCACATTGCTGCAGTCCTTACATATGGGTAGAATCCCAAAGCAGAGGTAAGGGAGGATGGCAAAACTATAAGGAATTAGGAGCTGCCAACATGCCTTGCAAAATTGCAGTTGCAAATCCAGCCCTAGATTTAGAGTAAAGTGGAAGGTGGTAATGCTTAGAGAAAGTATGCACTGAACTCCAAGTAGCTGCTTCCAAAATATCTTTAGTAGCCACCCCTTAAAAAAGGCTGTAGAAGTGGCAGTAGCCCTAGTGGAATGAGGCCTAATCCCAGCTGGAATCCCCTTACCATGATGGGAATAACAGAAGGCAATACAAAACCCAATCCACTTAGAAATAGTTTGTTTTGAAACAGGTTTGCCCTGAGAACCCAAAGCAAAAGAAACAAACAACTGCTGAGACTGCCTGAACCCTTTAGTTCTGCTCAAATAATATCGCAACTGTCTGTGTATATCCAAAGTGTGCAAAATCCTTTCCCCTTTATTTTGGGGGTTTGCATAAAAAGTAGGCAAATGAATAGTTTGGTTTAAAGCCACACTAGAAACCACTTTAGGCATAAAAGAAGGGTTAGTACGCAAAGACACCCTGTCCTTGTGGAAAATTAAGAAAGGCTCAACTGCCATAAGGGCCTGTAATTCAGAAACCCTTCTCGCAGAGGTAATGGCCAACAAAAAAGCAGTCTTCCAAGATAAATATTTCAACTCTGTCGATGCTGCAGGCTCAAAAGGTTGTAGAGTGAGTTTCTCCAACACAAAATTGAGATCCCAAGCAGGAGTAGGAGCTCTACGTGGGGTCTTATATTTTTGCCCCTCTAAGGAATTGCTTAAACAAAGGCTGAGAAAATAATGGTGGGTCACAGTCATAGTGAGCAGAAATTGCTGCAGCATGAACCTTTATAGAGGAGAAGGACAAACCTTTATCCAATAACTCAGTAAGGTATTGAAGCAACACTTAAATTAGGTTTAGAAACAACAAAATCCTTTGCAGTACTCCAAAATAAAAATCTCCTCCATTTATCTGCGTAAACTTTCCTTGTACTAGGCCTTCTGGCCTCCAAAATAACATTCAAAACTTGTTGTGGAAGCTGAGACCCTCCAGGGTTTAAAACAGAATATGCCAGGCTGTCAGGTGTAGAGAATGAAGTTTGACATTGAGTAAATGACTGTTCTCCTGAGACAGCAGGTGAGGAATCAAGGCAAAGGCCATGGAGGCTCCTGTACCAGACTTCTCAGTAATGGGTACCAGTGCTGTTGAGGCCAATCTGGAGCTATTAAAATCATGTTTGGCTTGTCCTGTCTGACCTTCAGCAGTACCTTTGGGAGGAGAGGCAGAGGTGGAAAGGCATACACGTGAAGATTGCTCCAATTGAATGAGAGAGCATCCACTTTCCAAGCCGAGGGATGAAACCTTTTGTGCAAAACTTTGGCAGCTGGTAATTTAGTGGAGAAGCGAACAGATCTATGTCTGGAGTTCCCCATAACACTGTCAATCTCTGAAATACATGAGGATCCAATTTCCACTCGTGGGGATCCATAATTTGTCTGCTCAACACATCTGCTAAGGAGTTCTGTGCTCCTGGCAGAAACCTTGCCTGAAGATTTAGCTGTAAACTGAGAGCAGTCTCCCACAAAATCATTGCTTGTCTGCATAGAGGATAAGAATGCGTTCCCCCTTGCTTGTTGATGTACCACATGACAGTTGTGTTGTCTGTTTGAATCAACACTTGCCCTGGAAGAAGTAAATCCTTGAAAGCTATCAATGCAAATTGGACTGCTAACATCTCCTTCAAGTTGATATGTAGATGTTGAAGTCTGGCAGGCCACGTGTCTTGTACCCATTTTCCATTTAGATGAGCTCCCCAAGCTTTGTCTGAGGCATCTGTCGTTAAAATCTGACTCGCCTCTGGCGGGTCACAGAGAGTCCCTTGTTTAGGTAACATTCCTGAGCCCACCACAAAAATTCCTTTTGAATGCAAGGTATTATTTGAATGACAGTGTCCAAATCTTGGCAGTGCTGTGTCCATACATT
The DNA here is from genome assembly GCF_019279795.1 of Protopterus annectens. Classification (NCBI taxonomy): domain Eukaryota; kingdom Metazoa; phylum Chordata; order Ceratodontiformes; family Protopteridae; genus Protopterus; species Protopterus annectens. Next base: position 828,961,554 of record NC_056737.1, on the reverse strand, counting down.
CTTGAGATACCATTGTAGCTTCCTCATATGCAGTTTGGCATTGGGAAGTACCAGAATACAAGATGCCATGAACCCCAAGGCTTGAAGGACTGTCCTTGCAGTCAGCCTGGACTGATGAGACAACTGATGGAAGTAAAGAGAAAGATTCTTTTGTTTGTCCGGGGTCAAAAAGGCCATCTGGGATGCTGTATTCAGTCTCACACCCAGAAAGCACATGTCCTGAGAGGGTACTAGACTGGACTTTATTTCGTTCACAGAATACCCCAGGCATCTTAACACTGCCATCACATACTGTAAATGATGAAGAAGTTCGTCCTTTCCTTGGGCCAGTACCAGGCAATCGTCCAAATATGGATAGATCTGTATTCCTCTTAGCCTGAAAAAAGCTACCACTGGAGCCAGAACCTTCGTGAACACTCTGGGCGCAGTAGATAAGCCAAAGGGTAATGCAGAGAACTGATAATGTGAAGTCCCAGCCCGAAAACGCAGATACTTCCTGCAACTGGGCCTGATAGGAACATGAAGGTAAGCCTCCTTGAGATCCAGGGTCACCATCCAGTGATCTTTGCCCAGCAGAGGTAAAAGCTGTTGTAACGTTAACATTTTGAACTTGGGAATGTCCAGATATGTGTTGAGGATGGATAAATCCAAAATTGGTCTCCACGTGTTTCCTTTCTTTGGTACTAGAAACAGGTGAGAATAAAATCCTAGGCCCACTTCTGGCAGAGGAACCGGTTGTATGGCCCCTATTTGAAGTAGTAGAGAAATTTGTTTGCGAGCCTCTAGTCTTTGCTGAGGAGGAACGTCCGGCATGCCTTTGAAATGAGGCAAGGTATGGAAATAAAACTTGTAACCCTGGTGTATGATATCCAATACCCATTTGTCTTGGGTAACCAGCATCCAATTTTCCTTGAAGAGTGCTAACCTTCCTCCCAAAGGTGCTGCCAGGCAAGAAGGATCTGGCAGCTGAAAAAGTAGGTCATTGGGCCTGTTTACGAAAGGACTGGCCCCTGCCCTCACCGAAGATTGTGCAGGGGAACTCCCTGTTCTAGGCCTGAAAGAACTCTGAGCTCTGCCCCTACCACGTCTAGATCTACCCCTAGACTGAGAATCATAAGAAGGATACGTCCACCCCTTAGCAGGCCAATTCCTACTAAACTTGGAGGCTGAACTTGCAAAAAATCTTTAACAGTCTGCATAGACTTAGCCTTGTCTTCCATTTTCTTCAAGACTGACTCCACAGGTGAACCAAACAACACATCAGACTGCAAAGGAGCATCCAAAATCCTTGTCTTAACATGGTCAGATAAATTCTGATCCTTCAACCAGGCGTGCCTGCGAAGAACTGAGCCAGTGGCAGCCACCCTAGACGAGGCCTGCACAGCATCAAAACCACACTGTAATGAATGCTTGCCCACCTGTTCAGATACATGCACCAAATCTTGCAATTCTTTACACTCAATGCCTTCCGCCAGAGCATCCACCTTAGACTTCAATTGAGAAAGAAGAAAGTTTTGATATTTCAACATATGAAACTGGCAATTCAGAGCCCTCATAGCTAAGGTAGAAGATGTATAGACCTTCTTTCCCCATCTATCCAAAGCTCTGGCTTCTTTATCTAGAGGAACCGGATTTTTTACAATAGAGGCCTTAACACCCTTAGGTCCCTGACTAATAGTTTCTGGGTCCGCCCTAGGACTCTTAAAAAGATATTTGTGAGCCTCAGGCACCCTGTAATACCTATCCGGCTTAACAGGAGCAGGCGGCAGAGAATCAGGATTAAGTGAAGCCTCTGCAAACACATCTTCCACAACATCCAGAACAGGGGGTATAGCCAAAGGCCTATGCTGGGGTAATAGTAAAAACTCCCTAAGCCTTTTCCTAGAATCAGAGAAGTCCTGACCTTCCCACTTAAAATGTTCCCTCATAGAATGAAGTGTCTCTGAAAAAGAAAAATCCTCTTGAGGAGAAGCAGAAGGAGTGGAATCATCTGCATCAGAATCAGAATAAGGAGAGTACTCCTGCAAGTCTTCAGCCGAAGACTCTGAAACATCCGAAGCCTGTTCAAAACTTCCCAACTCTGGTTCCACCCTAGGCCTCTTATCAGGAGGGGGCATAGAACCTCTAATCAGAGTAATCAAATCTTCTGCCATTTTAAGCATGTGCTTCTTAGGCACAGACCCTGCTGAACTAGGAGTGACCCCAACAGGAGCTAAAACTGGCCTGCCTCTGGGAGAAGCCTTGGAAACCGAAGGAGAAGGCCTAACCACCCTAGGAAGGGAGGGAGTACAGTAACTAGAGAAGCCCCTTCAGCCTGACCTGCCTCCTGAGAGACTACCTCCTGCAAAATCAAAGTCTCCCCCTGAGACTCCAGAGAAGTCTCCGCCGGAACCACCGGTTCCACTGAAGCCTCTAAAGAACCGGCGTCCGGAACAGCCGACTCATCTTGCGTGGGTTTATCTGCTTGGTTTTTGCTCTTCTTCAGAGAAGCGGCCGGAGAATCCGACGGCATATTATAATTGCACCGCTTCCCAAAGACCAGCCTAGCACAATCTAACTTTCGCTTAATAGTGCGTTTATTGAACCTAGCACAAAAGCGACACCCAACAACGTCGTGCTCAGGCCCCAAACAAGGAATACACAAAGAATGATAATCCCTATGCGGTATCTGTTTCCCACAAGAAATACAGTTATTCACTTTTTCTGACATCCGGTAAAACACTGAGGCAAGAAAAAACCAAAATAATCCCCAACGGGGTACTTAGCCAACTTGGATTCGGTCTGAAACTCCGAATTCGAAAAATTTCAGAACGCCGAACGGCACTTGCAATGCTGCTTCTGCATCGGACCATGCGGCAAAAAAGACTGAGGAAATGACGTCGGTCATGCGCTTTTGTACCCTGACGTCCTGATGTCAGTTTTAAGCGCCTTGACCGACGTCAGCCTAATACTTTGGTATTCGGGCCGACCGAGGACAGCGGACTACCCATATGTAAGGACTGCAGCAATGTGAGATGAAGAACATCTACATATCAACATGCATGTTTGTGTGGAGCGGAGGCAAACATTTGACATTAACAGAAGAGTGCAAATAGCTATACTACAGGAGACACATTTGGAAAGAACTGAACATTAAACTCTTCTCTTTTCAACAGGTTCAAGAATGGGTAGTGGAAATAATTTGGGAGTTATTACAGAAGATAGAAATTTCTTCTGAAAATATAGCTAGAGAGTAGGATAAAATTAAAGTGAAACTTAAAATAGGGTGGAAATAAAACTGAGAAAGTGATATGGTTGAGAAGTAAGAATTATTTAGAGGGACTGACAAATGTTAAAGTATTACAGAAAAATGGGAATCTCACAGAACAAGAGGAGGAATAATTGCAGAATGCTAAGCAGAAAACAAAGGATCACCTCAATAACATGCATGAGTTTAGAAAGACTGCTGTTAAGCAACTGTTTTTTGATAACGCTAGAGCACAAACGTTTAGCACAGCATCTACAGCAACAAAAAGTAGAAAGGGTTGTCACCAAGATTAGGGAGCCTATAACGAGAGCCTGTACAGGTACTAGAAATATTTCCGAAATATTATGAAAATGTGTAGAAAGCAGAGAAATACGGAGATCAAAAAAGGTACAAATGGAAATGTTTATGGAAGAATTAAATTTCCCAAGGTTAGGGGTACATAAGGCTCAATTACTACCAGTTAGGATAGGAGGAGATGTGAGAAAACTGGTGATGTATAACTAATCCACAGGAAAGTCCCCAGGAACAGACGGTATTCATGTGGAAGTTTGAAAGCTAGGAAGGGAAAAAACTGATAAAAGACCTGGAATGTTTTGTTTAATGGTATTTTAAGAGGAGAAGTACCAACATCCTGGAAGAAAGCAGTAGTGGCTGTAATACCTAGAGGGTAAAGACCCATCAGATCCAGCTTCATACAGGCTCATTTCAATCCTAAACCATGATTATAAAGTGTTTATGCAGATAATGGCAAAGGTGATGCCAAAACTGATAGACATGAATCAATGTGGTTTTGTGGAAAAGAGGTATACAGTTAACAACATTAACAGAACACAGAAGATCCAGAGGGAAGATGAATGTAAGAAAATATCACTGTTGTTGGTGGGTCTTGATGCACAGAAAAAAATTGACAGAGTAAACTGGGAGTTTATGAGCACGGCAATGGAAGCATGTGCATTCCCCGATAAAACTATGATGTTGATCAGGAGACTATATGGAGGGATTGGAGGCGAAAATTAAAGTGGTTGGGTTCCTCTCAGATAATTTCCGTTTGAGCAGAGGAACCAGGCAGAGGTGTCCTCCCTCCCCTTTGTTATTTGCACAATATTCAGAACCACTGGCAAAGAGAATTAGAGACTCAGAAATTCAAGGATATAATTGGTATAGTAGTCAAGAAAAGCTAGCTGGCTCTATTGCAGATGTTGACATTTTACACCTGATGAAATCAGAAAAAGACACTTCTGTATTGTAGAACATTTTGAGGCAGTTTCAAATCTTTTTAGGAAACAAAATTAATGAAGCTAAAACAAAGGCAACAGCAATAAATTATGTACCCACACACAAACTGGTTCAGCAATATCCATATTTATGAGTACATGATGAAATGAAGCACTTGTATGGTTTAAAAGGATTCTGGTGTGGCAGCAAGAATATGTGGGAAGAGACTTAACAAAAGATAACACAAAAACTGAGAAATTGGAAGCCCTGTTATATGGACACAACACAAGCTGTTAAAATGTTTTTATTCCCTTTAGTTTTATACAGAGGTCAAGCATATTTTTATCAACCAGAATAGACATAGTGGACAGTAATTAAAAAAGAGCTAAAGGATTTTATCTGGGAGGGGAAGACAGCAGGAGTTAAGTGGGGTAAGTTGATTCCTTCAATTGAACAAGGTAGTATGAGATTACCCAATTTGAAAGGGTATTTCACAGCTACATAGTTAAGGCTCCTATACATAGCACAAGCAGAAACCTATAATTCAAAGTGGAAAGGGATGATGACAGAACATGGGGGAAGCTCGAGAAACAAGGAGAGACTGGGATTCTGGATGCAGATCCTTAAAGAGAATAACAATAACTATACCAAACATTATATTCATAAATTAGCAGAAAGTATTCTAAGAACCAAGCCAACACGGGAACGAAGAAAGGAGATTCCGCTGATAAGAATGACTGCAATTAGGGATACAGACAATAAGCATGGGGGGGGGGGCTGGAATACATTGGAGAAAACTGGCAAAAGATCTAAGGTACTGGGAGCAACTGTAGGCTAGAGACCACCTTCCCTATCAAGGATCGAGTGTAGGCAAAGAGAAATAAATTGGGGGACCCTAAGCAAAAGACCAGCACTGATTGAGTTTTTAGCAAAATCTAGAACAGAAGCTGCTGTTGAAAATGAATAATTAGTAGAGCATACAAAATATTGCATGAGGACTATAACAACCAGAGGAGTTTAGAAAGGATTGGGAAGAGACACAGGATGAGCAATTCACAATGAAACAATGAGGGGATACAAGTATGTCTGCCAAACATATAACAAAGTCTAGAAGATTAAATAGCTTTGCTTGGAAGTGTTTACATAGGTATTTTTATACACAAAGTAGACTCCAAAGAATTTTTCATCATGTCAACAGCAAATGTTGGAGGTATGATGGGAGGTAACTGGGAACATATTTTCTGGGAGTTTAATGAGTTGGCAGACTTTAAGGATTAAAGCAGTAATTCCACTGTTAGAAGAACCAGACCGTGGGATGAAGTGCAAAAGACTTTATTGTTCTTGCCTTGTTAAACCCAACGTTAAAAACTTCACTTTCAGCAAAAAACTTTTGTTAAAACCAGAAAAAACAATTGAGATCAAGCGCTTTCACTTGGTTCAGATACCAAGCTTTATCAAGATGAAGTGTTAACTAAAAGGGCTATTAATATAGGGCTCACCTTCGACCATGTGACAACAGGTAATAATTAAGGTTTAAAGTTATACCTTTTCAAATACCAAATCAAAAAATCGTTGTTATTCTTGTTTGATCTGTCATATTGACCTGGCTACACTCATTTGTACATTATAACATTACTATACATTACATTGATGTTCAGAAAAAGAAATATGAAGTGTACAATAATAATATATAATCTTATATCATAATAAAATTCATTCCACTGTGTATCTTTCACTCTACTACTTGATTGTATACCACAAATATCTACTTAATCAAATATGTACACAATGAATATATAAATAAATAAATATTTTTTATATGTAAATATTTTTAAAAATATATTTTTAAAAATATTCACTGAAATACTTATTAAATACTAATATAAAATATTTACAAATAAATAGTGTATTAATATATATATAAACAAATGGTATGCTTAAAAAACCAAATCAATTGATAAACTGTTTCTATACACAATACATCCGCCTTTCTTATATGTTCACAATCTAGCCATTCTTAATTTTAAAACACTTTTTATATTAATATTGTCATTCAAACCTGGACTAGTAGCAGCATCTAATTTAAGCTGCCACAGAAGTTCCTTATATTCTAAACGTGTTTCCCAATCACCCCCTCTGCCATCCATTTGTACTTGTTCTAATACTATAAAATTTATATGCATTTCTGGGCATGTAATGGAATGTTTGTAAAAAGCATTGGTTTCTTTTTTTCTAGAAACCTCGTACAAATGCTCATAAATTCTCTTTCTTGGAGATCTCTCTGTTTTACCAACATAAAAACTAAAACATTTTGTGCAATAACCCAGGTATACTATTCCTTGTGTTGCACAATTCGTGTAAATGTTCGCTTGAAAATGAAAGTTCCTTGAGGGGATATATAAAGAGCTTCTGTTTGAAATGGATGTGCACTGTTTGCACATTCCACATTTGTAAGTGCCTTTTTTCAAATTTTTACCATTATTGATTCTCCCTTGGGGTTGAAACTTCTCAAATAAGTCTTTCATATTAGTGTCCCTACGTCTAGTAAATCTAGGGTATTTTGAAATATGTTTTTTTTAACTCTTCATGTCCTGTTAAAACCGGCCAAAACTTGGAAATCACTTCTTCAATTTGTTGAGAATTATTTGAAAAAGTGTGTATATAGTTGTTAGATAAACCAGTGTTGTGTGTTTGGCTGGGTTTTGGTTCCTGGGTCTGACCCAAACCTAATAAAGGGGGATACTTGTCCTCCCTGTGGTCCAAAACTTCTTTACTCATATTGTCTATCAAAGCTTCAGGATAACCTCTTTCTAAAAACATATTTTTTAATAGTGTCAACTCTTCCAAAAAATATTCTAAAGTACTGGACATTCTTGATGCCCTTATCATTTGACCCTTAATTATGCCTTTTTCTGATAAAATGGATGGCCACTTGTAAAATGGAGGTATGTGTTGGAAAAAGTAGGTTTCCTATACAATTTAGATGTAAACCTGTTATTAGGTTCATAGGTTCATAGGTTTATACTAGGCTATCTGCCCTAGGGCATTTATAAGCCTAGCCAGAATGTGTTTGGCTTTCGCCACCCATTTTAAATTTATTTTGCTATGCCCTTTTTCGAGGTTAGTATACTGTGCCTCTATCTAACAGTGACACAGAAGTGATACCCGGGGTAAACCTACGATCTCCCATCCACTCATCAAGATTCCTCTTGAAGAGAGTCAATGAGGGACTCTGCCTAACCTGGACTGGGATTTTATTCCAGAGTGAAGGGAGCCTCTGGGTTATGAATCTGTCCCTCCAGCATGTCCTATTTATTTCAGTGCTGAGGTTCAAGTCTCTCGAGCGCGTAGCTCGATGGGATTTGGATTTTCTGAGGTGCAGCATGTCCATTAATTCCGGGTTGGACATGGCTTTATACGTCAGGCACAGATCGCCTCTGAACAGGCGGTATGCCACTGAGTAGAGCTGGAGTTTCTTTAACCGGACAGCATATGGCATCTGTTTGAGCCCTTTGATCCTCTTGGTGAGGTACTTTTGGGGTCTTTCCAGTTGCTGCAGGTGTCTGGTAAGGTACATCCCAAAAGGGGCATTGTACTCAATTATGGGCCTGATGAGGGATGAGTAAAGAGGCACGATGACCTCCCTGATCTAGATGTGAATCCCTTCATGATTAGGTGGGCTATATAAAATGTTTTTCTAACCACTTTGTCCACGTGGTTGTCAAATGAGAGATTGCTATCAACTTGGGTCCCCAGGTCCCTAATTACTTCTTCTGTACTTAATGGATTTCCACCTATGTGGTAATTTGTGGGCACTTTGTTTTTGCCAAAGGGGATGACTATACACTTTTGGCATTTAGCTTGAGGCCATGGCACTGGCACCAGTTGTCTGTTTCTATGAGGCCCTTTTGGAGGATGCTTGTGTCGGCTGGAGAGTCGATTATGGCACCCAGTTTGCAGTCATCTGCGAACTTGGTCAGCCACAGTCCTTCCGTGTTGGCCTGTACCTCCGAGAAATATATACCGAACAAGAGAGGTCCCAGGACTGAGCCTTGTGGGACACCACTTGTAACTGGTTTGAGTCTGACATGGCTCCAGCAATTCTAACCATGTAGGTTCTGTCCTTGAGCCAGTTTGCAATCCATCTAGTGACATAGGGTTTATATTTAAGCTGGTGAGCTTATCTATAATGCCCGAGTGGGGTATTGTATCGAAGGCTTTTGCGAGGTCCAGGTAGGCTGTGTGGACCACCTTCCCCCTCGTCAATGGCCTTGGTGACTGTTTCAAAGAAATCAACCAGGTTTAAGAGGCAGGATCTGCCCTTAACAAAGCCGAACTGGGTAGGATCCAGTGTTTGTAGGTCCCCAATATCTTTATTTATGAGGTCCATGATGATCCTTTCCATAGCTTTGCAGACCAAGCTAGTCAGGCTTATGGGCCGATAGTTTCCAGGATCCGTTGAGGCACCACCTTTATGGAGAGGGACCACTGTTGCTGTACGCCACTCTTTGGGCACATATCCTGTAGTAAGGCTGAGATTGAACAGTAGTTTTATGTTTGGGTTTAGCTCTTCTTTGAGTTCATATAGGACGCAGCCCGGGACACCATCTGGTCCCATTGATGCTGTGTTTTTTGCTTTGGAGAGGGCGGCTCTTACCTGAGCATCTGAGATGTCAGGGGCAACACTCTGCTGGGATAGATATTTGCCCTTTTGTGGGAGAAGTTTGCGCTGAACCTGTCAGCTAGGATGTTGGCAATGTCTGTGGGTTCGTGTATTTTTGTCATTTTGGACTAATTCTGAGCATATCTGGGAATTACCACCCAGGTTCCTAACATAACTAAAGAAAGCCTTGTGATTATCCTTAGTGTCCTGTGCAATTTTTCTCTCGAAGCTGGCCTTAGACAATTTTGTGTGTGCCCGTAGTTTTTTTGCTAATACTGATCAGTGATGCCTTCCCTTTTTGGGATTTTGCTTTATCATTTAGTAGCTTCCTCCTTCTATTGTATAGTTTGTTTATGGCTGGGGTCCACCAGACAGGACGTCTGCCTTTGGAGGATTGGGTCTTGGTTTTATTTGGGATCGCATGATCCATGCATTCCTGAAGGTGTTCATAGAATGCGTTTATAAAGGATTCTACGGTCTGGGCTGTATTTTCCACAGGCCCGGGGGCTTTGAAGGATTCCACCTCAGTTTTGAGGAGTGTAAAATTTGCTTTAGAGAAGTTTTTCACTGTGGTTTTCTGGGCAGGGGGTGGGGTCGGGATGTGAATATCCAGTGAGATTAGTTTATGGTCTGATCTTACCAGTGAGGGATACACTTCTGGTCTGGAGCATAGAGTCCCCATGTTGGTGATGATCAGGTCCAGTATGTTTTCCCCTCTTGTGGGAGTGGTAACAAGTTGTTCCATAGCATTTGAGTTTATAAATTCTAGGAACCTTTGGGCTAGGGTGTTGGAGCTAGAGTAATGCTCCCAGTCTATGTTTGGGTAGTTGAAGTCGCCCAATATAATGGTGTTTGGAGAGACCTTCATATTTTCCAGTGTTCTCAGGAAGGCCGAGTGGGGTTCCTGGGTTTGGGAGGGTGGTCTGTAGCAGGCTATAAACTGGAAGGCAGTTTTACCCACTGTTAGTTGCACATGGATAGTCTCTGATGCTTCGTGCTTTGCCACCAGCCTGGAGGTGTGGGTATCTTTGATGAATATCGATACTCCCCCTCCTTTTGTGGTTCGGTCCAAGTTTTGGGGCCGAAAAGCATGGTATGAAGTATAACCTGGTAGTGCTGGGATGCTCTCGGAGCCCTGAACCAGGTTTCTGTTACTGCACAGATATCGATGTTCTCCATGCTAAGGAGAGTTTCGAGTGCGTGCATCTTGAGGTTTAGACTTCTGGCGTTGAGTAGCATTACTCTTAGTTTCTTATCCCTTGTGATACCTATGGAGGTGGGTTTGTCTTTTGAGCCTTGCCTAAAAAGGCACTATGGGGTAGCAAGAGCCTTTGCCAATATCCGAAAGCCCAGGGTGACAGGTGCAAGCCGTCCCTAGCGAAGCATCGTGGCTTGTCGAGCGTATCATCCCAAGCTGACAGGCATTGGATCCCCTTTGAATGACACCAGTACTTAAGCCAATTGTTGAAATTGATCATCTTGTCTTCATATTGTGGCATCATTCTTGGTGAGGGTAAGATGCTACTCAAGGTCAGGGTCATACCGGCCTGGGCTACATGCTCAGAGAGCTCCTTTATGTCTCTTTTCATGTAGTCCAGGGAGGTACGTCTCACGTCATTCACACCAGCATGGACAATGACTGAGTCATATTTGTACTTGCCTTGGAGTGACCTGAGTGCTTGTGTTATGTGGCGGATCCTAGCACCCGACAGGCTGCTCACCGTGACCCTCTCCTTGTTCAGCCTGGTGAGCGGGACGTCAGTGTGCCTGACGATAGAGTCACCTATTACAAGTGTATCAGGTGTGTTCTTTAGTCTTAAGGGCTGTGACTGTTTGGCACACTGGCTTTGTGAGATATGTGTTGCACGTGTTTTGTTTTGGGGTAGCGGCTGCTTGGGTGTCTGCTTTGGAGGTCTCTGCTGCTTCGGCAGATCTTTATTTAGAGCCTCCGAGTATGTTTTTGTGTGATTATGTGTTTGGTTTGCTGTCGTAGTAGGTCTATGTGAGACTGGAATTGTAGTGAGTATGGTTTCCTTCTCCTCCTGACTGGTTACGCCAGTACTGAGTTGAGAGAGCTTAGCCTCCAGTTTGGCTATATGGTTGCATCTCTCACATGTGTTGGAATTTGTTGGGAGGAGGAGAGGGTTGTCTGTGTACATGAGGCAGTTGTAACATTGCCTCAAGATTCCCAGATTCACCAGCTGGACCGGAAAGGAGATTGACAACTGACCTTTGGACATGCTAGAATAATATTGGGAATTCCTTAATAATTGAAAACCAGGGCCAGTGGGGAGTGAGGGTGTAGTCCTTTTAATTTTTAGTGCTGACTTATATAATTGCTTTAGTGAGCAAGTGCCAGGTAACTTAAGTGCAATGTGTTACAGGTAACTTAAATGCAAAACGACAAACAGTAACTTTCTTTCAAGTGAAACAAGGAAATAAGTACAGTAAGCAATGCAGATATCACTAGTGAGCCACAGAAGCGCTGAGAAGCCGTATTAGGTGGAATTAGCGTTCCAGGAAATAACAAGCAAACAAACAACAAGCATATAAACAAAGCTATATTCAGCAGGCCTGGATCTAGTCTATGCTACAGCAAACAAGGTGTACCAATTTCAGTAAGATACAGTTCAAATATTCAGGCACTATAAACCTTTAACCAGAAATTCCCAGCTCAGAAGGGCAGAGTCCAGCCTCTTCTCCCACAAGAGTGCAGACCACAAACCTTCTTAATGTAAAATAACTGGCCTGAAGCCCAAGTGCCTAAACCAGAACTAATACACTTTAAGAATAACAGACACTGGGCTCTCAATCAGCAGTTCCCAACTTAGAAGGATGAAAGCTACCTGTCCTGCCACCACAGTGCATGCCACAAACCTTCCTAATGTAAAACAACTGGTCTGAAGCCCAATTGCTTAATCCAAAAGACTTAGAATGACAGCTAAACTTTAATCAAGTTACTACCAAGCAGTAATAAATACAATTGAATACTTTAGAGAATGCCTGGATTAGTGCTCATGTTACACAAACAAAGCTAGATCCAGCAGGCCCGAATCCAGTCTATGCCACAGCAAACAAGTAAGAAGCAGTTCAGATATGCATGCACTATAAGCCTTCAATCAGAAATTCCCAGCTCAGAAGGGCAGAGTCCAGCCTCTCCTCCCACAAGAGTGCAGACCACGAACCCTCTTAATGTAAAATAACTGGCCTGAAAGCCTAAGTGCTTAAACCAGAATTAATACACTTTTAGAATAACAGACACTGAGCCCTCAATCAGCAGTTCCCAACCTAGAAGGATTTAAGCTACCTGTTCTGCCACTACAGTGCAGACCACAAACCCTCTCAGTGCAAAACAACTGGTCCGAAGCCCAAGTGTTAAACCAGAAGGCTTAGAATGAGTTACACCAGGCAGTAATAAATACAATTGAGTACTTTTAAGATGATGCAAAAGTAAAAAAAGTAGGTAGAAACACAAGTACAGTAAAAGCAGATTAAATTTTTTTTTTTTTTTTTTCTGAACAAGTGCTGAGATCAAAGAAACAGATTTGAGTGCTGAAACTAGAAAACTGGCTAGTTATAGGGAAAAAAAACTAAGCTAGAAGGCTTCCCTCCAACACAGAAGGGCTTGGGGGCTCAAAAGCCTACAAATAGTCTATACCACTTAACAGGAAATGCAGGAAACAAGCTTAATTTTTTTTTTCTGTTTCCCAGATGCTCTCTTTGTACACAGTAGGAGTGCCTGAAATCAGAATATGATCTCACTGCACTCAGTTGAGTGAGCAAATGAGATGGGCCCAGAAGGAGTATCCAAACACAAATTTACAAGAGGGGCGGGCAGCTGCAAGGCCACTAAGATTAACACCAAAACCAAAACCAAAACAAAAACAGGGAGGGTGGGTGGGACAAACTGAAGAGCAGAGTGAAAACTTCCAGTTCAGCTAAATATTCCTCCTACACAGTTAAAATCAATTTAAATACTGTATTTTTTGAAAAAAAAAAAAGCAGATAAAGGTACTTAAATTCTCTTATATGTCCAGTTGAATATAGCAAGTTGTTAGCCGGCCAAAGCTGAGGTTTTTAAGCAGAAAATATTTCACACTGTACCACTTAAATAGGCAAGGACAGGAAATCAAAGAATGTGACTACCCCCACACCCGTAATTACTAGCAAATAACAAAATTCAGCAAACACTGACTAACTACCAGTTCAGCTAATATTTCTTCCACACTGAAGAGCAGAGTGAAAACTTCCAGTTCAGCTAAATATTCCTTCCACACAGTTAAAATCAATTTAAATACTGTATTTTTTGGGGGGAAAAAAGCAGATAAAGGTACTTAAATTCTCTTATACGTCCAGTTGAATATAGCAAGTTGTTAGCCGGCCAAAGCTGAGGTTTTAAGCAGAAAATATTTCACACTGTACCACTTAAATAGGCAAGGACAGGAAATCAAAGAATGTGACTACCCCCACACCTGTAATTACTAGCAAATAACAAAATTCAGCAAACACTGACTAACTACCTGTTCAGCTAATATTTCTTCCACACTGAAGAGCAGAGTGAAAACTTCCAGTTCAGCTAAATATTCCTTCCACACAGTTAAAATCAATTTAAATACTGTATTTTTTTGAAAAAAAAAAGCAGATAAAGGTACTTAAATTCTCTTATACGTCCAGTTGAATATAGCAAGTTGTTGATTGGAACAATCTTTAAAAACTGTCACATCCAAATAGTTCATTTTTTCGTTGCTGCTGGCATATGTGAAAGACAAAAAAGAAGTGGTGGAATTAATGTATTCAAAAAATTCCAAAAATTGTTCCTCAGTACCACTCCACAAAATACTTGTATCGTCTAGAAACCTAGTATAGTGTTTTATATACTCCTTCCATTTGGTGGAAAGAATAAATTCTTGTTCCCATCTGTGTAACACTATATTTGCATACATGAAGGCGCATGGCGCACCCATTGCTACTCCCTTCTTTTGTTTACATATCTCTCCATTAAAAAACATAAAATTATTTTCGAATATAATCTCCATGAATTCAACAAGTAAATTGATGGTGTTAGCCGACAAACCCGATTCTTTAACTAATATTTCATTAAACCAATTCAAGCCCTGTTCATGTGGAATACTCGGAAACAAGTCCACGACATCGATTGTTATCATTAATAAATCAGAATGAAAAAAATCTCCTTGTATGCCCCTTAAAAGGTCCCAGGAGTCTTTACATATGTATTTCAAAGTTGTTGCAAATTTCTTAAGCATATAATCAACAAACTTTCCTATAGGCTCTAAAATACCACCTTTACCTGACACTATAGGCCTAAATTTCAATGGTTCAAGACCTTTGTGTGTCTTGGGGATCCCGAAAATTATTGGTATCTTAGGTTTATTAACATTTAAGTAATTGTAGACTTCCTCATTAATAAATCCTTGTAATAAATTGTCCATTAAAGTGTAATTAATTTTAGAATAAGCCAAATTTACTTCACTTTTAGAAAGCAATTCATATTTCTCAGAATCCTGTAACATGTTAAACAAACGCATTTCATAGTCCTGCATATACATCAGAACCAGCCCTCCTCCTTTGTCTGGCTTCATAGTTCTACATTTTTCTTTATGGATTAAGGATTCCCTACAGACTGGTCTGTCAGAGATACTAGGTAAGCATATTGGTATAACTAAGGAAATTATTTTTTTGAGCTATGGCACAGAAACGGAATTACCTAGACATATTAAGGCCTTGCTGAGTGTTAATTATGGTGGCTGCCAAAAAAGCAATTACTAGAAAATGGAAATCAAAGTTTAAACCTACTTTATTAGAAGTAGTGAATATAGTAACAGAGAAAAATCATCTGGAATTGAGAACTTCAGAAAGGCGTAGGAGCTAATTACATACAAACAAAAATGTGAACTGTGGGAACAATACATGCAGAGGAGCAACAAGGTTTAAAAGAAAGCAGTATATGAAGGAGCTATGTAATGTTTGACTGACAATGAAGGGATAGATTATAAGTTTATAGGTAGGTACTAGGCTATCGGCCTAAGTAAGCCTAGCCAACAAGGTTCCCTGGCTTACGCCACCCAGGAAAGTTAATTTCCTGTGCCCCTGTTGAGCAGAGCCACAGAAGTGATCCCCGGGGTGCATTTCCTATTTCCTATCCACTCATCAAGATTTTTCTTGAAGAGTGCTAATGAGGAACTTTGCTTAACATAGATGGGCAGCTTGTTCCAGAGTATAGGAAGTCTCTGGGACAGGAATCTATCCCTCCAGCATGTCCTGTTTATTGTGGTGACAAGATTTACGTCCCTAGAGCATGTAGCTCAGAGGGATTGGGATTTCTTAAGGTGTAGCATGTCCAACAGCTCTGGGTTTAATATAGCTTTATATGTTAAGCAGAGATCTCCTTGGAGTAGGCGATATGCTACAGAGTAAAGCTGGAGATTTTTTAGATGGTCAGTGCAGGGCATCGGTTTGAGGCCAGTAACCCTCTTTGTGGGGTACTTCTGTGGCCTTTCCAGCTGCTGCAGATGTCTTGTGAGGTACATTCCAAAAGTGGCATTGTACTCTATAACGGGTCTAATGAGTGCCAAGTAGAGGGGAACAATGACCCCTTTTTTTCCTGGTTGAGAACCTTTTTGTGATGAGGTGTGCCACATAGAAGGATTTCCTGACTACTGTGGCGATGTGATTATCAAAGGAGAGACTACTGTCCACCTGGGTCCTAAGGTCTTTTATCACACATTCAGCGTTAAGTAGACTGCCGTTTATGTGGTAGTTCATGGGTACATAGTTTATACCAAAGGGGATGACAATGCACTTTCTGGCATTGAGCTTGAGGCCACGCCTCAGACACCAGGCATCTGTCTGAGTGAGGCCCTTCTATAGGATGTCCACATCATTTGGGGACTCTACTATGGCTCCTATTTTGCAGTCATCTGCAAACTTTGTTAGCCAAAGGTCTTCTGTGTTTGGTATCTACTTCTGTGAAGTACAGGCAAACAGGAGAGGTCCCAGGACTGAACTCTGTGGTACTCCACTTATCACTGGTTTGAAATCATATTTGGAGTGTGCAACCTTTACAGTGTGGGTTCTGTCAGTGAGCCAGTTGGCAAACCATCTTGTGACATAGGGATTTATACCTAGTTTAGTGAGTTTAGCTATAATTCCAGAATGATGGATGATGTCAAAAGCCTTGGCGAGGTCAAGATAGGCTGTGTGAACCACCTTACCCTCGTCTACAGCTTTGGTGACTGCCTCAAAGAAGTCGATCAGGTTCAGAAGGCATGATCTGCCTTTCACAAACCAGAACTGGGTGGGGTCTAGGGTTTGGAGGTTACCAATGTCTTTGTTTATGAGTTCCATGATGATACGTTCCATGGCCTTGCAGACCAGCCTCGTCAGGCTAATAGGGAGATAGTTCCCAGGATCAGTGGTGCCCCCCCCCACCTTTGTGAAGTGGGATAACTGTTGCTGTGCGCCATTCAGTGGACACAAAGCCTGACATGAGACTATGATTGAACATGGAGCTTAGGTGGGGAGCCAGTTCATGTAAAATGCAGCCTAGGATGTTGTCTGGTCCCATGGATGCTGTGTTTTTGGTTTTAGAGAGTGTAGCTTTTACCTGCATAGATGTGATTACAGGGACTCTGCATTCTTCCTGTACAGATATGGGCCCTTTAGGGGGAGAGAGGGTGGTAAAGTTAGCACTGAACCTATCTGCCAGGATGTTGGCAATATCAGCTGGTTCTCGTATTTTCGTGCCGTTGTGCTGTAACTCAGAGCAGATCTGGGTGTTGCCACTGAGATTCCTGACATAGTTATAGAATGCTTTGCGGTTGCCCTTAGAATCAATGGTGATTTTGTTTTCATAGCTAGCTTTGGAGGATCTTATAAGGGATCTCAGCTTCTTACTGAGGCTGACCAGGCAGCTCCTCCACTCATGGGATTTTACAATCTTTTTTAACAGTTTCTTCCTTCTGTTGTAGAGTTCGTTTATGGCAGGGGACTACCAGATTGGCTTCCTTTTTTTGGAGGATAGCGTTTTGGTTCTGTTTGGGATAGCACGATCCATGCACTCGTGTAAGTGCTTATAGAGTGCATTTGTGTAGGATTCAGCGGTTGTAACTGTATTGTCCACCTGCATAGGTGTCATGAAGTTCACCACTTCTGTCTTAAGAAGCATGAAGTTGACTTTGGAGAAATTTTTTACTGTGGTTTCCTTAATGGTGGGTGGGGGCGGGATGCGGATATCTAGGAAGATTAGCTTATGGTCAGATCTAACCAACAAGGATTTGATTTCAGGTGTGGAACACCGGTCACTCATGTTGGTAATAACTAGGTCTAGGATATTGTTGCCCCTGGTGGGGGTGTGGAGAAGTTGATCCAGGGCATTGGAATCTATGAATTCAGAAAGCATTGAGCGAAGGAGTTGGTACATGAGTAGTTTTCCCAATTAATGGTGGGGTAGTTGAAATCGCCCATTATTAGGGTGTTTGGCTGAACCCTAATATTTTCCAGTATATCAAGAAAAGAGGAGTTTGCAAATAAAATTATGTCAACATGGTTTGTGAAGTATCAGGTTTATAACTAAAATTATGATGTCAATATGGTTTGTTTTCATTTACATAAATGTACAAAGATTTCTTGTTAAAAAAAATAGCCATGCTTACCAAATCTCTGACAAGTTCTGGTACCACTTGATAGGTGTCAGCAGGGGCTTGGGAGATGAAACATTTGCAAGCAGGAGCCTGGGAGATTTCCTGTTCCCCATCAAATTGTCCAAGTTACACTTTAACCTGGTTAGGGAGGAACTCTGATTCACATGGATGAGGAGCCTGTTCCAGAGAAGACGTAGTCTCTGGGATACATACCCATCTCTCCAGCAGGTCCTATTTATATCACAGGCAAAGGTTAAGTCTTTAGAATGGGTAATTCTGGTGCTATTTGTTTTGTTGATATGCAAGAGGTCCATCAGGGTGGGGATCTGACAATTCCTTGTATGCCAGGCACAGATCTCCCCTCAACAGCCTGTAGGAGACAGAATACAGTGATAGGGCCTTGAGGCGGACTGCAAAGGACATGTCACTAACTCCCTGTATTCTTTTAGTGAGGAATACTCCGCAGACATTCCAACTGTTGGATATGCCTGATCAGGTACATACTAATGGGGGCTTTGTACTTGACAGGTCTGATGAATGCCGAATACTGTGAAAATCTCCAGTAGTGGCCTAAACAGAAAAGCTCGAGTCCATTATTTTTTTTTGTTTAGAAAAATAATACAATTTTCACAACTTGCTCAAAGCAAGAGATTAGCCACACAAATTCAGGACAGGATATTACTAGACTGATAAGTGTGCCAGGAATTTTTTTTTTTTTTTTTTTGCTGGTTTCAAAGAGTAAAGGCTTCTCTAGAAAATAATGCAGAAATACAGGGAATCATACTTGCTAGGACCAGTATGGAGCAATGAGAATCACCCTTGTATTGTGAAGCTTTGTTTTCTGAAAGCCAGGGCACTCTTGCTGTTGGGATAAGGGAGAAAAACATGCCATACTTGGTGTTAACCGAGGAGACAAACTGAAAACATCAACATCCCCAATTCTGGAAAAAGCAGTCATCTGCAGAGTCTGTCTGTCAGAGAGTTGTATTCCCTGGGGATGTGGTTTATGACCGAAATCTGCTTGTTGGGCATAGCCCATTTTCAAAATCCAATGGCTTCAGGCACAGAATAAAGATATGCTACAACCTAGTCCAAGCTGGTGATATTCATCTTAACCCTGGTCCTACATCCTTTATTAACAACACTCATCCCTTACCCTCTTCCTCCTATCTAAACACCCTAAAGATTTTTACAATTAATGCACAAAGCCTAAACAACAAAGTACACCAATTTCAAGCTTGGTTAAGCCATAACCAACCAGATATCTTAGCCATCTCCGAAACCTGACTCAAGCCCTTTATCTCAGACTCTGAGATTTTGCCCCCAGGATTTCACTGTCTCAGAAATAACCGACTAAATAAAAAAAAAGTGGAGGCACTGCCCTAGTCTACTCCAACCTTCTTACCATAATTCCCCTACAAATTCCAATTCCAGAACACTGAACTCACTGCTGGAATTCTAAAACTAAATAAACATAAAATTATCTGCATCATTGCCCTATATAGCTCACCTGGTAACAATATCTCTACACTCGTAAATATTCTCCTATAGGCCTCTACTGAAATTAACTATGAAACTTATATCCTTGGTGATGTGAATATTGACTGGAATAAAATCAATTGCCCCTCTCCCTCCCTATCCATTAACTTCTATAACTTCACTCAAATCCTCCATCACTCGACCTAACAAAAGAAACCCTCCCGGATCCACTATAGATTGGATCCTAGTCTCTGATCCAAACAAAATAACCAATTCTGGCACAATTCCGGATACCTTTAGCGACTACCTCCCAGCCCTCATGCATCGCTCAACTAGTTCCTCCCCACACCAGCATCAATACATTCAAACTCATAACCTCAGTAGCTTCAACCCAACTACTTTCTCATATACTTTCAAACAAATGAACTGCCAAATTCTAAACATCCTTCCTCTTGACAAGGCTATAGAATACTTCAACTCTGTCTTCCTGGATACTTTAAACTCACTATCCCCACTAAGAAACAAAAGGATAAAAACTAAAACTGCTCCTTGGCTAGCCAAAGAGACAAAACAGATTATGCACCACAGAGACAAACTATGGAAGCTTTACCAAAACAATAAACTGGCCAATACCTTGCTCAAATATACACAGCTCTGCAACCGTGCAAAACGACTAATCACCAAAGACAAAAAATTCTACTATATCAAACTTCAGTCCAATAACAATAACCCCCCCCCCCCCCCAAAAAAAAATTCTGGAACTCAATAAACTCACTCCTCAATCCAGGCTCCAAGAATAATCCCTGCCCTGACCCAAGTAAATCTGACCTCAAACTAGGCTCTGAATTTAACTCATTTTTTATAGACACTATTACTACCCTCACCAAGACATTTCCCAATAATAACCCAACTGCTCTACACTATCCCCCTTCTAACTCACCTCGTCTGTTTGAACTCCCATCTCCACTAACTTTATAAAATAACTTTTGTCCAAACTTAAACCTTGCTCTAACGCTCCTGACAATATTCCCTCTTCCTTCCTAAAATGAGCTGCTGATGGCATTGCTCTCCCAATCAGCATCATTATCAACCGATCCAAAAAAGAATCATACGTCCCCAAACTCTGACACTCAGCTTATATTCTTCCTCTTCATAAAGGAGGCAAAAATACCAGAATCTCAAACTTTCGCTCCATTGCTTTGCTCTCACCAATCTCCAAAATCCTAGAAAAATGCATCCACCTCCAACTTATGCCTTTCCTGACCCAAAACAATCTTCTCACTCCTACCCAGCATGGCTTCAGTCTGACTAAAGCCTTTGATACGGTTTCCCACAAGCACCTTCTCTGTCATCTCTCAAACCTTAATCTTTCACATAATGCTTTATCCTGGTTCTCCACCTATCTTATCAGACAGATCACAGGCAGTCAAATGAAAGAACTCCATCTCTTCCTTCTTACCTACCCCTTCCTTCCTACCTACCCCAACTGACGTACCACAGGGATCCATCCTTGGGCCAATGCTTTTTAATATCTTCATCAATAACTTTCACACTGCTATTCCTGATGCTAAAATCATTCACTACGCAGACGATTCAACCTTAGTCTGCTCTGCCTCAAACCTCTCTGAATTGCTGACTAAAACACTTAAACTGCCTTCTCAACAACTGAAAACTGGATGTACCAAAAACCACCTCTCTCTCAATGCAAATAAATCAAAGATTCTACTATTCCCTCCCACAAAGACCCTCTCCTACGATAAAAACAACTTCAAAGTCTATAGTTAAACCAGCTCACCTATAGAAGCAGTCCCCTCTGTCAAACTACTTGGCATTACTGTAGATGAACACCTCAAGTTTGATATTCATATTCAACAAAATATTAAGAAAACCCACCAAAAGCTAGGTATGCTGTATAGGAGTAATCACTTTCTCTCCAACTCTACCAGGCAAACTCTGGTCTCGACTTATCTTCTTCCTTATTATACAGAGCCCCTCTCCTAACCAACCTGTCCTCCTCTACTACCTCTAAACTAGAAAACTGCTACAACAAAATCTCTAAATCTGCCTCTAAATCTAAAAATACCACCCATCACTGGCTAACCCTACAATCCCTGAATTGGCTTGAACTCCCAAACTACCTAGACTATCTCCAACTCACTACTGCACATAGATTCATATTTCACCCAACAAAATGTCCCACTCAAACTAACATCCTTCCCCCTTATACACCTAACAGAGCTCTCAGATCTGAAAATCAGAACTTAAATTACTATCCATAAACCTAAACGTCCTGCTGGCCAACTTCCCCTATCTTTCTCACTAGACAAAAAATGGAATTCCCTTCCCTCCACACTAAGAACCATACCAAACTCAGAAAACTTCAAAATTGTGCTTGAATACGCATAGGGACGAGCTTTGTTTTATGTAGAAGGAAGTCTGTTCCAGAGCAGCGGTATCCTCTGCAAGTTGTACTTGTCTCTCCAAACCATTCTGTTGATGTTGCAGAAGAGGTTTAGATCCATAGACTGTATATTTCTGATGCCACCTGACTTACTGATGTGCAGCAGCTCCATCAGTATTGGGTCAGAGGAAGCCTTGTATGCCAGACACAGGTCACCTCTTAACAGTCTGCAGAATATAGGAGTATAATGACACGGCTATGAGTCAAGTCTGTGTAGGACATATTGTTAAGGACTTGTATCCTTTTAGTAAGGTACCTCTGTGGGCATTCCATATGCTACATTTGTCTGGGCAAATACATGTCAAAGACAGCATTGCATACAATGTCTGGCCTAATGAGGGCTGCTTAAAGGGGGACACAATACCATCTCTATATCAAGAAATTCCTTTGTTTACAAGATGTGCAATATGGAAGGGCTTTCTTATGACAGTGGACACATGTTGGTCGAAAGTTAGGTCACTGCCCACACAAATTCCCAAACTGAGTCAACTCTTAGAGACATACTGCCAATGTGTTTGATTCCCCAGGGTTTGAGGGCTTCCCAAAGGAAAGGAAAATGCATTTTTTTTTTTGCATTTAGTGTCAAGTTATGATTTTACAAGCATATAAAATAGCTATACCCTAAACCAGTCCTCAAACTTTTCAGTAAACAAGCATTTTATTTGATTTTGACCACATGTGAAGTTCAAGAAAAATAAAATAAATGAAAGTACACAACACTGTTAAGTTCTGTTCTTCTCTGCAGCTCTTTCTTTGGTCCTGTTTAATAAACCAACCACAAAACATTACACCATGTAATAAATGGCCTGCTATTTTTGTAGAACTAAAAGAATTCCAGTTAAAATAAAACACACACACACACACACACAC
The DNA here is from genome assembly GCF_019279795.1 of Protopterus annectens. NCBI lineage: Eukaryota > Metazoa > Chordata > Ceratodontiformes > Protopteridae > Protopterus > Protopterus annectens. Next base: position 828,938,959 of record NC_056737.1, on the reverse strand, counting down.
ACACACACACACACTTGGAAAATACAGGGCCTGCTCATAACCTGCAAGAACAACATAAACAAAGTAAAATGTTGGCTATCTTTCCACTATATGCATCAATTCAGAGTTTACTAAACATAATAAGCAACTGAGTGGCCTCAGGGATTTAATGCCAACAAAAAACATATAAAGACCAAAGCTGTAAGAATAGATTACACAAGAATGTAATCCACCAATGCATACAGAAAAAAAAATCAATGTAAAGAAAATTCACAAGCAAATACTAGAAATTAGGAAATGTATACATCCATAAGTACAGGAAATCCTTTATTTCAAGGATGAAAAAATACTACGTATCCAGCAAGGAACAGACGTGCTATCATTTAACTATTCTTGAAATGTAGTCTAAAGCAAGACTGCACAACAGTGACATGAAAATTTCTGATCAAATCAAAAGTGGGACCAGTAAAGAAAATCCTCCCCTACAATAAGCACTTGCCAAAATGCAAGCACATTTTTGTTGCACAAAATCCTACGTTAAAAATAATGGAATGAAGCAGAAACATACTCAAACGCCTAATTATTTCTTCTCATCCTCCATCTGGTCTCCTCTCTACCTGCCCTTTTTCCTAAAGTCAGAGGCACAGAAAGAGACATTAACTTCTTTCTGGACCATTACATGGATAAAATACCTTTGATTAATGCAGAAGTCACAGACCAACTGGACCTCACTTTCCCTCCATCTAAGGCGAAGAATACTGTAGTTATTTATTTATTTATTTCAGTTTGATAACCGGGGAGGTCCACTGGGCTCAGGAGCCCGTTTTCAGTGGAGGCCTGGGGAGAAAAGCTCCACATTACTTAGTAAAGATAAAAAATAGGTAAAATTAAATTTAAGACTCAAACATATGGGTACATTAAGATAGAACAGAAAACAATAGGTTTTATGAATACAGGTAAAATTGTCATACAGAGACAGTTATGAGGTACAATGGTTACATAGCATACGAGTCATATATTAACATGGTTGGTTAAGAAGGATATTTAGAATTTGAGTCTTGTTAGGGCAGAGTGGAAGACCAGACGCAGTATGGGGTACAATAGTAACATAGCATATGGGTCATAGATTAACATGAATGGTTAATAAGGTTATATAGAATTTGAGTTTTGTTGGGGCAGAGTGGAAGACCAAGTGTAAATTGTAGGGAGGGGGAAAAAGGGAGTGCAGACTATTTACAGTACTTACAATATATACAAAAGGCAGCAGAAAGAAATAAGTAGAACCATGGAACAAAGTGTAAGAAGAAGGAGTAGTATGGATATACAATAGAAGGCTAGATGGGGAAAGTGCAGTTGCACTTCCTATTAGAGAATAAGTGGGAATGGAGTAGGGTTTTGAAGTTGTTAGGGTTTTCAGTCATTCGTAAAGATGGAGGTAGAGAATTCCATTTTTTGGCTAAGGAAAAGGATAGGAGGAGTTGGCCGGCTGGTCGCTTTGGTGTGTCGACACTGAGTAGGTTTAGGTGAGCAGATCTAAGTGGCCTGTTAGGGGTGTAAAGCTGTAGGATGTTGGATAGTGCAGGACATTTGGAGGGGTTAAATAATAGCCTATGGGCAGTGTTAAGTTGTAGGTAGTTTAGAAGGTTGGGGAGTTCTAGCCAGTTTAGTGAGTAGAGGGCAGAGCAATGGTGGGAGGTGTGTTTGGCTTTGATGGCGAATTTAGAAATTTTATTATAACAAATTTCCATTTTTGAGGAAAGGGAGGCAGATAAATTAGTTAATAGAGGGGCACCATACAGTAGTGAGGGAAGAAGATAGGTAGTGGCGAGTGTTTGTCTAGAAGAAGGAGAGAGATAATGAATGTTTCTATATAGCAGGCCAAGTTTTTGATGTGTCTTCTTGATATTGAGTTGAATATGGGTGTCAAATTTTAGGTTTTCATCAATAGTGACCCCAAGTAGTTTGGCATAGGGAACAATTTCTATAGTTGAATTACTATGGCTTTTAATTTGGAATGAGTTTTTGTCGAGAGGGGAGGATTTTGAGGGGGGGGGGGGAGTATTTTGGATTTGTTAGCATTTAGAGAAAGGTGGTTTTGGAGCATCCACTTCTCAGTGATGGAGAAAGCTGTTTGTGTGTATGATAGAAGTTCTGGGAGGTTGGTGGCACAACAGATTAAAGTGGAGTCGTCGGCGTATTGTACAATTTTAGTATTAGGGATGGCAGAGTGAAAATCATTGATAAAGATGTTGAATAGCATAGGGCCAAGAATGGAACCTTGGGGAACACCAGTGGGAGTTGGAAGGAAGTTAGAGGTACCTTTCCTCCATTTTGTTAATTACGAAAGCACAGCAGCCTACCTCAAGACACATTATACTTCCATGTTTTGGAAGAGAAATGTGGTGGTTTGCAACATATTGGCTTAGGCACACAAGATCTCCACTTTGGTGAGTACTTCATTCCACAAACCAGGTTGGCATACTGGTTAACGTGTTTACCTTACAGACACAAGGTACAGGGTTTGATTCTCATATTGGGGTAAATGGCTAGACTTAAAATGCCTCAAGGGCAGTTAGTCTAGTACTAATCTATGAACCTATGAGTGGGTCTTGCTGTCATTTTGCATTCATCACAGACTTTTACTTCACCCTTGTTTCCACCAGTAAATTTTAAAAATCTATAATTTCCTCTTTTACTTTCTAACTTTGAAGCTGCATACTTCTGGTTTTTCCTCATATGTAAAGGACATGAGGGAGGATGAAATAAGGGCCAAAGAAATTGAAATAAAATTAAGAAAAGCTCCTAACTGGAAAACCCCAGGCCCAGATGGAGTGGGTCTATATTAGAACATCGAAGTTTCTAATATCGACCCCTATTCAGCGAAAGCTGAGAACATCGAACATGCAGAACAGCGAATTTTTTCCTAGGGAAAAAATTTGCTGTTCCAAAACACATACACACAACACAAGCACACCAAACAAACAGCAATCCACACACACCTAAAATCTTACATCTAACCCTACACTAAACTGTACAAACACCACTAACTACCCACTTACCTTAACCCAAACCCTAAGGTCCGTCACTATCGCACACTTACTTGACCCGCGCCCTAACCCTAACTCACCTACCCCGCCCTAACCATCACGTCCACACAATCGCACACATACCTAACCCACGCCCAATCGCACACTTACCTGAACCCGACCCGTAACTTTCCACCACAATGCTCGCTAAAAATTGTGAAGCGACAGAAACGGACAACCAAATTCTTTCCCTAGGAAAAAAATTGGTTTTCTGTCATTTCGCTATTTTCAGCGTTTGCTGAATACGGATCTATATTAGAACATTCGAAGTTGTGAAACTTCAATGTTTTAATATAGACCCGATGGAGTACCTAACTTTTGGCTAAAATATTAATCTCTTTGCATAAAGATTTAGCCCCGAGTAAGAATTACTTGTATGCGCCTCCTGAACAGACACCAACTTGGTTAAACAGAAAAAAAAAGATACTCCTCTTTAAGAGTGCATCTGCAAGCCATCCTAAAAACTAAACAATAATTTGCCTTCCAACGATACACAAACTATATAGTGGAATTGATGCTAACAGTTGTTATATTGATTTACAAAAAAACACTCAATTATGGCAACAGAACAAAAGAAAGTCATAGGGAACAAAGGATCATTTGTTCCTAAATAAAAGCATAACAGAATTGCAAAAAGAGGGAAGAATCTAATTTTGGCATGAATAGATTACAAAAAAGAAGCTGGCTGCATCCCACATTGATGGTTAAAGGAATGCTTACAGATGTTATCCCAGGGATAAAAATTCCAAGGGGGATATTTCATAGTGATTCTCTGTCACCGCTGCTTTTTGTCTTGCCCTTAACCCGCTAAGCTGTTTACTTAACAGATTAGGACACTGTTACAATATGGCTCCCAGAAAACAGCTTTGTTTATTTGAGCTTTCAACTCCTCATCTGGTTAAAACTTTGTCGGATGAGATAAGTATGTCATTTGGTCTTGACAAATGTGCCAAGTAATGTTTAAAGCAGGAAAGCTGCAGTACCAAGAAAACATCAATGAGACAGGAATGCGACATAAAAGGAACTTGAGCAAGAGACAGAGTATAAATATTTGGGAATCGATGAAGGATCAGCAACAAAACATGAAAAATATTAATAAAACTCAGTAAGAAATACTTTAGAAGACTAAATCTAATACTTAAAACTGCCTTGACATCTACTCAAGTCCAACCTATAAACCTACAGTTTTGGGGTGACTGGCCCCAAAAGGTACGGGATCAGCTTGCAGAAAAATGCTTCACACATCAAATGATGTATTAAAATCAGTGTATGCCAAAAGATTAAATATTCCTCATTCTGAAAGAGATATGGGCCTTCTAGAAATTAATTACAGGTATGGATCAACAGTTGTGAGGCTGCACATATATCTGCTGGCCTTACCAGATCCAAACATAGTGAAAGTTTTAAAACATGAGGAGAAGACGCATAACATTATTTCCCTGTTTAGTTTAGCAGAAGCATATCATTATCAAGCAGAAACAGAAATTAAACCAGAAGGAGCAAAAAAAATCAAGCAACAACTGAACATGCCTAAAAAAAAGAAGTTATGTACCTACCATAATGTTCCATGTGAGTTGTCCATCTCTCTTTCATTCTTACTGATGGGTTCGGAACCAATCCTCTGTTCCGATTCGGCCATTTACTAAAGCTTGAGGTCATCAGCTAGCTTGTGGCTCACTCCCTATCCCATGATGCTGTAGGGCATTCCCCAGATCTTGTTTGCTGATAGAAAAATACTAGCATATAAGCACATACACTTGCACAGAGAAAAAAACAGGACTTAGTGTAAACTGATAAGCACTAGAAAAAGCGTCAAAGACCATGAAGTGCCACTTTGTGACCTCTCGTTCCTCCAGAAGCCAAGGAAAGGGGAAGGAGGATGGGACGTACGAATGTCGGAGAGAGGGACAACTCACACGGAACATTATGATAGGTATATAACTTCTTTATATGAAGTTGTCCCATCTCTCCTTCATTCTTACTGATGGGACAGTATCCATAGCACCATCTTACTTGGGTGGCTCACGGAAGTATATTCTCCGCCACAGTGGACCCAAAGGAGGCCCTGTCCCTAGAGGCCAAATCTACTTTGTAATGAGTGATAAAGGTATGAGGTCTTGCCCAGATAGCTGCTCTACAGACAGTATCTATTGGTAGTTTAGCACTAAATGCAGAGGAGGTAGAAACAGCTCTGGTAGAGTGAGCTTTTACTTTGTCTGGTAGCTGTTTATTTACTGAGTTACAAGTGAACAAAATGCAGTCGGACAGCCACTTTGATAGAGTAGTTTTTGCCACAGGCAAGCCTTTTTTGCAATCTGAAAAGGATATAAACAGCTGATCAGTTTTCCTAAATTCTTTTGTCCTGTGTAGATAGAAACGCAACTGTCTGCGCACATCAAGTTGGTGAAGCATATAGTCTGCCTTACTTGGGAAAGAAAACCGGCAGTTCTATAGACTGGTTCAAATTAGAATCTGAACATACTTTTGGTAGAATAGTTGGGTTTGTTCGGAGTGACACCCTGTCACTGTGAAAAGACAAATATGGTGGTTTTATAGATAAGGCTTGTAACTCCAAAACTCTCCTGGCCGATGTAACTGCCACCAGGAAAATGGTCTTCCATGTTAAGAACTTTATATCACATGAATCGGGAGGAAGGATTAATCTCGACAGTACCAGACTCTGGTTCCATGGTGGAAGCAGAGGCTTGTTAGGTAGTCTTAAAAGACTAGTGCCTCTCAGAAAGGCCTTAGATATCCTAAGGGACATAATATTTGGGCCTTCATTCCCAAAATGAAAATTTGAGATTGCTGCTAGTTGTACTCTAATGGTAGCTGCAGCTGCCCCTTCATTAAACAGTTTTGTTAAGAACTCTAGGATGGCAGATATAGGTGCTGAGTAAGGATCAATGTGATTCTGTAGAGCCCATATTGAAAACCTTTTCCATTTGTTGAGGTATAACCTTCTGGTAGATGACTTGTGAGAAGAAATCAGGATGGGTTGTGCTGTGGATGAAAGGTTTCGTAGCCTGGCTATGCTTGGAATTGGAGCAGCTAAGCTGTCAGTTTGAGGGTATGAAGGGATAGATGAAGAGTTCCCGATGAATGGATCAGGAGATCTGGAACTGGGTCCAGAATCCAAGGCTCTTCCTGAAGATAAGGCCATAGGAAGGGGAACCAAATTTGACGAGGCCAGGAAGGGGCTATTAGAATTAAGGTCCTTCCCAAAGCAGTGGCTTTCTGAAGAGCTTTGGGTATCAATGGGAAAGGCATAGAGAAGACCCAGGGGCCAATCGTGTACAAGTGCATCCCTTGGGGATTCCCCCAGAGGGGGGGGGGGTTAGGGCAAAGTAGTTGCTGCATTTGTGTTCATGGACGTGGGAAGAGGTCACAGCAAGGATGGCCCCATTTCTGGAAAATCATTTTTGCTACTTCTTGTTTCAGGGACCACTCGTGAGGCATTAGAATTGCTCTGCTGAGTTTGTCTGCTATCACATTAGATCTCCCTGGGATGTGCATTGCAATTAGAAAGTGTTGGGAGGACGTTGCCCACTGCCATACTCTCAGGGCCTCTCGACAAAGAGGATGAGATTTGATTCCTCCTGTTTGTTTATATAGCAAACCACTGACACGTTCTCTGTCTGGACTGCAATAGTTCCCAGTGGAAGAGTGTGTTGAAATGCCAGCAATGCCAGAAGCACCGCTCACATCTCCAGCACACTGATATGCAAATGGGCCTCATAATCCTGCTACGGGCCTTGGGATGTCACTGTGGCTAAGGGGAATGAAAGAACGACCTAAGGCCACTTATCTGACTGTAGCCACCAACATAGGTCTCTTCTGCAAAATCCTATTATTATCCTCCGGGGAGTCCAAATGTTTCCTCTTACATAGTCTCTTTCGGGGTGCCTTTTCAGATGGGACTTCCGGAGAGGTTCCTGAGGAGAGTGGTTCACCCTCTGGGGCTTCCTGAGGCTTCAGGTCTCTGCACTGTGGGATGGGTTGTGCAGAAACATACACAGGTGCCTTACGGGGAGGAATAGTCGGATCCAACAGAGGATGCCCATGGGTACAAGCATCTCCTCATAGCCACAAAAGCCCCACTCCCGTGACCCGAGGAAACCTTTGGCTCCGAGGAGCCAGCAAATACCCCCGGAACCACAGGAGAAGGCTCCAAAGCCGAGGTAGGAGCAGAGCTCACCTGAGCAAAGGCCCGGAGAGGCAAGGTCGGAACAGATAAAAATTCAGTCCAACTGCCCCCCCCCCCAAAGATCTGACTGGAGACAGTGTCGGGTCCTAGACTCCTCAGATTGCATCGAGGTAGTCAGAGCAGTTGAAGCCAGCGATGCCAATGTAGGTCTCGGCTCCGACAGGTCTTTCTCTATCAGCTCCACGCATTCTGGCTCAGAGACCACAATTTGGGTCGGAGGAGGAAATGAATTCGAAGAGATTGGTCTGGTTGGCTCCGAAGCTGATTGGCTCTGTTCCGACAAAATTTTAGCCAGTGTCCTCAATAGTTTCTGCACCAGGACAGTCCCGACAGACTCCTGGAAGAACAAGAGGATGGAGGTGGAGATACCACAGACTAGAGAATTGGTGACCTAAGCACAGGAGAAACCGGCTCCAAGACTGGTGAGTGGCTCCTGATTTGTAACACCATCAGTTCCGATACAGATGGAGCTGAGGTGGAAGGTCTGACAAGTTCAGCAGGCTCCGATACTTTTGAGAATTTGTTGGACAGCTCCGAGCCATCAGAAGATGCAGGTGGTCTTTGAGCCTTTGTCTGATTTCTATTTTGAAGGGCTTTGAATTGTTACAGAACTTCAGAGAAAGACATGAGAAGGCCCTTAAGAATTAACTTATTCTTTCATTCATGAACGATTCTCGAACTGAAAGAATGACATACTGAGCAAGATTCTTGTAAATGTAGGGCACCCAAACAATAAGACACACTCAGTGTGACTGTCCGTAATGGACATCTTCTGTGAGCACTTGGGGCACCTTTTAAACCCCAAACTTCTGGATTCTTTAGGCTGCTTTGATATATATTTTTTTAAATTAGCCAAGTCTAAAACCAAACACACACACACGAAGAAACTAGCCCTCTAATTTAAATGGGCTAAATAGCTCTTTCAAGAAAACACAAAGAGCTAAAAAAGGTACAACTCCACAGTAAACAAAGCAATCACTTAGAAATTTACTACACTAAATTATTCTAAAGGAAAAACTCTCTAACTAAAAATGGGTTCACCACACACATAAGCCTAAACCGCAGGCTGACCTTAAAGTAGTTTAGTAAACTACAAACAACAGGCGCACTCTAATCAATAAAAGGATAGGGGACTTGAGGCCTAACACTCTTGGCCAAAAGGTAACAACTAACACTATTTTACTACAGAAAATAAGCGTTTGAGATGCTTAGAGGAAGGAAACTACCACAACTATGAAAACTATACCAAACATGCAAACAACAACAATTAAACTAAAAATGAAGAAAAAAAATAGTTACGCTCGAACCACTTCAGCGGCTAACAAGATCTGGGGAATGCCCTAGAGCATCATGGGATATGGAGTGAGCCACGAGGTAGCTGAAGACCGCGAGCTTTAGTAAATGGCCGAGTCGGAACCGAAGAGCGGTTCCAAACCCATCAGTAACAATGAAGGAGAGACAGGACAACTTCACATCAAAAAATATATATAATGAAAAGGATCAGCTGAGAAGGAAAGTAAAGTGGAAAAGGCATACATTTTTTCACAAGTATGGAGAGATCTGCAATAACCTCATGTCAATCAGGATTTGACTCCGGAATGTTTACGGTGAGGTGAATTGAAACCAAATGACGAAAAGTTAATAATGGTGGCCAAGGATAGTGGATTATGTATACATTGCTTTACAAAGATCATTAAACACAGGGGAGAAACAGACAAATGTAAAGAAAACAAGCCATTTTAACAATTTCCATTTAAAACACAATAAACATCACATATTTTCTTTACTACTATCAGTCCAACATTACAAAAAAATTGCTGAATTCCTGCCTTCCTTTAAACCTCACTCCTCCTCCTCCTGTACATTACTATGCATGTATTGTTGAGTCCCACTCTACGCCAGTAAAGAACAAGTGCACGTCCCACTATACAAGACTGAAAAAAAAAACACAATGGCCAGCACAAGCATGCATGTATTGTTCCCACAATTTCCATTTACTTCTACATAATTTGCTCCTTTCCTTTTCTAAAGATCCCTCTTCTGCTTCTTTTATCTCTTTTATAACATTCAACACCTCAAATATGGTTGGTGTAGACTTTGGATTTCCATTTTCTAGTAATTGTTTTTTGGCAGAAAACCGCATTAAATTTAGTAATGTCTTACTATGTATAGCCAAATATGCAACACGTCTAGCAATATTTTTGTACGGAATCATTTGCATAGGTATTTTCGTACCCTAAGCAGACTTTTTTTCTCAGATAGACAACAAATGCTGGCAGCATGACAGGAAAGAGAATGGTAACTGGGAACATGTTTTTTTGGAATGTAACAAGCTGGCATACTTTAAAAATTCCCCACAGGGTACTCTGTTGGAAAAATAGGGGGAGCAACTTACTGTAGCTAAGGAAAATATAGAAAATGAACCACGTACATACAGTAAGGCCTTACTAATGTTACTGTTATTGGCTGACAAAAATGCAATTACTAGACAATGGAAATCGGAATCTAGTTTAAATCCAACTAAACTATTGAATGTTGCCAGAGAAAGAAAAGAACTGGAGAGATCTTTAGAAAAGGGAATGAGCAAACTATATTATGAATAAATAGAATTTTAGAAGAATATATGCAGAATAATGTTTAGAAAGAAAGAAATTTCAGGCAAGACAGGACTTGAGCAATTTATGTAATGTTGGAATGAATATGAATTGTTAAAACACACACACACACATATATATATATATATATATATATATATATATATATATATATACACACATACATACACACACACACACACACACACACACACACACACACACATGAAAAATGTAGTGATTTTTTTTTCGATCAATGTGTACCCCCATGTTCTTACTCAATATACGTGAATTCAATAAAAAGTCGTTTAAAAGATATGCTACATAAAAAGGGAGGTTTGTGTCCTTTCCTTAGATTCACCAACCCTTACTAAAAAATACAGCATTTTAAGATAGTCACTTCCCTCCTACACAGAGGGGAGTGAATCACGCTACTTGAATTTGTCATCTTTTTATACGTTACTAATTTTCCCTCATTTTATGGGTCGCCTCTGTTTACTCTTTACGAGAGGCAATGAAGTAGACTTTTTAACCTTAATCTTGATTGTCACTTTTGTGAACACTTCACCCACCTACTGAAATACTCTTCAGCACCCCACCATTTCTGCACCAAGAACCACAGCTACTAGAATGTATTGGTTCTTAAGATGCATATCATTTATTGCATGCTACAAAATACATCATCTATGAAGACATTTAGTAAGTCTTGTTGGACTAAACCATGAGCTCACCCTATCCATTAATCGACTGTGCTCCAGTAATTATTCTCTAACCCAATCCTTTACTCCTCTCACCTTTCAAGCTACACACAGGTCTCAGTCCAATGCTGTTTGTTTGCCTGGAAGCCCATACATTTGCATCAAAATAGATCACTATAGCACTAGAAATCTTGAAGCATGTGAAGGAGAACAATCAAAAATTGAAAGCATACATAGGTACCTTTGAAAAATAGAACAAACAATGCCATGATATGAAATTATAGTTCCTATCTACCATATTTAATGGTTTGCATACTTTTGTTAATCTATTTGCAAGTCTACACAATTTTCTTTTTCGCACCAAAGTAGTTCTAAATTGGCACAGGCAATGGATTATAATTACAATGTAAACATGCAGTGGAAGTATTATGAAAAATGTTTCATAAAATCCTCCTTGCAAAATAGTGGTGCTGCGGTAGCGTCATCGCCTCACAGTAAGACGTCCTGTTCGATTCTCAGCTAAAGCGTCTTCTGTGTGGAGACATGCGTGAATGGGCGTACCTTCGTTGAAGGTTGTACGTTAGGGCTGGCAACTCAGTACGTAAAAATCTACTGCCAATCATTAGCGGACCGCAGTTCCACTGTGACGACCCCTAACAGGGAAAAGCCGAAAGATACAACAACAACAACAACACAGGAGAACACATTAAATAAAATAATAATCAACTCAAAGAAAGCCAAATTACACTCTAGCAAACATGTAAGAAAAGGGACAAAGAAAAACGAAAGTGTCAGCACAATACCACCAGTTAGTAAAATAGGTCTTATGCCAGTCATCAAAATATGATCAGTGCATAAATAATGTATTGTGGTTTCCAATGCACCTTTTATTCATTTACTTTAGACTTGCTGACTGGAATATAGCACTGATCCACTGAGACATCATTCATGCTCGGTATGGTTATCAAGACACAAAGAAGCAATAAGACTAAATTATTCTTTATTTATCCTGCCACAAATGCATTCAAAGCTGCAGTCATATAATTTAAAAGAATTTGCAACAGAAGAAAAAGCTTCCAATAGATTAAAAAAAAACATTTTTTTTTCTTATTTACAAGTGGATAGTGTATCATGTCGGCAACATATGTAGCAGACCTTGGACAGCCATCAAGGGTCCTCCCATGTGGGATAGCATTCCCAGATCTAAACCTTTACTCTATTTCCTCAATAATCAAAACAATTACTCAGCTTTTAGATACTACATACTCAGCTAAGTGGAAACTGTTATGGGTTTCATCAGCTCTACAGCTAATTTCCAGACCATCTACACATAAATTAGAAATAATAAGTAACCCCTTTTTATGGATCCTAAAAGATTATTTCACTATACACATAAATCTCAATCATACTACTAGCTACATTCATAATATTACAACAAATTTAAAAAAATTTACATATAAACACCCCAGATACAAAGAATGCTTCTTTTTGTTATTCCCCATAGCTTTCACACAAGAATCCTTTATAACTTCAGACATAAATAAAATTACCATATTTAAGCATAATGATCTTAAGTTTTGGTTCCAACATAATACAGGAATATCAAATAGACAATACAATGTGGGTAGATATGATATACAAACACTTTTACTAACTCTAGCTAATAAATTAGAATTGATCTCATCAATCACTAAACACAAATCCAGTATTCTACTATACCATTTTCAATCAATTTTACTTCATAAGCATACATATTCTGGCAAACTTTCTTTTATTTATAGAACTATAAGGGAAGAAACTTTCAGATGTCCACAGAACTTCTGGAACTATTTTTACTGTATCAATAATTTTTACTCTATCAATAATAATCTTCCTACCGATTTAGACAAAGCAAACATATGACAATCATCAGGGGCAACTACTTTATCTTTGAATTGGAAATTATAAACCTGGAGATATATAAACAGATCATTCTACACTCCTCAATTAAGGGATTAAATAAACAAAAAACAAAATATTTGTAATAAATGTAAATCAAATATAGACATAAACTGGGTGCATATGTTTTACGAATGCCATACTTTAAATACTTTCTGGGGGAAAATAAATAATTTACTACAGGCACTTTATTCAGACAATTTCACATTAAATAAATCTCTAGTGATATTTAATACTCCTGTTCCACAATGTGTCAGAAAAATAAAGTATCCACTATTATGGGCAACACTGGCAGTAGCCAGAAAGACCATAACAAAAAAATTGGATTTCAGAATCTCCTCCTTCCTTTTCTGTGTTCAAGAATCTGTTAAATGTTGTATGCCAACTGCAATTAAAACCTATATACTCAAGGACAACCAAAAAACATACACTCTTCAAATGTGGGTTAATCTGCAAAACTTGTTGAAGAAGAACGAATCTCTATAACAAATTACATTAGTTTGTTTCTTTCATAATGACAATATGCATTATAATCAGATATCAATAACACATTGTAAATATATTAATGGATGTCTATGTAAATACTTTAGTTGGTTCATTTCTGTTAGTTTAGTTTATATCAAACATGTCAATTTATATAATGTAATTTATATAGGTTATAGTTTTCAGGTTATGGTTTTTACTATGATTTTATGCGATTGTTTACAATTTTGAATGTATTAAAATCAATAAAATTGTTTTGAAAAAAAGGGTCCTCCCATGCACCAAAGGTATTTACACCAGATAATTATGCCTTATAAGGCCTAGAACCCAGCGTAATGTAATTATCTCACATAATTACTAAATATGTGAGAACAGTGTGGGGAAGTTAGCCTATTCCAATGTTTTTGAGGCAGCAACACTCTGTATTTTCAGTAGTTACTGTTTTGAGTTTTCTCCTAAACTATGGATAGTCCATGATGTCCCCTGGTGAAAGGAAGTATTGTTTCCCATAGTATGAATTCTAAAATGAAGATGCTTTGATTCCTGCATTTTTTAAGAGGTACGTAGCAGGGGTACAGGTTGTGGCTGTATGTTCCCTTTCTTATTGCAACTTTACTAGCTGGCGAGGGAGCCAAGACCACCTTCCCTTTGTAGGACAGGGAGCCTTTTTTTTTTTTTTTTTTAACTGAGCAGTAGTATCCAGTTAAGTGGCTAGTGACAGGTCTTATTTTTGATTATCTGCAGTGAGACGAGGTTCTTTTTTGTAAGACAAAAGATACTATGGGGAAGTCATATTCTAGCTGGACTATAAAGATCATAGGAAGTTACTATGCCAATAGCCTTGAGACCCTTACAAGCCTAGCCAAGAATTTACCCATGTTCCGACAAGTCTGCACCTGATGCCCCTGTCCAGCAGGGACACTGGTGGAATCCTAGGGGTGTATTTTCTGTTCCCCATACAGTTATCCTGGTTGCACTTAAAAAGGGTTAATGAGGTACTCTGCTTGCTGTGGAGAGGGAGTCTATTCCACAAAGGGGGGGGGTGTCTTCGGGACACAAAACTGTCCAACCAACAAGTTCTATTGATGTCACAGACAAGGTTGAAGTCACGCTTGTGGGTTACTCGAGTAGAGCCTGACTTGCAAATATGCAGCAGTAGCACCACGGTGAGGTCTGAGATTACTTTGTATGCCAGACACAGGTCACCTCTGAGGAGTCTGTATGAGACCGAGTAGAGTGACAGGGCATTTAGCCTTTGTAGGGCAGATGTTGAAGGCCCTGGATTCTCCTGGTGAGGAACCTCTGTGGTCTCTCATGCGAAAAGGGGCACTGTACTCAACAATGGGTCTTGTAAGGGAAGGATACAGGGATGCTATGACCTCCTTGTCCCTAGATGACATACCCTTACTAATGAGGTGGGCCATGTAGAAAGCTTTCCGTACAACGAAGGTGATAAGGTGGTCAAAAGTCAGTTTGCTATCAACCTGGGTGCCCAATTCCCTCAAGACTGAATGGGTGCTTAGGACCTTGTTATTAAATGTGATAATTTGTGGGGACATCACTCTCCCCAATGGGGATGATGATGCATTTTTTGGCATTCAGTTCGAGACCATGTTCCTAGCACCATTCATTTGTTTGGGTGAGACCCTCCTGGAGAATGTCCACACCACTAGGGGAATTGATGACAGTTCCCAGCTTGCAGTCATCTGCAAACTTGGTCAGCCATAGCCCAGTGGTTTTGGCCTGCACCTCAGAAAAGTATATCCCAAACAACAGGGGCCCCAAGACCGATCCCTGGGGTATGCGGCTCATTAGGGGTCTACTGGTTGAAGTGGCTTCCCCTATTTTGACTAGGTAGGCTCTATCAGGGAGCCACTTTGCTATCCATCTGATAAACATTCGCAACTAGGCATCAATCCGTATGTTATCTATTATACCCGAGTGGGAAATAGTATCGGAGAGTTTGGCCAGGTCAAGGTAGGTGGTGTGCACAGTCTTCCCTTCATCCATGGCTTTGGTGACTGTCCTCTAAAAGAAGTCAAAACTTTAACAGGTATGACCTCCCCTTGACGAAATGAAACTGTGTAGGATAGAGTGTTTGGAGGTTGCCAATGTCCTTATTAATGAGGTCCATGATAATCCATTCCATGACCTTGCAGATCAGGCTAGTTAGGCTGATGGGTCTATAATTTCCTGGATCGGTGGCCGCTCCACCTTTGTACAAAGGAATGACAGTGGCTGTCCTCCACTTGGCTGTGACGAAGCAGATACTCAGGCTTTGGATGAATAGGGTGCTTAATGGTGCTGCAAGTTCTTGCTTGAGTTCATGTAGGTGCAGTCTGGGATTTTAATGGGTCCAATGGAGGCTGTATTTTTTGCCTTTGAGAGGGCAGTGATGAATTGCTCCTTAGAAACAAGAGGAGGGGGCAGGTGCTGGGGATGTCCTGATTTACTAATGGGGGGACGGATGGGCGAAGTTTTCACTGAACCTGTCTGCCAGCAGGTTGGCTATATCTATGGCGTTTGTGAATGTTCATAGGTATGATAACCATCTTTAATATATGCGTTTTCCTTTTTCAGAACCTTTGCTGTGTGTATGTGAGAAAAACATGTACCCGTGTGTACATATCATTAAACAAATCTCAGTTTTGTGATAATTCACTGTAATAATTTCACTGTATTTACACTTGTTTTTGTACATTTGGAGCTTTTCTACCCAGGCCTCAACTGAAAATGGACCTGTATCCAGTCGGACTTTCCCGGTTAACAAATGCAAAATAAAAATAAATCAATAAATAAAATAGGTGTGTACTAGACTAATGGCCATGGAGCCTTTACAAGCCTAGCCCATAGGATTACCCTGGCATCGTGCCACCTGACCTTAGTTCCCAGTGCCTCTGTCGAGTAGAGCCGCTGGAGTGATCCCAGGGTGAATTTTCTATTTCCCATCCAGTCTGTTCCATAGCAAGGGCAGTCTCTGGGTTATGAACCTGTCCCTCCAGCTTGTTCTTTTGATTGTGGTAATGCGGTTGAGGTCTCCGGAGCATGTGGTGCGGAGGGATTAGGATTTCTTTAGATGTAGCATTTCTAACAGAGCTGGGCCAGACATGGCTTTGTAAATAAAGCAGAGATCACCTCTAAACAGGCAATATGAGACAGAGAATAGTTGGAGTTTTTTTGAGTCTGTCCATATAGGACAAGTGCTTAAGCCCTAGGATCCTCTTTGTGAGGTACTTTTGTGGCCTCTCCAGTTGTTGCAGGTGTCTAGTGAGGTACATGCCAAATGGGGCATTGTACTCTATGACTGGCCTAATGAGGGAAGAGTAGAGGGAGACAATGACTTCTTTCTTCCTGGATGCAAAACTCTTAGTAATGAGATGTGCCACATAGGACTTTCTGACCACACTGGCAAAGTGGTGATCAAAAAAGAGAGGTTGCTGTCATCCTGTGCTCCCAGATCTCTTATAACGCCTTCCGTGTTCAGTGGACTACCACTGATGTGGTAATTCGTGGGAACTGGGTTTTTCCCAAAGGGAATGACGACACATTTTTTGGCACTGAGCTTAAGGTCATAGTTCCGATACCAATCGTTGGTTTCAGTGAGGCCTTTCTGTAGGATGTCAACATCACTTGGGAAGTTAATAATAGCTCCCAACTAGCAATCGTCTGTGAACTTTGTCAGCCAGAGTCCCTTTGTGCTGGCCTTGACTTCAGAGAAGTAGATACCAAACAGGAGAGGACCCAGGACCGAACCCTGTGGGACTCCACTCTTGACTTGGAGTCAGCAACTTTCACACTGTGGGTTCTATCTGTAAGCCAGTTTGCAATCCACCTATGATTCCTGAGTGGGAATAGTATCAAAAGATTTGGCCAGATCAAGGTAGGCTATATGAACCAACTTGCCTTCATCCACAGCTCTGGTGACTGACTCAAAGAAGTTGAGCAGGCATGACCCACCCTTCACAAAACTAAATTGTGTGGGATCCAGAGTTTGGAGATTCCCTATATCCTTGTTTATTAGATCCATGATGATGCGTTCCACAGCTTTGCATATCAGACTCATCAGGCTAATGGGGTGATAGTTCCCAGGGTCTGTAGTCAGCTCCTCCTTTGTGGAGAGGTATGACTGTAGCAGTGTGCCATTTGGTAGAGACAAAGCCTGAGGTGAGGCTGTGATTGAACAGGGCACACAGGTGAGGTGCCAGCTCACTCTGTAGTTCATGTAGAACACAGCCAGGGATATTGTCAGGTCCCATAGAAGCTGTATTCTTAGCCTTGGACAGTGTTGTTTTAACCTGTGCAGCAGTAATACTGGGTGCCTGGCAATCTATTGGTATTGTGATTGGTCCTTTGGTGGGGGAGAGAGGGGTAAAGTTGACATTGAATCCATCCCTGCATTTGTGTACGTGTTCATACAGTGCATTGGTGTATGATTCGGCAGTCATGCAACTATTCTCCATTTGCATGGGTGCCGTGAAGTTAGCCACCTCTGTTTATAGGAGCCCAAAGTTAGCTTTGGAGAAGTTTTTCATGGTGGTTACCTTTGCAATGGGGGTGGGAGGGACGTGGATTTCCAAGGTGATTTGTTTGTGGTCGGATCTAACCAGGGAGGCGTTGATTACTGGTGTAGAGCAATGGTTGCCCATGTTAGTAATGGCCAGGTCAAGGATGTTGCTACCTCTAGTGAGGGTAAGAACGAGCTGGTTCAGGGCATTGGAATTAATGAATTCCAGGAAACGTTGTGCAAGTGTATTGATACAAGAGTAGTTTTCGCAGTTAATGGAGAGGTAATTGAAGTTGCCCAGTAGGACTGTGTTAGGAACATGGAGTGCGAGTCTTGGGACATGGTTGGGGACCTGAATCGCTGTCTTGCCCAGTGTTAGCTGCACCTGAAGTATCTCTGATGCGTTATGTTAGGCTACCAGTCTGGTGGTGTGTACATCCTTTATGAATATGGAAATACCACTCCCTTTGGAGCTTCGGTCCAAGTTCTGGGGCTGAAAGGTGTGGAATGAGTTTTAACCTGGTAGTGCAGGGGTGCTTTCTGCTGCCCTGAACCAGGTCTCTGTTACAGCACAAATGTCTATGTTCTCCATTTTAAGGAGTGCTTTGAGCGAGTGCATTTTGAGATTTAGACTTCTAGCATTCAGCAACATGACCCTCAGGTTGCCTTTGTAGCTGTTATGGTGGTAATTTGGCCTTTGGAACACTGCCTAAAAAGGCACTATATGGGTGGCAAGAGCCTTGGCCAGTATCCGGAAGCCCAGGGGGTGACAGATGCAGGCCATCTCTGGCAAAGCATCAAGGCCAATCAATCATGTCATCCCAGGCAGACAGATACTGGACCCCCTTAGAATGACATCAGAAACTTAGCCAAATGTTGAAATCAATCATTTTCTGCTTGTACTGTGGTATTATTCTGGGTGATGGTAGGAGGCAGCTCAGGGCTAAGATCATACCTGCCTGGGCTACATAATCCAAGAGCTCCTCTATGTCTCTTTTCATGTAGTCCAAGGAGGTATGTCTCAGGTCATTCACACCCACATGTACAATGACAGTCATATTTGTACCTGTTGTTGAGGGACCCGAGTGCGTGCGTTATGTGGCGGTTCCTGGCACCTGACAGGCAGCGGACTGTTACTTTCTCCTTATTCAACCTAGTGAGTGGGACATCAGTGTGCCTCTCTATCGAGTCACCTATGGACTAGTGTGTTGGGCACGCTGTTTTGCCTTAGTGGCTTTGGTTGAGTGGCACACTGTTTAGGAGAGTTATGTGTCTCGTGATTAGTGTAGTGTTGTGTTGTGGTAGTCAAGTTCATTTCTGGCTTGGAAGTTACTGCTGTTTGGGTAGATTTTTTATTTACAGCCTCCATGAAGGTGGGTGTGTGGTTTGTGTTTTTACGTGAAGGCAGTGCTGGTGTGTGTGTTCTGGAGGGCTGTGTGTTCCATGTGGTATGGTGCAAGTGTTGACCATCTCCTCTTGACCAGCTATTCCAGTCTTGGCTCGAGTGTGCATGGCTTCCAATTTGGATATATAAGTGCATCTCTCGCAAGTCTGAGTGTTGGGAGGTAAGAGGAGAGGGTTGTCAGTGTACATGAGGCAGTTGCTACATTGCCTCAGGATGCCCAAGTTCACCAGGTTAATAGGAGAAAGCACAGGGAACTGACTTTTAGACATGCCTGGAGGGTTGGGCTTTAATAATAAATAGTGAAGCAGTTTCCTTGTAGAATGTTTAGTGCTGGTGTGTCCATGACCATCAGTTCTAAGCAGATATGAGTGCTTCCTTTGAGACTGTGGACATATGTGAAGAAGACCTTATGATCGTTTTTAGTACATGTGGCCAGTTTGGACTCGAAGTTTGTTTTGGAGGACTTCACTGATGCTCTTATTTGCTTGTTCAGGCTAAGGAGAGATTGGTTCCAATTAGGCACCTGCTCCTTCTTGGTCCTGGACAGCAACTTCTTTCCTTTTATTATAGAGTTTATTTATTGCAGATATCCACCAGACAGGTTTACTCTTCCTTGAGGAGGAGGATTTTGTCCTGTCGGGTATTCCTGATTCCATGCAGCTATACAAATGCTTGTATAGTACTTTGGTGTAGGTTTGGACATATATGTGCCCATTCCTATGGAGGCAGAGGGGTTTGGGAAGCTGTTTATACCTTCCCTCAGGAGGTTGTAATCAGCTTTGGAGAAGTTGTTTTTTTGTTTGACCCTAGCTAAGGGGGGGGGGGGGCCAGGGGAGATGGTGACTTCGAAAGTGACTGCTTTGTGGTCGGATCTTACCAGGGAGGATGGCACTGTAGGGATGCTACAGTGGTTACTCATGTTGGTTAATACAAAGTCCAAGATATTATCACCTCTTGTGGGCATGTCGACCAGCTGGTCCAAGACATGTGCACTGATGAAATCAAGGAATCTCTGGGCATGTGTTTTGGTATAAGTAGTTCTTCCAGTCTATGGTTGGACAGTTAAAGTCTCCAAGGATCAGGGTAAAGGGTTGAATCTTGATAGATTTGAAGAGGTCCAGACAGGTGGAGTGGGCATCTTGAGTCAAAGTCGGGGGCCTGTACCTAGCTATGACTTGAATAGGGGTCTTGTCAATGTTTAACTGCACCTGAAGTGTCTCCTGTGCATCATACTGTTTGACCAGCCTGGAGGTGTGTATGTCTTTAATATATATTGCAACTCCACCTCCTTTTGCTTTGCTGCCCATGGTTTGGGGTCTGAATGTATGACAGGATGAGTAACCTGGTATGGCTGGGGTGCTCTCTGTAGCTTTGAACCAGGATTCAGTGACTGCACAAATGTCGACATCTTCCAGGATTAAGAATGCTTGCAATGAGTGCAGTTTCATTTTTAGACTCCTAGCGTTCGGCAGCATGACCTTTAATTTGAGTTTTGATGAAATTTTCATGTTGGTAGTTTTGACCTCATGGCATTGCCTAAAAAAGTCACTATAGGGGAGGCAAAAGCCTTTGCCAGAAGTCTGAAGCCCAGGGGAGACAGATGCAGGCCATCTCTGGCAAAGCATCGTGGTCTGTCGATCATGTCTTCCCAGGCTGTCAGGTACTGGATCCCCTTGGAACGACACCAGAAACTATGCCAATTGTTAAAGTCAATCATTTTCTGTTTGTATTGAGACATCATTCTGGGTGACGGTAGAATGCTGCTTAAGGCTAGTAGCTCACCTGACTGGGACACATTCAGCGAGTCAATCGTGTCTCTCTTCATACAGTCCAGGGAGGTACGTCTCAAGTCATTCACACCAACATTGACTACGACAGCATCATAACAGAACCTGTTGTTGAGAGACTTGAGTGCATGGGTGATAAGGTGGTTTGTGTCACGTAACAAACAACTAACCATGACTTTCTCCTTATCCATCCTGGTGAGGGGCACATTTGTGTGTCTCACAATGGAATCTCCTATGACTAATATGTTGGGTTTACGTTTAGGCCTTAGTGGCTGTGAGACATGGGTTTGTGGACTGTGTGTGGTGTGGTGGGCAGTAGAGTTCACTCATTTTTGCCTTGGAGGTCTCTTTTGCTTGAGTATGCTTTTGTTAAGGACCTCCACATATGTGGATGTGTGTTGTATAAAAGTGTGGGTGGTGTTAGTGTTGACAACCTTCTCAGTGCCTGCTTTGTGAGGAAGAGAGCACAGACTCCATGTTCTTAATATAACTGCATCTCTCACAAATTGTGTTCCTGAGTAGTAGTAGTAGTAGTAGTAGTAGAGAGTTGTCCATGTATGTGAGGTAGTTACTCCACTGTCTCATGATGCCCATATCAACCAGACTGGCAGGAGAAACTGTAGGAAACTGTCCATCCATATTTGTCAGGATCTGAGGGAGAGAGGCCAGAGAGAGCTAAGGGGGTAAAGGGTGGAAGGTCTAAGAGGAGTACTACTGGGTAGTCACACAAGTACTATTACAGGAAAATCTATAGCTGGAATACCTCACAATGGGTTAAAAACAGTGCAGCCGTGGTGTGTGATGTGCCAGCCAGCTCAAACGTGGGGTTTAAATACCACAAAAAAAAATAAATAAATAAATAAATAAATAAATAAATAAATAAATAAATAAATAAAAATTTGGAAGATTCTAGTAACACAGAAATCTAACCAATCCTGCTAGTCCTTTTTTTCCTTACCAGCTTGTGCCAGACAAGGTCCAGGCAGCCCTGCTACTCTCACTAACAGAGAAGATAGGCCCCCACCAACACAAGACGGCTGCCAGAAACACAGAAGGCAAAAACAACACAACTCTGGAAACAACAAACCTTGTATCCACACTACGCTACTTAATTTAAGGGTAAGAACACAGTAAAAAACAAAATACAAAAAAGCACAGATTAACCACTTACAGAAAAAACAGAAGTCACAGTATGAAAAAATAGGGATTCCCACTCCAGTAGCTTCCCTGAAGGGGTATAAGAAATGCAATATTTCTCATGCCCAGAAGAGAGTTTCTGAATTTTTTTTTATTTTTATTTTTAATGCCAAACTGGAAGTTTAGGGTTGGGTCTAACAGGTTCATAAGTATATACTAGGCCAACAACCACCAGGGCCTTTACAAGCCTAGCCACGCAATCCAATCCAATTGAATCTCCTGGTAACGTGCATCTTAATGGGGGGGGGTGTCTAGGTTTGTTAGGAGGTTGCTAAAAAATTTTATTTATGGGATATGTTAGTTAATATAATGTTTACTGTTTGCCATGGTCTACAAGAGACATGGGACATGGGCCAGCCTGGGGATGAATTTATGACTACCCATCCAATATTAGTTAGGGAATGTTTACGGTCAGCCTCTGTCTACAAGAGCCACTGGGGCCAGCCCAGAAAGGAATTTGCAATCTCCCATCCAATGGTCAAGGTTACATTTGAATAGTGTTAGGAATGGGACTCTGCTTCACGTGGCTGGGCAGCCTATTTCAGACCATGGGGATATTTTGTCTAGCCAGTATGGGCCATTTATGTTGCAAGCAAACTTCAGATCCCTATAGCTAGTGCTCATTTTGTGGATATGCAAAAGCTCCATCAGGGCTGAATCTAAGGATGCTTTGTATACCCAGCAGAGATCACCGTTCAACAACCTGTAGGAAACACATTATAGAAACGGGGCTCTAATGTGATCAGCAAAGGACAGTGTGTTAATACCCTGGATCCTCTAGGTGAGGAACCTCCGTAGTCATTCCAGTTGTTCCACATGGCTAGTCAGGACCCTGGATCCTCTAGACGAGGAACCTCCGTAGTCATTCCAATTATTCCACATGGCTAGTCAGGTACATGCCAAAGAGGACACTGTACTCAATGATGGGTCTGATAAGGAATGAAGAGAGTGATACTGTACTTCCATGGACCTGGAATTCATACCCTTACTTACAAGTTGGGTGACAGAAAATGACCAACACGTAGCCAAGATAGCAAGAAAATCTAAGTCCAGATTTCTGTCTACATATGTTCCCAGATCTCTAACTGCTGGGTCAACTCTTAGGGGTATCTTATAAGTGGAGAAATTTGCCTGGATATATATTTTCCCAAAAGGCACTATAATGTACTTCTTTGCACTGACTTTTAATCTATGGTTTAATACCAGTCATTTGTCTGTGTTAAACCCTCTTGCAGCATGTTAGAGTCATGGGGAGATTTAGGATAGCTCCCAATTTTCTGTAGTCTGCAAACCTGGTGAGCCACAGGTCCTTGACGTTTAGCCTTGACCTCAGTGAAGTAAATGCCAAACAGAAGTGGGCCTAGCACGAAGCACTGTGGTACCTCACTGGTGACCTCCCTCTTGGTGGAAGTGTTCTCACCAATCCCAGCTTCTTGGGTCATGTGGGCCAGCTGGCAATCCAGCAAGCTGTGCAGAGATTTATGCCCAGTTCAGACAGTTGTTCTCAATACCTGAATGTGCTACTGTTTTAAATCCCTTAGCCAGACCTAGGTAGGCGGTATGCATCATTTTCTTTTCATCTAGTGCCTAGGTTACCTTCTCAAAGAAGTCTACCAGTTAAGTAGACACAACCTTCCACTGACAAAGTCAAACTGGGATGGGTCCACTACCTGGTTGACAATGTCTTTTGCTGAGCATTTCCAACATAATTTCCATGGCTTTGCATATTAGACTAGTCAGACTAATGGGTCAGTAGTTTACACGGTTAGTTGATGGTCTGCCCTTATGAAAGGGGATAATCATTGCCATCCTACATTTGCTTAATTCGTAGCCTGTTTTGAGGCTACAGATGAAAAGTGACTAAAGGGACCCTGACATGTCATTATTTAGGAGGCAACCTGAGATAATATCAGGCCCCACTGAGGCTGTGTTTTCAGCCTGAGTGCCAGTATGCCCTTCTCCCTGCTGATAGTTTGGAGGGGGGGTTATGCTGGCAGAGATTCCACAAGGGATGGAGGGGGAGTGGGAAATAAAGTATGAGCCAAATCTGTCAGCCAGCAGTTTTGCTATGTCACTCTGCTCAGTGAAGGTGGTGCTGTTTACTACCAGATCAGCACACTGTTCCATGTTACCTTTGAGAATTTGGACATAGCTCTAGAAGCCATTATAGTTGTCTTTAGCCTGAGAAGCTATCCTGACCTTGTAATTGTGCCTTATTGGTTTTAATTAGTCCTCTTTGTTCCCAGTTTAGTTTTATTAGTGACCTCTTGTCATTATGAGAGTTGTTCTTTCTGACTTTGATCATAACTTTTTTCCTTTTGTTATATGTCCTGTTAAGAATGGCTTCCACCAGTGTGGTTTGTTTCAGGGATTTATTTTGGGCTTGCACCCGGTAGGTACAACAGCCTCTACGTAGCCAATTACATGTTTTTACAGTATTTCTGTTGATAATTCTGTATAGGCCCTTATGAACTCTGGCTTAGGCAGGACATTGAATTTTGACAAACTGCTGCTTAACAGGATGTAGTTTGCTTTAGAATAGTTTTGAAATGTAACAGGTTTTGCTGGGTTTTCAGATTTGTTTTATTTCGAATGAGACAGCATTGCGATCTGACCTCACCAGTGAGGACGTGACATGGAGGGGAGTGTAGCGCTCTCCCATACTGGTGAGAACAAGGTCCAGTATGTTTGAACCTCTGACTGAAGTGCGCACTAACTGATTAAGGGCATTTGAGTTAATACAGTCCAGGAAATGTTGTGCCTGCAATTTGGTGGCAGTGTACATTTCCCAGTATACACAAGAACAGTTAAAAAGTCTTCCATGAACACAGTGTTTGGTTGGATGGAGAGCGTCTCCAATAGGTCTAGATAAGAGCTGTTTGATTCTCGAGACATAGACGGTGACCTATGGCTTGCTAAGATGCAGCAAGGGATTCCATCCAAGGTGATTTACACATGGATGAACTCCAGGGTATCATCCTGTTCAACCAAGCCTGAGTTTTACTTGTTGCTGATGTAGACTGAGACACATCCACCTTTTGTTCCTGGGTAAACGGCCTAAATATGTAGAATGCACTCTAACCTTGCACTGCCAGAGTACTTTCTGAAGCTTTAAACTATGTCTCGTAGCAGCACAGATGTCTATATTCTCCAGAGTAATGACAGCTTTTAAAGTGTGGATTTTCTTAAGGTCCTGGGCATTGAGGAGTAACACCTTTAGGTTCCTCACTTCTCTCTTTGGCATGCCTAAGGAGGAAAAAAAATCTACTCAGTTACTACTCAGCCAAGCTCCTCGTGGTCCTGCAGAGTGGTGCTAGCAGCAGAGAGGCTAAAAGAGTGACTGCTATCCTGATAAAAGTGTTTTTTTCCTGCTACTACATGGGCGACTGTCCGATCTAACTAAACTGCAAGTATTTCTGCTTCTAGAACTGTTTTAAACTGTTTAAAGTTGTTTTTGCACCTGCACTTTTAAAGTCTGTCCTGTTTGTTGCATTTACCTGTTGAGGCTAAACACTCAAGTGTGCTAGCCTGTGTTACATATTTATTGCATTTTCCTGCTGTTTGTTGCAAAAAAGAAAAAAAACAAAAAAATTATCCTTGTTTCCCATCTTTCTTGACCTAGAGTAGTCAAAATACAGGCTTTGCTGTATTCTGGACTTTTGGAAAGTTCCTGTGTTGCCCATTTCCTTTCTTGGATAAAGGGAGGCTTCTTTGTTCACCAGTGGCAGCCTATCTATCCCTGAAGGAGTGTTCCCAGCACAAGAATCTGATAGTCTATTGGCCATTTTGGGCCAATTTCTAGCTCTTTCAAGTCCCCCTGTATAAAACCCGCTTTGGCGTGGCTTTGCGCATAGCGCAGCATCGGGCAGCTCTGCTTAATTGGGTTTAAACCATTCTCGGCTCCACAAAGTCTGCTCTTCACTTTTTCCCTTAGAACTGATCTAGTTCTCATAATAAACACCCTACTCCTACTCTAAAGCGTGGCACTTGCTCACTAAAGCAATTATATAAAAGTCAGCACTAAAAAATTAAAAGCACTACACCCTCACAAACTCACCTTGAGTACCTTGTTCCCCATTGGCCCTTTTTTTCAATTATAAAGGAATTCCCAATACTATTCTAGCATGTCCAAAGGTCAGTTGTCAATCTCCTCTCCAATCCAGCTGGCGAATCTGGGAATCCTGAGGCAATGTTACAACCGCCTCATGTACACAGACAACCCTCTCCTCCTCCCAACAAATTCCAACACATGTGAGAGATGCAACCATATAGCCAAACTGGAGGCTAAGCTCTCTCAACTCAGTACTGGCGTAACCAGTCAGGAGGAGAAGGAAACCACACTCACTACAGTTCCAGTCTCACATAGACCTACCATGACAGCAAACCAAACACATAAACACACAAAAACATACTCGGAGGCTCTAAATAAAAATCTGCCTAAGCAGCAGAGACCTCCAAAGCAGACACCCAAGCAACCGCTACCCCAAAACAACACACGTGCAACACATAGCTCACAAAGCCAGTGTGCCGAACAGTCACAGCCCTTAAGGCTAAACAACACACCTGATACACTTGTAATAGGTGACTCTATCGTCAGGCACACTGACGTCCCGCTCACCAGGCTGAACAAGGAGACGGTCACGGTGAGCTGCCTGTCGGGCGCTAGGATCCACCACATAACACAAGCACTCAGGTCACTCCAAGGCCACTCCAAGGCAAGTACAAATATGACTCAGTCATTGTCCATGCTGGTGTGAATGACCTGAGACGTACCTCCCTGGACTACATGAAAAGAGACATAGAGGAGCTCTCTGAGCATGTAGCCCAGGCCTGTATGACCCTGACCTTGAGTAGCATCTTACCCTCACCAAGAATGATGCCACAATATGAAGACAAGATGATCAATTTCAACAATTGGCTTAAGTATTGGTGTCATTCAAAGGGGATCCAATGCCTGTCAGCCTGGGATGACATGCTCGACAAGCCACGATGCTTCGCTAGGGACGGCTTGCACCTGTCACCCCTGGGCTTTCGGATATTGGCAAAGGCTCTTGCCACCCCCATAGTGCCTTTTTTAGGCAAGGCTCAAAAGACAAACCCACCTCCATAGGTATCACAAGGGATAAGAAACTAAGAGTAATGCTACTCAACTCCAGAAGTCTAAACCTCAAGATGCACGCACTCAAAACTCTCCTTAGCATGGAGAACATCAATATCTGTGCAGTAACAGAAACCTGGTTCAAGGCTCCCGAGAGCACCCCAGCACTACCAGGTTATACCTCGCCGCCCCAAAACTTGGACCGAACCACAAAAGGAGGGGGAGTATCAATATTCGTCAAAGATACCCACACCTCCAGGTTGGTGGCACAGCACGAAGCATCAGAGACTATCCATGTGCAACTAACAGTGGGTAAAACTGCCTTCCAGTTTATAGCCTGCTACAGACCACCCTCCCAAACCCAGGAACCCCACTCGGCCTTCCTGAGAACACTGGAAAATATGAAGGTCTCTCCAAACACCATTATATTGGGCGACTTCAACTACCCAAACATAGACTGGGAGCATTACTCTAGCTCCAACACCCTGCCCCAAAGGTTCCTGGAATTTATAAATTCAAATGCTATGGAACAACTTGTTACCACTCCCACAAGTGGGGAAAACATACTGGACCTGATCATCACAAACATGGGGGCTCTATGCTTCAGACCAGAAGTGTATCCCTCACTGGTAAGATCAGACCATAAACTAATCTCACTGGATATTCACATCCCGACCCCACCCCCTGCCCAAAAAAACACAGTGAAAAACTTCTCTAAAGCAAATTTCACACTCCTCAAAAACGAGGTGGAATCCTTCAAAGCCCCCGGGCCTGGGGAAAATATGGCCCAGACTGCAGAATCCTTTATAAAACGCATTCTATGAACACCTTCAGGAATGCATGGATCATGCAATCCCAAATAAAACCAAGACCCAATCCTCCAAAGGCAGGCGTCCTGTCTGGGGGACCCCAGCCATAAACAAACTATACAATAGAAGGAGGAAGCTACTACATGATAGAGCAAAATCCCAAAAAGGGAAGGCATCTCTGATCAGTATTAGCAAAAAACTACGGGCACTCATAAAATCGTCTAAGGCCAGCTTCAAGAGAAAAATTGCACAGGACACTAAGGATAATCACAAGGCTTTCTTTAGTTATGTTAGGAACCTAGGTGGGAATTCCCAGATATGCTCAGAATTAGTCCAAAATGACAAAAAATACACCAAACCCACAGACATTGCCAACATCCTAGCTGACAGGTTCAGCGCAAACCCCCCCCCCCCACCAAAAGGGCAAATATCTATCCCAGCAGAGTGCTGCCCCAAGAGCCGCCCTCTCCAAAGCAAAAAAACACAGCATCAATGGGACCAGACGGTGTCCCGGGCTGCGTCCTACATGAACTCCAAGAAGAGCTAAACCCAAACATAAAACTACTGTTCAATCTCAGCCTTACTACAGGATATGTACCCAAAGAGTGGCGTACAGCAACAGTGGTCCCTCTCCACAAAGGTGGTGCCTCAACGGATCCTGGAAACTATCGCCCCATAAGCCTGACAAGCTTGGTCTGCAAAGCTATGGAAAGGATCATCATGGACCTCATAAATAAAGATATTGTGGACCTACAGACACTGGATCCTACCCAGTTCGGCTTTGTTAAGGGCAGATCCTGCCTCTTAAACCTGGTGTATTTCTTTGAAACAGTCACCAAGGCCATTGACGAGGGGAAGGTGGTCCACACAGCCTACCTGGACCTCGCAAAAGCCTTCGATACAATACCCCACTCGGGCATTATAGATAAGCTCACCAGCTTATATATAAACCCCTATGTCACTAGATGGGTTGCAAACTGGCTCAAGGACAGAACCCACATGGTTAGAATTGCTGGAGCCATGTCAGACTCCAAACCAGTTACAAGTGGCGTCCCACAAGGCCCAGTCCTGGGACCTCTCCTGTTCGGTATATATTTCTCGGAGGTACAGGCCAACACGGAAGGACTGTGGCTGACCAAGTTCGGAGATGACTGCAAACTAGGCGCCATAATCGACTCTCCAGCCAACACAAGCATCCTACAAAAGGGCCTCATACAAACAGACAACTGGTGCCAGAGCCATGGCCTCAAGCTAAACGCCAAAAAGTGTATAGTCATCCCCTTTGGCAAAAACAAAGTGCCCACAAATTACCACATTGGTGGTAATCCATTAAGTACGGAAGAAGTAATTAGGGACCTGGGGACCCAAGTTGATAGCAATCTCTCACTTCAAAACCACGTGGCCAAAGTGGTTAGAAAAACATTTTATATAGCCCACCTAATCATGAAGGGATTCACATCTAGATCAGGGGAGGTCATCGTGCCTCTTTACTCATCCCTCATCAGGCCCATAATTGAGTACAATGCCCCTTTTGGGATGTACCTACCAGACACCTGCAGCAACTGGAAAGACCCCAAAAGTACCTCACCAAGAGGATCAAAGGGCTCAAACAGATGCCATATGTTGTCCGGTTAAAGAAACTCCAGCTCTACTCAGTGGCATACCGCCTGCTCAGAGGCGATCTGTGCCTGACGTATAAAGCCATGTCCAACCCAGAATTAATGGACATGCTGCACCTCAGAAAATCCAAATCCCATCGAGCTACGCTCCGAGAGACTTGAACCTCAGCACTGAAATAAATAGGACATGCTGGAGGGACAGATTCATAACCCAGAGGCTCCCTTCACTCTGGAATAAAATCCCAGTCCAGGTTAGGCAGAGTCCCTCATTGACTCTCTTCAAGAGGAATCTTGATGAGTGGATGGGAGATCGTAGGTTTACCCCGGGTATCACTTCTGTGTCACTGTTAGACAGAGGCACAGTATACTAACCTCGAAAAAGGGCATAGCAAAATTCATTTAAAATGGGTGGCGAAAGCCAAACACACTCTGGCTAGGCTTATAAATGCCCTAGGGCAGATAGCCTAGTATGAACCTATGAACCTATCACAGGTCTGTGTGGTTGGTAGTATCCAATGGTTTAAAACCCTCCTCTTCCTCTAAACTTGGCCTAATTAAGTCTTCCATAAATATCTCTAATGTGATGTTGTCCTAGCGCACCTTCATTCTTTACTGATGGGTTTGGAACCAATCCTTGGCTCCGACTCAGCCATTTACAAAAGGCTGAGATCTCACAACTAACTTGTGGCTTATTCCCTATCCCATGATGCTCAAGGAAATTCCCCAGAACTTGTTTGCTGCTAAACAGATCGGGCATTTCTTCAACTGGCTCTGGCTAAGTTTACCATCGAATCATTTATTATATCTGTTAAACTTGTTTTTTCCTTCTATAATATTTTTGTGCTATTATCTTAGCAGTTCTTTGCCTTTGTAAGTCACATTGTTAGACTGTGTCTGTTGCTTGCTGTTTTCTCTGGGGCAGTCGTTTTATCTCAAGGCCTCCAGTTCCATCCCTATACCAGCTTATGTGTGCGCGTGTTAGTTGTTCAGTTAATCTTGACTTAAGAGTGTGTGTGTGATGTGTGTATTATTTACTGATCAGGAAACTAGTTTGAACCCCCCCCCCCCCCCCAGTCAGCTTAACTTGTTAGGTTGTGATATTTTTTCTTGGTTAATATGTCTAAGCAATTAAAAGACACTAAATCCCCTTGGTTTAACAAATGTTCTAAGTGCTCCCAGAAAATGTCTTTGACGGATAGCCATACTGAATGTGTGTACTGCCTTGGAGCAGTACGCTTGCAAGAGTCGTGCTCTATATGCCACTCATTTAGTTTGAGGGTTCTCCTTGAAAGGAAAAATAAGCAGATACTGACAGGATTGTTAAAGAGTTCCTTTTCTGAAGCCTTAAGAGAAGGTCAGAGTGCATCAAAGCAAACCTCTTCGCCTCCTTCTAGATCTGGAAAATCAAGTAAAAGATCTTCATCCTCTTCAGATCAATCTGGACCTTCAAATAAAATTTCAAAAATGTCTTCATCGGACCTCAAAACTGTTGGGCTTAAAAAAAAAAAAAAAAAAATCTACCTCTGCTTCTCCTGTTTCGGAACCGATGGTATTGTAGACTTGGAGCCGGTCCCTTGTCCTGGAGCGGATTTCTCCGATTTTAAGGTCGCCAATATTACAAAGGTCGAGATCTCCTGCCCCCTCTTCTTGGTCTTCCGGGAGTTTATCAGAAGATGATGTGGATCATGTGGTGCAGAGGCTTAGGAGTACACCGGCACTAGCTAAATTATTGCTGGAACTGACCCAGAGAGTTTCGGAGCTGATTGGACCTACCCAATCATTCATGATTCCTCCTCCTCCGTCCCACCTTGGGACCTTGGAGCCGGAATGCATGGAGCTGATCATAGTGGAACCTGAGCAGAGATCTGCTCCAGGATTTGCAGCTCCAACTTCCTCTGTGCCATCTGAGCTCAGGAAGTCTAGGAACCGACTCTCTCAGGTCAGATCTGGGGAAGACAGTCAGATCAGACAGTTGTCGGATCTGAACTTGCCTCTCAGGGCCTTCGCACGGGTGACCTCGGCTCCTACATCGGTTTCAGAGCTAACCCCCTTGGTGCTGGGGAAACCTTCTAGATCTTCAGAACCAGGGGCTTCCTCGAGTAATGGGCGGGGGGCTTTAGAGGCGATGAAGACAGTGCTGTCCCCACGGGCAGCCCCATTCTCATATCCAGTCATTCCTCCTCAAAGGCAACGGTGTCTGTCTCAGCAAAACCGAATCCACACAGACGTGGAGACCCAAGGCCTTAGGATGCCTCAGTGGGTAAACCCCTCTCTCTGAAACCTCTCCAGAATGCCCTTCTGAAGAGGCCCCTTGCAAGAGATTATGCAAAAGGAAGCATCTGGACTCCCCAGAGGAGTCAATCACATCTGATACTGATCTCGACGAGTCAGAAGGGTCCCCACGTTCGCCCTCTGAGGATGTCTCCTTTGCAGACATCCTAGAAATTAAGTAGAGAGGCGGCTGGAAGCCCGTCAACCCTTCTGAGGAGTCTGTCTACCTGAAGGCTTTTGGGTCTCTCCCTTCCACCACTTGGGTGTCTCCGCCTTTCAATGAACTCATGGAATTAGTTTGCTGAAAGGAGTGGGAGTCTCCAGAGTCCGTGCAGCCTGCTCCCCGGGAGGTCAAATAAATTTATCACATCCCCAGAGGATAAAACCTTCCTAACAAAAGGTGTCCCAGCAGATGCTATGGTGGTGGTGGCAGACATCAAGAAGGAATTGTCACAGCTGTCCTGTTCTGTCCATCCCCCGAACAAAGAGTCACTGACATTGGACAGATACGGAAAGCGTATGTTTTCTTCAGTGACCTTTATTCTTAGGTCCCTGAATTATCTTACACACTTTATCAGGTTGCAAAGAGATCTCCTGAAGGAGCTAAGAAATACTCTACAGGGTTCAGTAGCTGTGGGAGTATCAGATAAAGTGACCTCCCAGCTCTCCACCTTGAAATGAGTAATAAACTCATCCATGAGGCTCATTTCTTATGCAGCTGATAGAGCGAATAGGGCAGCGGGTTCAGGAATTTCCCTTAGGAGACATTCCTGGATGTGCTTGTGTAACTTTGCAGAACCCTTTAAAGTCTTCATTTGTTAATGCTCCCTTCGATGGCTCATCCTTGTTCGGGTCTAAGGTCAAAGACACACTAACCAGGTGTGAACAGGAAGGGAAAACTCTCTCTGCCAGAATCCATTTTTCCATACCTTCTAGACCTTATCCAAAAGGTCAAAGGAGAGGAAAGATGTGGTTTTGAAAATCTCAGAGAGTTTTTCTTCCCCCAGGGGCAGAGGGGGATGCAATAATGGAAGATATTGGCCATGTGGCAGAGGGAGTTCACAGAACTAGTGCGACAGAGAATCCTTCTTTGGTAAGCCCTTTCAGCTCTCCTGAAAGGAGGACAGTCTGTCTGCCCTTCTCCACAGGCAGTTGGGGGTTGCTTATCCTTGTACCCAGACGCCTGGCTAGAAATAACAAGACAACAAATGGGTACAAAGCATCATATCCAGAGGTTACTCCATACCCTTTTCCCTTCCTACCACACGCAAAAAAAAAAAAAACATTCCAGATGTTCCTCCCAGTTACAGGAAACAAGCAACGCTAGAAATACAGAAGTTGCTATAAAAAAATAAAGTCGTCCAACCGGTCTCCGCAGACCAAATAGGATCCAGACTTACTCAAGGTTCTTTTTAGTTCCAAATGAAAACAGGGGACTGGAGACCCATACTGGATCTCAGCAGACTGAACAAAGACAAAGTTCTGGATGGTAACACTGCAGTTGATACTTCCCTTTTTGGAAAAGGACAATTGGATGTGCTCTACAGACCTCCAGGATGCATACTTGCACATAAAAATGGATAAGCCATCCAGGAGTCATCTATGCTTTCGGCTGGGAGCCAGTCATTACCAGTTTCGAGCTCTGCCCTTTGGTCTCACTACAGCCCCCAGAGTGTTCACCAAATATATGGCAGTAGTTACGGCTCACCTGAGATGTCTAGGATTCTTAGTGTTTCCGTATATAGGCCGGCTCCTAACCACCACCACCAAGTATCTACTAACAGAAGCAAAGGACACCACCCTGAGACTCTGCTCCCATTCAGGGATCACAATAAACTATGAAAAATCTGCCTTACTGTCATCTTTACATATCATTTTTATAAGCGCAGATCTAGATACTACAAAAATGATGGTAAAGCTACCCCCAGAAAAAGTACAAGCCTTGTGGCTTCAAGTCTCAGTCCTTCTTTTCCAAAGGATGGTTCAAGTAAGGACAGTTTTAAGAGTACTAGGCATCATGGCAGAAGCGATAAACGTAAATATGTTAGCTTGGCTACACATGAGAATCTTACAGTGGCTGCTGTTCACTCAGTAGTCCATGCAGGAACTTCTGATGTCACATCAGATCATATTAACAAAATCTTGCAAGAGAGACCTTTTTGTTCTTCCACAACAGTTAGCCACAGTGACCATGGATGCTTCCCAGACAGAGTGGGGGGAGGCATTATCAGGGAAGGGCAATCCAAGGCACTTGGCAGGATCATGAGGCCCACTTGCAAATCAATGTCTTAGAGATGAGAGCGGTGGTTCTTGTGTTGCAGGCATTCCAAGACTCTCTTCCGACAGGAATGATTGCTATCCAAAACAGACAACATGTCAGTTGTATTGTATATAAACAAACAAGGAGGAACCAGATCTTGCCTCCTTTGACAAGAGGCACTAAGAGTATGGCAGTGGGCAACCTCCTCCCAACATTTTCTGGTAGCAACGCACATCCTGGGGATATCCAACATGACAGCAGAAAAACTCAGCAGGGCAATTCTGATGCCTCATGAGTGGTCTCTGAAGCAAGACATAGCTGAAATGATTTTCCGAAAATGGGAACAGTCTTGCTGCGACCTTTTTGCCACGTCCACAAATGCAGCAGCTACTTTACCCTAATTCCCCCCTCTGGGGAAGTCCCCAAGGGATGCACTCATACACGACTGGCCCTCTGGTCTACTTTATGCCTTTCCTCAGTTTCCGTTGATACCCAAAGTTCTTCAGAAAGACAGCGCATTGGGAAGGACTTTAATACTTCTTGCCACATACTGGCCTCGTCAAATCTGGTTTGCCTTCTTGCGGCCTCATCTTCAAGATGAGCCCTGGATTCTGGACCTAGTTCCGGAACTTCTGACTCACACGTCAGGGAGGCTCCATCCATCTCTGCAAAGCCTCAAGTTGCCAGCACAGCTGCTCCGATTCCAAACATAGCCAGGCTACCTGACCTTTCACCTTCAGTGCAACATATCTTGACTTCTTCTCACAAAGCTTCTACAAAAAGATTATATCTCACCAAATAGAAAAGAAAGATTTCCTCTTGGGTTTTGGAAAATAATCTTGACCCTCTGTCTGCACCTTTACCTTCCATTCTGGAATTTTTAGCAAAGCTCTTTCAGGAAGGGGCAGCTGCAGCTACTATAAGAGTCCAATTAGCAGCAATCTCCAATTTCCATCTTGGAGAAGGATGTCCGAATATTATGTCCCACAGACTTTGAAAAGCTTTCTTGAGAGGTATTAACCTGTTAAAACCACCCATTAAACTACCTCTACGTCCATGGAACCTAAATTTTGTTTTATCCCTCATAATCCTTTCCCTCTTTGGGCCCGCATCATCCTGTGATCTAAAGTTTTTAACCTGGAAAACAACTTTCTTAGTAGCAATCGCTTCAGCTAGGAGATTTTCGGAGCTACAAGCGTTGTCCATCAAATCTCCCTATATGCTATTCCATAAGGACAGTCTCACTTCATACGAACCCATCCTTTCTACCAAAGGTATGCTCAGAATCAAACTTAAATCAGTCCATAGACTTACCAGTTTTTTCCCCCCAAATATGGCAATAAGGCAGAATATATATGTTACACCAACTTGATACTCACAGACAGTTAAGTTTCTACTTACACAGAAACAAAGGACTTTAGAAAGATGGACCAACTGTTTGTATCCTTTTCAGACTGAAAGAAAGGTGCTACAGTAGCTAAATCTACTATATCTAGAGGGTTGTCAGATTGCATTACATTCACCTACCAGTCTGTAAACAACTTCCAGGCAAAACAAGAGCTCATTCTACTAGGGCTATTTCTACCTCTTCTGCTTTTTGTGCAAAACTGCCAATTGATACCATCTGTGTGCTGCAGCAACATGGGCAAGACCTCATACCTTTATCACTCGTTACAAAGTGGATTTGGCCTCCAGGGACAGGGCTTCCTTTGAGTCCACGGTTCTGAAGAATGTTCTCCCGTGCCCAAGAAAGATGGTGCTAGGAACACTGTTCCATCAGTAAAGAATGAAGGCGAAATAGGACAACATCACATAAAGAAGTTATGCACTCACCAAACATTCCATGTGAGTTGTCCATCTTGCCTTCATTTTTACATTCCACCCTCCTGCCCCCAGCCTATGGCTCCTGGAGGATAGAGAGGTTACTATTTGGCATCTATTATTTTCTGACCCTCCTCTTGTTTTTTGTTGATAATACTACCAGCAAACAAGATCTGGGGAATTCCCTAGCGCATCATGGGATAGGGAGTAAGCCACGAGCTAGTTGGGAGACCTCAAGCTTTTGTAAACGGCCAAGTCATCAGTAAAGAAAGAAGGCGAGATGGACAACTCACATAGAACGTCATGGTGAGGGCATAATTTTTTTTGTTTCCCTTTCTGGTTTCCACATTCCTCTGCTTTATAAACGTTCATAATATTTTTTTAAATCTCTCTCTTTATAGGATCTCTGGTTATTTTTCTTGTCATAGGCACCCCAATTCTGGTGACAACCCTTTGTACTTTGTGATGCCTAAGCTGTGCTAAATGTTTTGTGCTCTTGGTTATCATAACATGCAGCAGGTCATAAATGCTAAACTAATGCTGTAACATTCTAAGAGCTATGTAAAAATACTGTTGCAGTCTAGAGTTCTCCATCAACACCAAAAAACAACATAGCAGCTGGACAATTTCAACACAAGCAAAATTCTGCCTAATACTGCTTAGTAGTGTGACAATAAAGCAATCCAAACAAGTAGATAATCTGCACAACACATTCAAAATGATGAGCATTTAACAAGATAACACGGCTGTGTTGGAGGGGGCACCTGCAGATTTACTCCGTGTTCAGAGAGCAGGTTATGTCTAAATCATAAGAAGAAAAAATGGATTCGCTGTCAAAATGCAACACTATAATTGCCTATGGGAACCAAATGACTGACCGCAACCTTCTACTCTGGAGCACAGGCCTAAGTCTATGGAACACACTTCCTTGAGAACTGTCAAACACTCTCCTATAAACATAAAATTATGAATTACTTTTACCACTGCTAGGAATGACAATCCAAACTTCCCAGAATGCTTACTTTATTTCTATATTGTTCTAAAGCACGTAAAACAGAAGCTGTACAAGCATTATTGATTAAAGCAATACTTGCATATTTTGGATTCCACAATACTCTAATAGTAACAATCATGCATATCAAAATTTCACATCTCCCAACACTGTTTTTCAATTAGAAAATAATATGCTACCTAAACACTATTAAGACCAAATATCACCAATAACAGAACGCCAGTGACAGAAGCCGTATGAAGTAGGAAAGATCTATTATCACAGTACTCCAAAAACATTACCATACAATGATGCCAAATACAAAACTGACAACTGTAAGTAAGTTCAGTGCAGGCAGCACAATCTTTGGGTGAATACAATGTTCCTCCGGTCGTTTTTAATAGTTTGACAACACTGTGGGTAGAACACCTTTAATCAGTTGCCATGTACGCACAGACTAAAATTCCATTACACACATTCCTTTAGCAGCTTATGGTTTTCTATTCAAGATATACTTTATATATATATTATTATATATATATATATATATATATATATATATATTATACACACACACAAACACACACATATGTGTGTGTATGTATTTCATATCCTTTAACTAGCAGATAATTGCAGTA
This sequence comes from Protopterus annectens, assembly GCF_019279795.1. Lineage (NCBI taxonomy): Eukaryota > Metazoa > Chordata > Ceratodontiformes > Protopteridae > Protopterus > Protopterus annectens. The sequence goes on along the minus strand of NC_056737.1, from coordinate 828,901,574 downwards.
CGACGTTTACTCTTTTCTCTATGTGAGAAATTAATACTACTAGGCAAATGTCTTGTACCTAATATTGTTATTATACTCTTGATATGTGGTCATTACCTGTCAGACTGTCTGCTATAAATACGCTGTTTTTGTTCCTCTGAAATGCTAGATTATACTCTTATATTATGTGAAATTTTGCTTGTCTGAATACATGGAGCCTTCCTTGTGATATTATACTCTGACATATAAGGTCATTTCTCCTGTTGACCTGTGTCTTTACTATAATTACATTGTTTCTTTTTTCATCTGATATGCTAGATTGTACTCTTATATTATGTAAATCTCATATGTCTGTATATAAGGAGCTTTTCTCCCCGGACCTCCGCTGAAAATGGGAATATACCCAGTCGGACTTTCCCGATCAACAAATGTAAAATAAATAAATATACACACACACACATACATATGACACGTCCCGGACAGCCCTTCCTTACAACTAAATAAAACACGCATACCCAAACAAAGAGGGACGTAATTTCCCTGTCAGGCACCAGACAATTCAATACCTTGAGCAGGACTCCCCCCTTCCTCAATATACCGAGTAAGAAACAGACAAAAAGCTATACTAGACGGCTTACACACTTTCAGCGACTAATCCACCAAACAGAGCCGACAGCTTCAGACCCACAACGAGTGGTTTCACCATGTCAGTTCACATGAATTTGAGCATGCCCCATGAAGACAGCATGCAGAAGGCTAACATTGCACCACCACCAAGGTATTTTATCAGAAAACACAACAGTGTAGATAACTCGTCTCATAAAAACTTCAGTCCATAAAGATAAAAGACAATCACTGTGAATGTAAACACGGCTTTCAGCAACACACCTACTGCTAATTTAACTAGGCTCGAAAACAACCAAAAGGAAAACCTAACTTACCGGCATCATCTTTGGAAGAGCGTCAGTAAATTCCTGTACGTAAGAACACGTAGTGAATTTCCCCTCAGAATTCCATAAGCAAAATTTGCACAGATTATAGTTCGCTATATAACCAACAGATGTAGTATAAACACTAGTAAGTGGCAGTTCCCAGGTGTCAGGCCTCTCGTCAAATCCAAAACAATCCAGGGAATGATTAATCTGCTATTCGTATAGGTAGATCAAAGCATTGACTCAATATAGGTAGGAAGCCAAAAGCCTGCAGGTTTGTTTTCTAAACAGAACTCTGCAGTGCCATATCTGTGATTTTACTCAAAGTCGTATGCGGTGTGTGCCGCCGCCCCCTCTCGACTGGTTTCCTTTTTCCTTCAGGTCTGAGGTTAATCTTTGTCCTTTTAGTGCGTACACTGCTTTTGCTGTCAGAATACACAGGAGGCGTCACCGAGATAGAACAGCCGCAGCAGAGACTCGGTCAGGTACTTCAAAGGCAGTCGGGCGGCCCCTCCCCCAAGCATTGCTAACCGTGCTTGTGAGGCAGCCCGCCGCAGCAGTATGATTGTCACGAAAAACTGCGATCCAGGCTAGCTAGTTGAGTACAACATTGAGTCCAGTCACTAATAATCTGCTACATGGGCATCGTTTCTTACCAACTACCCATGTTCAGTCTAACAATATATCTGTAAATACTACTCTTTTGTGGTGAATCTAGCACAGAACTGTGGTAGTACTTTAAACAACAAGGGAACACAGGAATTAGTCACCCGGATATCCAAAAAATCAATGACTTCTTCCTTAGAAGACTAGAGTCTATTGTTCTCTTGCACCGTTCTGTACTTTAGAAGGAAACCTCCAACCCTAAACCCTAACCCTGTCGCACCTGCCAGTCTTAGTGGTGACGTTTGCTGTTACAGCCCCCATTTCGCCTAAACTTGTGCTCATAGTACAGCCTCCGCTCGCGAGGAATGCGGGGAATGCGGCTGGGAATTTAGAGCAACGTCCGTTAACTCGTAACCACTCGACTTATGTTCTATTTACTCTATTCGACAAAAATCTCTTTGTATGGCGAGGCCCCAGTGCAGGTGCAACACCATCCGTTTTTGATATTTGCAATAAAAAGAAACAACTACCAAATATGATTCTTTGGCGTTTAACTCAAATGGCTTTGTTGACCTAGTTGTCTAACAATTCCTTTCGCACCTGTGACAGTTTTCATCTAGGGATGTGTGATTTTCATGTCGCGTTTGATAAAGTATTTTAAACGCCAAGCAAACGGTGTTTGACGGGCACTGTACTTGTGAAGTGTCTAAAACATAATCATCCTAAAATAAAACGTAACAAAGTGCAAAGCAAACATAACTTAGCAAATTCCCTGGTTGCACAAACTGATATTATTACTCTTATGTTTATAAAATGAGGTGCAACTTAACTAAGAAGAGAAGACCTCTGTGGCACATCATGTGAGAGACCCTTACAGCATAACTTAACCTTTATTGTTTAAGAACCAGAGACAATTCCGAAAATAGTGGGGAGGGGGCAAGTTAGGGACAATATTTACTTAATCAAATTAACTTAAAAATGAACCAACAAGCCGTGTGCTCGATGTGGGCAAATGGACCACTACTTCAACCACACCGGGTAAAGTCTATCCAGTAAAATTTATTACAACTAATTAACGCTTTCATCCTAAGAAAATGGACTTCATCAGAGCTAATATAAAGAACAGTTAAAAATAAGTTTTATATGTTAATCAACAAATGATGTGACTAAAACTAGCAAATATCATTCATAACCTAATTCCCATAAGATTTAAAACAGAAGTTATTAAAATCATCACAGCAAAAAAATGCTTAAAAATATGTTAAGCTCTTATAATATTCAAACTCAAAACTATATTTTTTTTCTTGGAAAGTCTCTCCACTTAAAAAAATCTATATAATTTTGTTGAATATAACTTAAGGGCAGTGTTTATTGAAACAATGTCATTTAACCCTGGGTGTGTACACCTGCATTCATGCGAAGTTGCCATCAGGGTTCCCTTCCCTGTATTCCAATTTAATTTCCCAGGGACCTAGGGTTAATGGGAACTTTTTCGAGAACAAAAAATAAAATGTTTTATTCTCAATACACAATAGTTTATATAATGCATTTTTATCATTGCACCTAATGATACCATAGTTGTGCTTGTCCATTCTTTTTTTTTCCAAAGTTCGCTTAGGTTTCCTTATATAATAAAAGTGGCAAAAATCATAATAAGCCAAGCAAAGCACTCCAGTAATGTTATAATCAATAAAGTGTTCAAATTAAAAAAAAAAATCATTAACTGTTTTTAACTTTAAACCTGCCCTTCATGTATTTCCTCATTCCTTTTATCTTATTCTTGTTAGTCAGTTTAACATCATTAATCTGATGTTGTAAATCTTTGTTCTATCATTCAGTTAGGACCTCGGTTCCATCCTTAGGAACCGATACGGCCGTTTCCCAGCTCGTGCAAGCCAAAAACTCTCAGCTAAGACCTACCCACAATGCCCCTCCTAGTACTTCAGATCTCATTTGCTGTGTTCCTAGTCAGACGTGCTAGCCATTTCTCTCAAAGCTAAGTAGAAAATTGTTAATTTTAAGACAGTTTCTCTTCAAAATTATTTGATTTTTAGTCGATAGCCTTTTCTTACTGTCGCCTATAACCTAAACCTATTTCCTACCCTTTTCCTTGGTAATTTAATTTTTTACCTTTATTGGTACTGTCCCTCTCTCCTGTCTTTGACTTTCTACTAGTGGTATTTTTTAAAATAACATCACTGTTATTTTCTCCCTTATTTTTTCTATAGGATAACCTTGTTGTCTTACTATATCAGACAAAGCTAAGTTGGGATTTAAACAGTGTGACAAGTGTGGACATAAGATGCCTAACTCAGATACACATGTTCGCTGTGTCTACTGTTTGGGTGTGGATCACATTATTTTTTTTATTATATTTATTATCATATATTGTACACTAGCAAAACGTAATAATAAACTTATCTTAGAAGGTTTACTCAAGACACCTTTTTCAGAGGTTCTATCTGGGTTGGAGGTCTCACCCCCTCCAAAGACCAAAAAATATAAGGAAAAACGGATTACTCAAGGCACCTTTTTCAGAGGCTCTATCTGGGTCGGAGGTCTCACCCCTTCCAAAGACCATAAAACATAAGGAAAAATGGATTACTCAAGGCACCTTTTTTTTCGGAGGCACCTTTTTCGGAGGATCTATCTGGGTTGGAGGTCTCACCTCCTCCAAAGACCAAAAAACATAAGGACAAACGGATTACTTAAGACACCTTTTTCAGAGGCTCTATCTTGTTCGGAGGTCTCACTCCCTCCAAAGACCAAAAAACATAAGGAAAAACAAATTACTCAAAGTACCCTTTTTGGAGGCTCTATCTGAGTTGGAGGTCTCCCCCCTCCAAAGACCAAAAAAGATAAGGGCAAATGGAGTCACTCGGTTCCTGTATCTCTGTCAGTTATGGAACCACCAAGTCAGCTCTGTGCTTCCTCGCACAGACCTCTTCGGCACCAGGCTTTGGGTCATCTCCCTCGGTGCCATCCATGATATTCACCCCTATTTCGGCTCCGACCTCGGCACCACTGACTTCGGTGCCATCCTTGGATCTGACATCGGCTCCAATGACTGTACCTGCTTCATCACCATCCCCAGCCACGATGCCAACAGTTTCTTCAGCTCCATCGGCTCCAAAAACTCGAATACCTGCCAAGGACAAGAAACCTCCAGTGCATACTGTCTCGGTTCCGACAGCAATGTTTTCCCTGTTGGCACCATCCACCCTTGCTGCATCGGCTCCAGCAGAACTGATGCTCTCCCAAAGCAGTGCTTGGACTGTCCATACCTTGGTATCTAGCCTGGTGCCTATTTTCTCGCTGGTGCTGTCTATGTCCATGGCTCCGATGGCTTCCAGTTCTCTTGCTCCTCTCCCAACCCTCTATTTCAGGACCTCGGCCACGGGAGTCACAAGAACCCTCTTTGAAGAGAACCCCTTCTCCAGAGTCCTCCTCAGAAGATCCCACTGGGGAGCCACCCCAGAAAAAATGATGCAAGAGGAAGCACTTTGATTCACCGGGGGAATCTATCACCGAAGACACTGATTGTGATGAGGGGGAAGGGTCTCCACAGTCTCCCCCAGATGACATCTCATTCTGAGACATTCTCGAAATCCTCAAGCAGCGGGGAGACTGGAAGTCCTATAGCCCTTCTTCTGAGGAATCGGTGTTCCTGCAGGCCTTCTGTGCCCAGCCATCTATTTCCTGGGTGACCCCACTGGCAGATAACCATGTTAAACTCATTGTGCAGCGTGTCTGGAAGGCCTCGGACAACGTAGAACCTGTCCCTCGGGGGCCAGACAAAAATTTTATCTACACCTGAAGACCAGCCCCACTGGTCCTAGCAGTTGACAGTTGATTCTATGGTCGTGGCGGCAGCCACCAAGAGGGAACTGCCAAAAGATAGTTCCACTATCCATCCTGCAAACAGAGAGTCCTGTACCATGGATAGACTAGGGAAATGGATCTATGCTTAAGTGCCATTCACCATTCAGTCGCTGAACTATCTGGCACACTTTACTCATCTCCAAAGAGACCTAATTTCCGAAATGTCTTTTTCTTTGGTGGGGTACTGTCTGATGAGGTGCGTGATACTGTCGCCTCGCAGCTAGCTGCCCTTGAATCCATCTTGAACTCCTTGATGCATTTGATATCTCACTCCACAGAGGGGGCAGATCGAGCTGCCACATCAGGCGTTGTCATGAGATGTAATGCTTGGATGCAGTTGTGTGACTTCGCAGACCCCTTTAAATCTTCCTTCGTCAATGCACCTGTCGACGAATCTGCACTTTTTGGACCCAAAGTACGAGACACACACATAGTGAGAAAGACGGAAAGACCTTGTCTGCTGTGGGCATACGCCTTTCCAACCCCCAGAGGTGCTACTCCAAGAACCAGAAGGGAGGAAAATGTGGTTCAAAAAATCCCAAGGACCTTTTCGTGACACACGTGGTGAACAATCCCCCTGGGGCAGAGGGGGCAACTCATATGGAAGACGTCCCTTTCAGGGTAGAGGGGGTCCGCGTAACCAGGGCGCTAGAGATTCTTTCTCCGGCAGACCCTACCAGCGCTCTTGAGCAGCAGCCAAATTGCTTCCCTATGGAAGCTGTTGGACGTCGTTTTTCTCTGCATCTACCAGCCTGACATCTTATTACTACCGATGTTTGGGTGCAGAGAATAATATCCAGAGGCTACCAAATACCTTTCGACTTAACTCCCAGACCCGTCAAACGAATCCCCGATGTGCCACCCAATCAGAGGGAATTAGCAACCTTAGAGATAGAAAAGCTGCTAAGGAAAAGTCATCCAACTAGTCCCACCAGACCAGACAGGATCCGGGTTTTACTCAAGGTCCTTTTTTTAGTGCCAAAAATGACAGGGGACTGGAGACCAATCCTGGATTTCAGCTTATTGAACAAATTTATCAAACTTCAAAAATTCCGGATGGTCAAGATACAGTCCATTCTTCCTTTCCTAGGGAGGGATAACTGGATGTGCTCTATAAACCTGCAGGACGTGTACTACCACATAAAGATGAATCACTGCTCCCGGAGGTTTATCCACCTCTGGCTTTGAGCCAATCACTACCAGTTCAGGGCGCTGCCATTCGGTCACTCGACAGCCCCCCCAAGTGTTCACCAAATGTATGGCAGTTGTGGTAGCTCATCTTTGACTACAAGGATTCCAAGTGTTTCGTATCTAGACAATTGGCTCCTTACCGCTCCAACCAGGAGTCTTCTAGTCCGCAGCCTCTCTTACACTCAAGCTCTCGCTCTCCGCTTGGGGATTACAATCTACAAAGACAAATCTCAAATGTCCCCAATGAAGACACTGGAATTTATTGGAGTGGTCTTTGACACAACATCCTGTCAACTCCCCCCCCCCACAGGCTTTTGAAAATAATACACCAAATCCAAGACCTTCTTCCTCAGATCTATGTACCAGCACATCTTGTACTGCAACTCTTGGGCTCCATGGCAGCTGCCATTACGTTAGTACCACTGGTGAGACTGCACATGAGAATCCTGTAGTGGCTCCTTTCCGCACAATGGTCTTTGCTAACTCACCCACTGAACCACATAATACACCTTACAAACCATTGCAAGGAAGAAATGCTATGGTGGATGAAGCCACAAACTAATCTTTGGTGTCAACTTTTCTGTCTTCCCCAGCCCATGGCCACGGAGACCACGGATGCTTCAATGTTAGGGTGGGGGGATTTTCCAGGGAAAGACTGTCCAAAGCACCTGGTCCCACATAGAGGCCAACTTGCACATAAATGTCCTGGAACTGAGGGCAGTTCTCTTAGCGTTGTAAGCGTTCCATGCATCCCATCCCTTGGAGGCTATTGCAATTCAGTCAGCCAACATGTCAGTCGTCTGGTATATCAACAAGCAAGGCAGAACCAGGTCTTACCCCCTGTGTCGGAAAGCCATGAGGATTTGGCACTGGGCAATAGTTTCCAACCTCTTACTTATAGCAATGTACTTTCCTGGGAGTTCCAACATTATTGCAGACAATCTGAGCAGGAATATCCTGATGCCTTACGAGTGGTCCCTCAACCCTGTAACAGCAGATCGGATATCTTCCAGCAGTGGGGCAAGCCTTGCTGCAACCTGTTTGCTTCCCCTCTAAACTACAAATACAGAAGCTATTTTGCCCTGATTCCCCCCAGGGGGAACCACCGAGGGGTGCTCTAATGCATGATTGGCCCCCGTTTCTTCTGTATACCTTTCCCCCATTTCCCCTCATTCCAAAATTTCTCCAGAAAGCTCAGAGGTTGAGAAGCAAAGTGATCCTCATTGCCCCCTACTGGCCATGTCAAGTCTGGTTCCCATTTCTATGGCCTCATCTGATTCACAGCCAGTGGATACTGGATCATTCCCAAGACCTGTTATCTCATCCTCAGGGACTGATTCATCCGAACCTGCACAGTCTCAAGCTCACAGCTTCAGTGATTGCCAGGCTGCCTGACATCCCATCTCCTGTTTGTGAAATTCTTCTGGCCTCACACAAACCTTCCACTAGAAAAGCTTATTCTAGTAAATGGACTAGGTTCTCTATTTGAGCCAAAGACCAGAACTTAGACACTTTCTCTACACCTATTCAAAAGATCCTACAATACCTGACTACTCTTTTACATGCAGGAGCCTCAGCTTCAACGATCACTGTACATTTAGAAGCTATCGCCAATTTTTCATAATGGTCTTGATAATTCTTCAGTTATGTCACACCACTTATGCAAGACCTTTTAGAAGGGAGTATTACATGTTAAACCTCTGGTCAAGCCTCCCTTAGAAACCTGGGACTTGACTCTGGTGCTTCAGTCTCTCACAGGTTCTCCCTTCGAACCCTTTGATTCATGTGATTTGAAATTTTTGTCATGGAAAACCATATTTCTAGTAGCACTTACCTCAGCGAGAAGAATATTTGAGCTGCAGGCCTTGAGTGTCAAGAGTCCTTACTTGATCTTCCACACAGATAGGGTGTCCCTTCATACTGACCCTTCTTTCTTGCCCAAGGTCATTTCTGGCTTTTCCATTAACCAATCTATTGACCTGCCTGTTTTCTTCCCTCGGCATCCTAATAGAGGGGAGTACCTTTTGCACACCCTTGATATACATTGGCAGCTTCATCATTATTCAGACAGAACTAAATCTTTCAGGAAACAGATCAATTGTTTGTGGCCTTTGCAGGACCCAGATTGGGTAAACCTGTTTCCAAAGTGACTTTATCCTCTTGGCTTAGAAACGTCATTACCTTTAGCTACCAACAGAATAAGCTATCCTTACTTTCCAGAATAAAGGCTCATTCTACCAGATCCATGGCTACTTCTGTAGCTTTTCATTCCAGAGCCTCTATGGATGATATATGCGCAGCAGCCACTTGGGCAAGACCTCATACCTTTATATCTCATTACAAATTGGATTTGGCCTCCAGAGGACGAGCATCTTTTGGTTCTATGGTGCTCAGGGATATCCTTCCTTAGGGCCACCCAGGACACAAGTAGCTGGGGACTCAGTCCTAACTGTAATGAAAGAACAAAGATTTACAACATCAGATAAAGAAATGATGTCTTACCATAATGTTCCATCTGTGTTGTAGATCTTTGTTCATTCATTACTGCCCACCCTCCTTCCCCCTGCCTGGACTCCTGGTGTACTTTAGGAACTCCTGGTTAAGGTATTTGCTCAGACAGAGCCTCCTGCTATCTTTTCTATTACTACATCTTTTGTCTAGGGCAGGCAAACTCGATCTGGAGTAACTAGGAGAGGGGCATTATGAGTATGTCTTAGCTGAGAGTTTTTGGCTTGCACGAGCTGGGAAATGGCCGTTATCGGTTCCGAGGACGGAACCAAGGTTCTAACTGTAATGAATGAGCAAAGATCTACAACACAGATGGAACGTTATGGTAAGACATAACTTCTTTTTTAACCATTCAAGTTTTTTTCCCTTCGTATTAGAGTGTCTCGTACAGACAAAGTGTGGTTTATTCACTACCACTTTACTAACTGTATCATCGTATTGAATACATTTTCTTCTTCAGAAATTAATTTGGAAATGCGTACCATTTCTTAAGATTTACCTATTCTTTATTCCTTAAAAGAGATCAATTATTTAGATGTTTTTATTGTTAAAGACAATGTTAACGGAATTTCACTCTAGACTCTCCAGGAAACCTACTTATTCAAACAACTTTTTGCACTTTTCCAGCAGTGATCCCTTACATCAGAAGAAGGGGCTTGTTAAGGGACAAATGGTCCACATTTTTGCAACTTTTATTATATAGGGAAAACTGAGCCAACTTTGAAAAAAACGAATGTATGAGCACAACTATGATATCATTAGGTGCAGTGATAAAAATGCATTATATAAACATAAACTATCATGCACTGAGAATCTTCTTCTCCTCCTTTCGGCTGCTGCTGTTGGGGTTCACCACAGCAGAACATTGGTCCGCAGAATGAATGGCTATAGAGTTTTATGGTGCTGAGTTGCCAGCCCAGCACCCAACTTCCTCAGAAGACACACACACACACACACACACACACACACACACACACACACACACACACACACACACATACACACACACACACATACACACACACAGCCAATTTAGAGTGTCCAATCCATCTGCAACATGTCTTGGGAATGCGAGAGGAAACCTGAGCACGTGGAGGAAACCCATGCAAACACAGGGAGGACATGCAGACTCAGCACAGAATGCATCACAGCTGAGAACCTCTTGCTGTGAGGCAACAATGCTAACCGTTGCACCACTGTGTCACCCAAACTATCATGTACTGAGAATAAAATGTTTTATTTTTTTGTGTTCAAAAAAGTTCCCATTAACCCTAGGGGAAGTCCCTGGGAATTTAAATTAAAATCTAGGGAACTCTGGTGGCAATGTTGCTTCAGTGTAGGTGTACACCCAGGGTTAAATTACGCTATTTCAATAAGTAGTGTCCTTAAGTTACATTCAGCAAAATTATAAATTGTTTTTAAGTGGAGAGACTTTCCAAGAGAAATATACATTTCTAAGTTTGAATTTTGTAAGAGCTTAGCATATTTTTACACATTGTTGTTGTAATGATTTTAATAACTTCTGTTTGAAATCTTATGGTAATTAAGTTACAAATGTTATTTGCTAATTTTAGTCACATGATTTTTTTGATTAACATATATAATTGATTTTAACTGTTCTTGATACTATCGCTAATGAAGTCGATTTTCTTAAGATGAAAACGCTTAACTAGTCATAATAAATTTTACTGGATTGACTTTACATAGTGTGGTTGAATTACTGGTCCATTTGACTACCTCAAGCACGCTGCTCAGTGATTATTAGTTTTTATATCAGAGTGCTATTTTCCCAGTTTTGTTGTGGTTCACTAAAAAAGTTAACAGAAAAACTGGATTTACATCAACATCCATTTTCTGTTCAATAAGATGTATGAAAAAAAAAAAAAGCTAGGGTTAAACTATTCCCAGCGCCATAAAGTCTGCTCTTCAGATTTCCCTTAGAACTAGCCAGTTTTTTAGTTTTAGCACTAAAATCTGTTTCTTTGAGCTCAGTACTTGTTCAGAACTCATTGTAAGCACTAAATAAGCTACAAATTACTACAGCACTCAACTTTCCTCACTTGTCTAGAGGAAAACAGCTTTTAGTACTTAATAAATAAGCACCTATCCAGGCATGTCTAAGGGTCAGCTCCCGGTGTTTTCTCCTGTCTACCTGATGAATCTGGGCATCTTGGGGCAATGCAGCAATTGCCTCATGTACACATACAACCTTCTCCTCCTACCACCCGACACTACAACCTGTGAGACATGTACTTATATAGCCAAACTGGAAGCAAAGCTCTCTTCCCCCAAGACTGGACTAGACAGTCAAGAGGAGAAGGTAAACACTTGCACCACACCACACTCATCACATAGTCCCTCAAAACCTACACCACCAAAACACACACATAGAAACACGAAACACACACCTACATTCACGGAGGCTCTCAGTAAAAATTTGCTCAAGCAACAGAGACCTCCAAAGCAGAAACGCAAGCAACCTCCACCCCCTCCAACACAACCCAAATGACACATAGCCCACAAACTCAGTGTGCCATGCAACCACAGCCCATAAGGCATAACAACGTACCCAAAACTTTAGTCATAGGTGACTCTATAGTCAGGCACACTGATGTTCTACTCACCAGGCTAAACAAGGAGAATGTTACTGTCAGCTGCCTGTCGGGCGCCAGGATCCGCCACATAACGCACACACTCAGGTCACTCCACAACAAGTACAAATGTGACTCTGTCATTGTCCATTTTGGGGTGAATGACCTGAGACGTACCTCCCTGGACTACATGAAACGAGACATGGAGGAGCTCTCTGATCTTGTAGCCCAGGCAGATATGACCCTAGCCCTGAGTAGCATCCTGCCATCAACCCAGAATGATACCACAGAACAAGGACAAAATGATTGACTTCAACAATTGGCTAAACTTCTGGTGTCATTCTAAGGGGATCCAGTATCTGTCTGCCTGGGATAACATGATTGACAGACCATGATGCTTTGCCAGAGATGGCCTGCACCTGTCACCCTTGGGATTCTGGATACTGGCTAAGGCTCTTGCCACCCCTATAGTGTCATTTTTAGGCAAGGTTCAAATGACAAATTCACCACATTAACAGGTACAAGCAAGCAAAATCTGAGGGTAATGCTACTCAATGCTAGAAGTCTAAACATCAAAATGCATTAACTCGAGGCACTCCTTAAAATGGAGAACATCGACATCTGTGCAGTGACAGAGACCTGGTTCAAGGCTCCAGTAAGCAGCCCTGCATTACCAGCCTATAATTCATACCACACCTTTTGGCCACCTAACCTAGACTGAAACACTAAAGGTGGAGGTGTGTCCATATTCATTACGGATATCCACACCTCCAGGCTAGCTGCTCAGCATAATGCATCCGAGATTATCCAAGTGCAACTAACTCTGGGCAAGACCGCTATCCAAATTGTAACTTGCTACAGATCCCCCACCATGCCCCATGATTTCCACTCCTCATTTCTTGATACACTGGAAAATATTAGGGTACAACCCAACAACCTAATAATGGGTGATTTCAGCTACCCCACCATTAACTGGGAAAAGTACTCAGGTACCAACTCTTTTGCGCAACGTTTTCTGGAATTCATAAATTCCAATGCCTTGGATCAACTTATCCACACCCCCAGGGGCAGCAGTATCCTGGACCTGGTAATTACCAACATGGGAGACCGGTGTCCCACACTAGAGGTCAATTCCTCGTTGGTCAGATCCGACCACAAGCTAATCACCCTAGACATCCACATCCTGCCCCCACCCCCCATTAGGGAAACCATGGTAAAAAAATTCTCTTAAGCCAGCTTCATGCTTCTTAAGACAGAAGTGGCAAACTTCATGAACGACACCCATGCAGACAGACAATAGAGGTACGACTGCTGAATCCTACACAAATGCACTTTATAAACACTTATACGAGTGCATGGATCATGCTATCCCTAACAGAACCAAGATGCTATCCTCCAAAAAAAGGAACACAATCTGGTTGTCCCCTGCCATAAACAAACTCTACAACAGAAGAAAGAAACTGTTGCAATAAAGAATAAAATTCCATGATTGGAGGAACTCCCTGGACAGCCTCACTAAGAAGCTAAGATCCCTCATAAAATCCTCCAAAGCTAGTTACGAAAACAAAATTACCACTGATTCTAAAGAGTGCCATAAAGCATTCTATAGTTATGTCAAGAATCTCAATGGCAACACTCAGATCTGCTCTGAGTTGCAGCACAATGGCACTAAATATACAGAACTAAATTATATTGCCAACATCCTGGCAGATAGGTTCAGTGCTAACTTTACCCCCCCCCCCTCACCCCCTAAGGGCCCATCTCTATACCGGAAGAATGCAAAGTTCCTGTAATCATGGCTGCACAGGTAAAAACCACACTGTCCAAAGCCAAGAACACAGCATCCATGGGACCTGACAACATCCCAGGCTGCGTTCTGTACAAACTGCAGAATGAACTGGCACCCCACCTAAGCACCATGTTCAATCATAGCCTCATCTCAGGCTTTGTGCCCACTGAATGGTGCACACCGACGGTTATCCCACTCCACAAAGGGGGAGCCACCACGGACCCCATGAACTACCACCCCATTAGCCTAATGAGCCTGGTGTACAAGGCCATGGAACGTATCCTCATGGATCTTATAAACATGGGACATTGGTAATGTCCAAACTCTGGACCCCACACAGTTCGGGTTTGTAAAAGGCAGATCATGCCTCCTAAACCTGATAGACTTCTTTGAAGCAGTCCCCAAAGCTGTAGACGAGGGTAAGGTGGTTCACACAGCCTACCTAGATCTTGCCAAGGCTTTTGACACCATCCCCCACTCTGGAATTATAGATAGACTCACTAAACTAGGAATAAATCCCTATGTCACAAGATGGGTTGCCAACTGGCTCCACTGACAGAACCCACACCGTGAAAGTAGCAGACTCCAAATCCGACTTCAGGCCAGTGACGTGGAGTACCAGAGGGTTCAGTCCTGAGTCCTTTCCTGTTTGGTGTCTACTTTTCTGAAGTACAGGCTAACACAGAAGGTCTTTGGCTAATGAAGTTCGCAGATGACTGCAAACTAGGAGCCATAATCGAAACTCCTAATGATGTGGACATCCTACAAAAGGGCCTCACAGAGACAGATGCCTGGTGTCAAAGCCATGGCCTCAAGCTCAATGCCAAAAAGTGCATTGTCATCCCCTTTGGTAAAAACTCCTTATACATGAGCTACCACATAGGTGATAGTCTACTTAACACCAAAAGTGTGATGAGACCTTGGGACACAGGTGGACAGTAGTCTCTTCTTTGATAATCACATCGCCACAGTAGTCAGGAAATCCTTCTACATTGCACCCCTCATCACAAAAGGTTTCTCATCCAGGAAAAAAGAGGTAATTGTTCCCCTCTACTAGTCACTCATTAGACCCATTATAGAGTACAACACCCCTTTTGGTATGTACCTCACAAGACATCTACAACAACTGGAAAGGCCGCAGAAATACCTCACAAAGAGGATTACCGGCCTCAAACAGATGCCCTACGCAGACCGTCTCAAAAAAACCCAGCTTTACTCTGTTGCATATTGCCTACTCAGAGGCAATCTCTGCCTAACATACAAAGCTATGCCAAACCCAGAACTGTTGGACATGCTCCACTTAAAAAAATCCCAGTTCCTCCGAGCTACACACTCTAGGGACCTAAACCTTGTCACCACAATAAACAGAACATGCTGGAGGGATAGATTCCTGTCTCAGAGACTTCTCATACTCTGGAACAAACTACCTATCTATATCAAACAAAGCTCATCATTAGCACTCTTCAAGAAAAATCTTGATGATTGGATGGGAAATAGGGAATTCACCCTGGGGATCACCTCTGTGGCTCTGCTCGACAGGGGCACAGGAATATAATTTTCTTGAGTGGCAAAAGCCAGGGTACCTTTTTGGCTAGGATTATATAGGCCCTAGGACCAATAGCCTAGTGCCTACATATGAACCTATGAAACTCTAGTATCTGGCATTACTTCTATCATCTATCAGAAAATCAAAAATGTTATAAGGGACATTTTGCAAAATCAGGGACAGTCAAGTGTTATACTTTACAGGTATTCATATGAAGTAGGTTCCTGTCAAACCACTATTCTGTAAACTGTTTTATACTTTATTATTATTATTAGTTTATTTAATTCATTGTGTTATTTTATTTTTTAACTTTAAAAGAGCATGACTCCATACATTTTCTAATGAAGATGTGGCAAATTACTTAGCACCAATGTATGAAGTGGCCAAGTGGAGAAAGATGTTTAGGTTGTATATATTTCTCTATACTGACAGTATAAATTGAATTTATTTGCAGAGTTGCACTGATTGCAGTTGTGTGGTCATGCTTTGGATTTTTTCTGAGCAAGTTGTCTGCTAATTCTGTTCATCTACCCAGTATATGAATATCTTGAATAATATGTCCCATTTGAACAGCTGGTTATTGTTCCATCTCCTTCCTTTGTTTGGTAACAGGTGCAATTTACTACTGCTGTATATGCCATTCTTATTTCAGTCATACCTATCAACTTCTTAGCCCAAGAAATCTGGACAAAGCCAAAAATGATGGGGGCCAAAGGCCCAATAATAGGGACAAATTTTAAATATTGCTCTTAGAAACTTAGAAAGTTGATAGAATAAAAGTTTTTTTTTGTTACCACACATTTTTATGAAGGATATGAAGTCTGAAACTCAAATGTCTGTCATTATTTAGTAAATTCAATTCTCATTGATTTGACAGAAAAACACAAATTTTATGCAGCATATGCTAAAATTATGAGGCAAAAATCTGGACAGTTGAGAGGTATGATTTCAATATTTTGTAAAAGTTCACACAAAATAATTTAAAACTAGCTGTTTCTGTCAGCACATAGTTTATAGTATTAATAGTATAGAAATTAAACAATTTTAAAAGTCTTGCCTTGCTATCTTGTCTTACCTGCATCACCAGGAGTGCATGGAACAGAAAGAGTATAGGAAAGTATACGTCTATATTGTATAAACAGGGGAGCAAAGAAGGATTTATAATTATAGTTAGTTTCTGCTGCTTTTTAAGTCATGTTTAACTTTAACTTTTTGATGTGCTTTATGGATTCTTTACTTTGATAGAATCCTTTATGTAGGTTTGTATACTACGTTCATGTCCTTTTCTGTATATATCTGACAGTCTACACAAGCAATATTTGTCTGGCGGTTGGCTTAGATGATTAAAGAGCCGTTAGTGAGCTGCTTTTTGTAGTCCTTGATGATAATGATGATGATGATGATGAATGAGCTGTTTCCTGTAGTCCAGTGGTTCAAGGTTTGATTCCCTCAGCCTCCATTGCCTAATTGTGTGACTCTGAGCAAGTCACTTAAACAGACACCACTCCCAGGCTGAGTCTGAAAAAGGTACATAGAGATCAGTCCTCTATCCCAGAAAATATAATAATATAAATAAATAAACCTTCTAAATCATCATAGAATCATAGAGGCTACAATGGGAAAAAAAATCAACCAAGGACCATTTGCTTATAGCCATCACTCACTGTTAGGGGCATCTCCTACCTCCAGGTGGGCAAAACAAGTTTTGCTAGGGGAGATTTTTTTCAGTTGTCTAGAAATTTCTTAAATGTAACTAGGATATCACTATGATTGATACACACGGATAATTTATCCCAGACATTGGGTATGCATTGGGAAACAAATAAATCCTGCCAGCAGGTTTTATTTATTTATTGATGGATATTTGCTTCCTTTGTACAGGTGTTTGTGAAGCCATTCATTTTGTGAAAGTAAAAGAGATGGAGGCAGGCAGGGTCCTTTGTGGTACTAAAAGCCAGATGCAGGTCACTACATAGGAGTCTGTAAGAAATAGAGTATAAGGACAGAGTTTCATTCATGCCTTGGTAGTTTAGGGTGTTTAGATCAGTGATTTTTTTTGAGTCAGGAACAAGAGTTTTTCTAGTCATGCAAAGTTTGGATAGATACATGGCAAAAGGGGTCTTGTGTTCTACAACTGGTTTGATGAGGGCTGTGTATAGAGGAATGATAATTTCTTTAGAACCAGATGAGATACCTTTGGATATTAGTTGGACCAGACAAGGATTTCCTGACCACTGTTATGACATGGTAATCACAGCATAGGGAGTTGTCTGTGAATGTACCAAGGTTTCTAATGATTGAATCAATCTAGATGGGGTACCATCCCTCTTGTAGATAGCAGGAAAATTATATTTGACATATGTGACAATGCTGTACTTTTTTGCAGCCCTTTTCTTTATGCCAGTGATTTGTATGTTCTAGTTCTTTCTGTAGCGTCTCTGTTTTGGAATTGGATGGCATGGCCTTTCTGGAAAAGGAGGTGTAGACTGCAGGAGGGTACTGGCAAAATGTGAATGATCTTAGATCCAGTTGACTTGGAGTATCTATGAAACTAAAACTACAGCACTTAGCTTACAGACACCAGCAGATGTAATAAGACAAAGGTCCCAGCTTGTGGTTTGAAAATCGGAGAAATAGATGCTGAACAGTAGGGGGTCACAGCTTGGAGCCCAGGGGTACACAAGTAGTCACCTTTTTGCTTTCTGAAGTGACTCCTGCCACTTTAAACTATGGGTGTTTTGTCAGACAGATTGTTTGCTGTCCATCTCATAGGTTCAGGTCTTTGAGCTTTTTTATTTTACAATGCCTGCATGGTGGATGATGTCAAAGGCTTTGACCAGATCTAGGTATGCTGTGTGGACTACATAGTTCCCAGCCACTTTCTGTGACATTTTCAAAGAAGTTAATTAGAGTTAGTAGGTTTGATCTATCCTTGACAAAGCCAAATTGATATGAGTCCAAGGCAATAAGGATTTTAATGTGAGTATTTAAGAAGTTTGATGTGATTTGTTTCATTACTTTATATATTAGGCTTCTTAGGCTGGTGTTTTTTAGTTACTAGGGACTGAGGTTGATCCAGTATTGTGTGGGAGCATCACAACAGCCATTTTCCAAGTTTCAGGAACATAGCTTGGGAAGAGGCTTAAATTTAATATGCTTAGGTGAGGCTCAAGTAGGGCATATTTGGCACTGTTTATTAGGTAACCAGATACATAGTCAGAGTCCATGGTTATGGTATACTTGGCCTTGGACAAAGCAGTTAAGACTTGCTGTATGATAATCACTAGAATGGCTTAAACTCCTGGATCTGCATAACATCAAAACTGTAGTTGATGTGAACGTTGCACTAAATTTATCTGCTAATATGTCAGCAACATCCTTAGGGTCAGAGTAATTACTGTCATTATGAATTAACAGAGATCATTGTTGGGTGTTGTTTCTTAGCTTTATAATGCAGTTAAAACAGGAGTTATAAATAGATTTAGTTTCTGCTGCGTTTTAGGTCATGTTTAACTTTAATTTTTCTGATGGTGTTTTTCTGTTCTTTATGGATTTTTTTACCTTGATAGAATCCTTTATATAGGTAGGTTATAACTGTAGACATTTAATATATTTTTTCTTTTATTGTATAATTTGTAATCATGAATAGGCCACCAAGTTGTAGTTTAGTTTTAAATTTTCCATTATAATTGGCCCTGTTGTGGACTGCTTAGTCTATGCCCTTTAATAGATAAGAATATAATTTTGAGATCTAGGTAGCTGCTAAGACTGCATGGGAATTGGAAATATTACAAGTGAATTTTGAGAGGTCTTCATAAAATTGTAGCAGGTCTGGATTTTTAAAGTCCTTGAATTCTGACATGTTCACTGTGCCAATATTACTACTCAACATTTTGCTATAGAAGATCATTGAATTATGATCAGATTTGACCCAGGAAGGAGATATGGTAGGAGTGGTGCAAGAGGTAGCAGTGATGGTTTAGGACAAGGTCTAGATGACTCCTAGTGAGTAGATTAACTATATGTTTCATGGAATTAGCATGTATTAGGTTAATGAATCAGTAGGCACGCCTGACGTTATTGTAGTTATTTCAGTTAATAGCTGAATGTATTTATTTATTTTATTTGTTTTTGTTGATTTGGAAAGTCTAACTGGGCAGAGCCCATTTTCAGCTAAAGTCCGAATGGGCAGAGTCTGTTTTCAGTGGAGGCCTGTTTTATTAACAAGTGAATTTCAGACTGTTTCAAGAAAAACAGCAGTTAATTTCTCAGAAAAAAAAACAAACATAATTACAAGACAGTTATATACAGTAAACCATTTACTTCAATAATTATAAGTCTATACAGTTCCTGTATCTCTAAAATCTTGCAGGAAGTAAATGGATTGATACTGTAGAAGGAAAACATTGCTGTAAAGAAGTTTAATGTTCTTACATTTCAGTAAAGAAAGGTTTGCAAGGTGTTCATGATACACAATGAAATAAGTTATAAAATTATGTAGGAAGGGAGATTTTAGTGTTGTACAGGTTTATAAAGCGTTCAAGAGATATAATGAAGTAAGGTATAAAATTATATAGGAAGAGAGGAGTGGTATTAGTAGTAAATATGCAAATAGTGGTAATAGCATATGACTGAGCTTGGTGTAGGATTAATTCTATTTAGGCTGCCTGTTCCTAATGGGTTTATCCAGAAGGTTTATAACTTAGGTATACAGGCAGTGGCGTACCTAATATATTTGACAACCAGAGCAGAAATTTCTTTTTAATCCCCTCTCCACAGAGATTTTTTCTAACATTGCCTCTTCACTGACAATAGCTTTTAGTAATAATCATTGAAATTAAACAAAATAATGGCCAACAAGGAGCAAGCTAGGAGCAGTGATCAAATCCCCAAAAGACTCAGCTGTTCTACAGAAAGTCTTGTCCCAAACAAATAAGTAGTTCCGGAATCATGGACTAAAGCTAAATATCAAAAATGCATTATTGTCTCCTTTGGAAAGTTGAGTACGACATTGACAGCATATCCTTAACACTCAGTAGTTTGGGATTTGGTAACTTATGTGAACAGTTGACCCTAAATTCTATTAGGAACAGATCAAGATAAAGCAAATTTAGGGACATTCTGCAAAATTTTGAACAGTTTCAACTGATTTTTACAAATACAGCACCCAGAGAGGGACTAAAGATTGTAGCATACTTCATACAAATGTACACTAGTTATGTAAAGGCAGACTATAAACTAGGCAAACAATATGAGAGTGACTGGCAAACCAAACATATTAAACAAATACAAAAACATTCTGTAAAACTATGGACAGTTTCAAATGTGTTTCATACAATATTCCAGTTTATTTCATACAAGTGCACACTAGCCGTTAATGCCTGCCTTTAAACTGAGCACCAGTTATTTCATCAATAACACAGGTAGCCACCCCCTCCCAAGGAAAAAAAGCATAAATATTCCAATTCATTTTGCACACATGTGCACTAGCCAGCCCTTAATACCAGACTTTAAGATGAGCAAATGAAAAGGATAAATTCTCATACATAGCTAGCCACCCTCACTCAAAAAATCAATTTATTTCACACAAATGCACACTAACCCACCTTTAAAATAATGTCAGAAGGACAAAGTTATTGCCAGCCCTCTCAAGTAAAGCATAAATATTCAGATTTATTCACAAAAATGCACCTTAATGGTGGAATTTAAACCTACTCATTGGAAAGGACAAGTTACATTTATCCACAGCACAGCCGGCCAACCCTCCCCTACACAAAAAAGGATACACTTATTCCAATTTATTAACACAAATATTCACTTGCCAGCCTTAATGGCATAATTTAAGCTGAGCAAATGAAAGGTCAAGTTAGTTTAACCCACAGCTCAGCTAGCTACCTCCCCATCCCACCAAAACAAAAAGAGGGCAGAAGAGTATAATGGGAAAAAAAGAGCATAAATATCCAGTTTCAGAGAATTCAAAGAAATGTGCACACACACACACACACACACACACACACACACACACACACACACACACACACACACACACACACACACACACACACATACACACACACGCCTAGCCACAATCTCCCTTCCCCTCCCCCTCTCCAAAAGTAAGAAAGAAAATCTGGTTATACTGACATTAATAAATGCTTATTTTCAGTCCTGTGGTCCACAATGCCCTGGCTGATTCACTTGGTGTTATTGATCCATAGGTTCATAGGTTTATAGGAGGTTGTCAGGCTAACGGCCCTAGAGCCCTTACAAGCCTAGCCAGTTTAATCCAGAGTTGTCTCAATTGTCTTTGGTTTGATGGATATAATTTGGAGAGCAAGTTTATGATCAACATTGACTACCCCTGTCCATGAGGGACATGAGTGCCACCCCAAGGTGAATTTGCAGTCTCCCATCCATTTGCCCAGGTTGTGCTTGAATAGGGTCAGTGAGAAGCTCTGCTTCACATGAACTGGAAGTTTATTCCAGAGTGGAGGCAATCTTTGGCAGATACATCTGTCCCTCCATAGTGTACTGTTAATGTTATAGGCTAGGTTAAGATCCCTAGAGTGAGTGACTCTGAGCAAGCATATTCGTGCTCATGTATGTCACCCACTCGATGGAAAGATAGTTGAAATCTTTTATAACTAAGGTGGGCTGTATGGCAAGTGACTCCAGTAAGTCCAGGTTAGTGGTGTGCTTTTCTTGGTTCATGGTGGGAGACCTATAGCTAGCAATGATGTAGTAGGGTATTTTGACTGTAGGTAGTTGGACATGGGGAAGTTTGAGAGAATCGTACTGTTTGACAAGTCTCAAGGTGGAGTAGGCTTTAATGAAGATGGCTGAACCCCATCTTTGGTTCTTTCACTCTCACTTTGAGGTCTGAACGTGTGGAAGGCATTGTAGCCTTGCATGGCTGGGGTGCTCTCCACAGCCTTGAGCCATGTCTCAGTGACTGCAGAGATGTCAGCATCTTCCAAAGTGAGGAGTGCTTCCAGGGAGTGCAATTTCATGTTTGGACTCCTAGCATTAAGCAGCAGAACCTTGAGTTTGTCTCAAGTAGATTTTGTTACATCAGAAATTTTGTTGTTTTGACATGCCTAAAAAGGCACTGTGGGGGAGGCAAGTGCCTTTTCCAGTATCTAAAAGCCTAGAGGAGTTAAGTGCAGATCATCTCTGGCAAAACAGTGTGGCCTGTTGACCATGTCTCCCCAGACTGATAGATACTGGATCACCCTGGATTTGACATCATAAGTTAAGCCAGTTGTTGAAGTCCATCATTTTTTGTTTATATTCTGCTTAGCACTAGGGTCACACCTGCCTGGGACACATAATCTGAGAGGTCAGTAATGTCTCTCGTCATTTAATCCAGAGAAGTACAGCTCAAGTCATTCATCCCAACATGGACTACATGAACTGAGGCAGGAACTTGCAGCACCATTAGGCATCCTATTAAACCAAAGCCCGAGTACCGGCTTTGTCCCAGCTGAGTAGAGGACAGCCATTGTCATCCCTTTGCACAAAGGTAGAGCATCCACCAATCCAGGAAATTATAGACCCATTAGCCTAACTAGCCTGATCTGCAAAGCCGTGGAGCGGATTATCATGGACTTCATTAACAAGGACAGTGGCAACCTTCAAACACTCAATCCCACACAGTTTAGTTTCATCAAGGAGAGATCATGCCTGTTAAATTTGGTCGACTTCTTTGAGACAGTCACCAAAGCCACAGGCAAGGGGAAGACGGTGCACACCACCTACCTTGACCTGGCCAAAGCCTTCGATACTATTCCCTACTCGGGTATAATACATAAACTCTCTCAACTAGGCATCAGTCCATATGTTACTAGATCGGTAGCAAACAAGCTCACTTTTAGAACCCACCTAGTCAAAATAGGGGACGCCACCTCAAGCAGTAGACCCATAACGAGTAGTGTACCCCAGGGATTGGTCTTGGGGCCCCTATTGTTTGGGATATACTTTTCTGAGGTGCAGGCCAAAATCAGTGGGGTGTGGCTAACCAAGTTTGCAGATTACTGCAAGCTGAGTGCTGTCATCAATTCCCCTAGTGATTTGGACATCCTCCAAGAGGGTCTCACTCAAACAAATGACTGGTGCCAGAAACATGGCCTCAAACTGAATGCCAAAAAATGCATCATCCTCACTTTTGGGGAGAGTGACATCCCCACAAATTATCATATTAATAACAAGGTCCTAAGCATGCATTCAGTCATGAAGGACTTGGCTGCCCAGGTTGATAGCAAACTGACTTTTGACCACCATATTGCCTTTGTTATATGGAAAGCTTTCTACATGGCCCACCTCATTAGTAAGGGTATCTCATTCAGGGACAAGGAAGTTATAACATCTCTGTATTCTTCCCTTATAAGACCCATTATTGAGTACAATGCAGCATGTACCTCACAAAGCATATATAGCAGCTGGAGAGACTACAAAGGTTCCTCACCAGGAGAATCCAGGGCTTCAAACATCTACCCTGCACAGACAGGCTAAAGGCCCTGTCCCTTTACTCAGTCTCATACAGTCTCCTCAGAGATGACCTCTGTCTGGCATACAAAGCAATCTCAGACCCTGCCTTCATGGGAGTGTTACATATCCACAAGTCAAGCTCCACTCGAGTAACCTGCACTTGCGACCTCAACCTGGTCTAGTGACATCAGTAGGACTTGTTGGCAGGACAGATTTGTGTCCCAGAGACCCCCCCTATTGTGGAATAGACCCCCTCTCCATGACAAGCAGAGTACCATTAATCCTTTTTAAGTGCAACCTGGATAACTGGATGGGGAAGAGAAAATACATCCCTGGGATTCCATCTGTGTCCCTACTGGACAGGGGCATCAGGTGCTGACTTGTCAGAACATGGGCTAAATTCTTGGCTAGGCTTGTAAGGGCCTCAGGGCCAATAGCCTAGTAACTTCCTATGATCCTATGGACTAATGATAGAGTCATATTGGTACTTGTGAGTGACTTGAGTGCATGTGTGATTTGACAGATCTTGCCACCTGACAGGCAGCTGACTGTGACTTTCTCTTTGTCCAGCCTGGCGAGGGGAACATCTGTGTGTCTCACTATGGATTCACCTATGACCAAGACATTAGGTTTAGAGGTGTTTTGCCTTAGGGGTTATTTGCGGAGACACTAATGTATGTGTCATTATGTGTAGTGGTTTCTATTTGCATAGCAGTGTGTGCAAGTGGCTTATGTTTGGGAGGTCTCTGATCTTTTGGTAGACATCTAGTGAGTACCTCCATCTATGTGGGTTTATATGTTTTACCTTATTTTGTGTGAGAAGTGAAGTGATATGTGTGTGCTGATAACCTGTCTGATATCTGGCTTGTTGTTACGTGAGAGAACTGATCCCAATTTCATCGTGTAATTACATCTCTCACATAGGGTATTTGTTTGTTTTTGGAGTAAGTGGTTGTCAGTATACATGAGGCAATTACTGCATTGCCTCAGGATGCCCATGTCAATTAGGCTGGTTGGTGAAATGATGGGGAACTGACCATTCATTATAGCAAGTTTTTATCATATGTACTGTTAGGGAAGGGAGTGGGCTAGTTTTTGTGCTAGGTCTAACAAAGATGCTTGTTCTATTGAAGACTATGCAAGGTAAGTGTGTCAACACTGCTCAGTGTGCAACTTAGTTGCCCGTAGTGCAGTAGGGAGACTTGTGAGGCCACTGACTTCTAGGGAAAAATTGAGTTTCAAGGTATTTGCATCTATACAGGGCACTGCTAACCCCTGTTGCATGGTGTGTTGCAACCCGCAAGTGAGAGGCTTAAATATAGAAAAAAGTAAAACACTTTTAAGCTAGTCTACCAATAGGAAGGCACACAATGAACCTTCTTCCAGCAATCTCCAGCTCAGACAAGGCTGGATCCACAGTCTTCTATCACAAGGGTGCAGGGAAGCACTTCTTAATTAAGATGGCTGGTTTAGTGCTCAAGTGTATCAATAACAGGATGGATTTAGCAGGTCTGAATCTAGTCTGTCCTATCTAGGTATCAGAGCTGTGCAAATCAAGTTCAGACAGTGAAGCAGTCACAAACAATAAAACAGTAAAAACACTGAAATAATGCAGCAATTCAATAAAATACAGTTCAAAAGTGCAGAAGAATCACAAAATATACTTATTTTCTTGGGGGGTTTTTTGCCTTGGATTAAAGCAGAAGCACTTTAGACCTCTGGCAAAGGACACCAAACGTAGATCAGCTCATGTTAATTGCGTTCAAACCCATTTAAACGTGAGGCTTAAATACAGGCAAAATTAAGCACCTTTAAGCTAATCTACCAATAGGAAAGCACACAATGAACCTTCCTCCAGCAAGCCCAAGCTCAGACAAGGCTGGATCCACACTTTTCTGCCACAAGGATGCAGGGGAGCCCTTCTTAATGTAGGATGGCTGGTTTAGTGCCCAAGTGCATCAATAACAGGCTAGATTCATCAGGTCAGAATCTAGTCTATGCTATCTAGGTATCAAAACAGTGCAAATCAAGTGCAAAGAAGTACAAAAAATACTTAGAGCCCTTTTGTGTGTTTCCCAGCTCAGATAAAATAGGTAAACACCTACTGCCACTAGATGAATAATCACAGTTTTCCTAATGTAAAAGCTCAGTAAAGGAATGTCCAGAGTGAAATGCTACTACAAACAAACTTAAAAGGTATAAAATGCTCCTACAAACAAACTTAAAGATATGGATACAGCTAGGGCAGATTTTAAATACTGCTCCTGTAAGCTCAGACTAACAGGTTTTGCATTATTATGTATCTTTTGAGAGATATGAAGTCTGACATTAAATATCTACCATTATTTATTATTATTTAGTGACTTCAATATTCATGCTGATATCCCACAATTCCATTGGAGGGGGCAGAGTTACACAATTATGTATGTAAATTTTATGTTAATCCATGTCCCGATTTTTGGCCAGTTGTAAATACTTTCCATGGACCTTTGTCCACATTTTTGATGTTTCCAGGTTGAGAGGTATGATACAGCAGTGAACTTTTAACAGCTTATAAACATGTTATTATTCAATTAAAGTACTTTGCTTTGAATAAATGAGACAAGAGCCACTCAAATGTACAGAATTTATAAAGGCACTAAAACAGATTAGCTGATTAATAGGTCCTCCAGCCAATAAAACTACATTCATATATCTCAAGTGCTTTACCAACCTAAATAGACCAGACTACTTCTCAGTGCACTAGATGGAAAATCCACTGACCTGTTTTAATGTAAAAACAAATGTTTGCTAGAGTGTAAAAATATACCACTTTATCCAACAGCTAGCTAGATAATGAGGTCAGATCAAGTAGAATAGACAAAGGGAGACAAAATGTACTTTTTCAATATAATCACAAGGAAAGGCAAATAAATAATTCAGGATATCAACAGCAGTGTAGAAAGGGAGGAGCTTATTAAGTTCAATTTACAGTTAGGGTGAGCAGCTTAAAATCACCAGGTTTAAAAAGCAGATCAACAAATGAGAGGGTGGGTGGGAAACAACAGCAGGGAATCACCAGCTGTGCTTTAGTTTATGCAGGCTTGAAATCTTTTCAGACAAAGACAATGGCCCAGAATTTCACTGAGCATGTACGTATCACTCAAGAGATAATTTAACCAATGGAAAAAAAACAAAACAAAAAAAAAAAAACATGTGAAATGTGCAGCCTAGATAATTTAAGTGTTTACCTCTTACACAGAACAAAAACACCAGGCCAAGCAGATTTCTTAAAACAGAAGACAAAAATGGAGAAGAAACAGAAAGCAGCTCTATTTATTTTTAAACACCTTTATTGAATTAGCACTTGTAACATAGGCAAATTTACATTTTTACAAAGTAATCAAACTGTATTAAATTAACATTAACAAACATTGCACTTCACATGTATTGCTATACATCATATAACCTAAGCAACATTACATAAACTATTGAATTCCTGTCCCTTTTTTTAAACAATAAATATCTCTATTAAACCATCACTTATAACATAAGCAATCATACATTTATATAAATAAAAATGAACCACACAGACACAATCCTAGTTGCAAGCATTTTACATCACAAACCATACTAACACAATCCCAGTTGCAAACATTATACATCACATATAACCTACCCAATCATTTTCAGTCAAACATTACATAGATCATTTAAGTCCTGCCTTCTTTTAAACCTCATTCTTCCCCAGTATGTATTGTTCCCACAATTCCCATTTTTTCCTATGTAGTTTGCTCCTACCCTTTTCTAAAGATCTCAATTCCAGTTGTTTTATCTCTGTTACTATATTCACTACTTCTAATAAAGTTGGTTTAGATTTTGATTTCCATTTTCTACTAATTGCTTTTTTGTCAGACACCATAATTAGACACAGCAAGGCCTTACCGTGTCTAGGCAATTCTGATTCTGTATCATAGCTCAGAAAAATCATCTCCCTTGTCACACCAATCCACCCACCCAGCATCTCTGACAATGCATCCCACAGGGAATCCTTAAAGTCTGCCAAACCACCGCACTCAGAAAATATGTTCCCAAGTACCTCTTTCTTGCTGTCTACCTGAGGAAAAATTCTCTGGAGTCTTCTTGGAGTATAAAATATATGTGTAAACATTTCTAAGCAAAAATCCTAAATCTTCTAGATTTTGTTGCATATTTGTGAGATATACATATATTCTCCCATTGTTTCTTTTTGAATTGCTTATCTAGTCTCTCTTTCCAAACCTTCCTAACCTCCTCTGATTGACTCTTACATTTATTATGCAATATTTTACATGCTCTATTAATTATTCTTTTTAATGGCAGTGTCTGTCTATATTCTACTAAAAACTCTGCCAGTGCTGGTCTTTCATTTAGGACCCCCCCCCCGTTTCTTTCTCTTTGGGTATACTCTGATATCAATCCTTGATAGGGAAGGTAATCTCTAACTTGCAATTCAAATACATGTTTGGCTTCTTCCCATTCTGTTACCTTTCCCTTTCAAGTTATTTGCTCCCAGTACTTTGGTTCCTTTGCCACTTTTCTCCAATAAATTCCAGCCCCCGCTTGCCTATTTTCTGTATCCCTAATTGCAGTTATCCTTTGGCAGAATCTCCTTTCTCCATTCCC
Organism: Protopterus annectens; assembly: GCF_019279795.1. NCBI lineage: Eukaryota > Metazoa > Chordata > Ceratodontiformes > Protopteridae > Protopterus > Protopterus annectens. Next base: position 828,873,419 of record NC_056737.1, on the reverse strand, counting down.
ATGTTGACTTATTTCTTAGAGTACTTTCTGCTACTTTATGGATATAATATTCTGTATGATTATTGTTATTCTCCTTAATGGCCTGCATCCAAAGTCCAAGTCTCTTCTTGTTTCTTGAGCTTGCCCCCCTGTTTCAACATCATCTCTTTCCACTTTGAATTATAGTTTTCTGCTTGTGCTATGTATAGGAGCCTTAACTGTGTCACTCTAAAATACCCCTTCAAATTGGGTAATCCCAATATGCCCTGTTCTACTGGAAGAATTAGCTTATCCCACTTGACTCTTGCCGTCTTCCCCTCTCAAGATAAAGTCCTTCAGCTCTTTATTAATTGCTATCCACAACTTCTCCTCTGGCTGATAAAATATGCCTGACTCATGTATAAGACTAAAGGGAATAAAAATATTTTGACTACTTGTATCTTACTATCCATATAGCAAAGCTTTGATTTTTCTCAGTTTTTGTATTATCTTTTGTTTAGTTTCTTCCCACATATCCTTAGCTGCCACAACAGAATAATTTTTAATCCATACTCCTAATTATTTCATTTTATCATGTCCCCATAAATATGGATATTGCTAAACCACTTTGTGTGCGGCAGTTTTTCTTGACTACCATACCAATTATATCCTTAAATTTCTGAGTCACATATTTTTTTTTGCCAGTGGTTCTAAATATAATGCAGATAACAAGGAGGAAAGAGGGCACCCTGCATGGTTCCTGTGCTCAAGCAGAAATTATCAGAGAGGACCTCACTCACTTTAATTTTTGCCTCTGATCTCTAATATATCCTCCTAACCAACCTTATAATTGTTTCAGAAAATACAAATGCTTCCATTGCCTTGCTCATAAAGTCCCAACTTACTCTGTCAAATGCTTTCTCTGCATCAAGAGCCACCAACAACAATATTATCTTCTTACATTTTGCTTCCCTCTGGATCATCAGAGCTCTGTTAATGTTGTCAAATGTTTGCCTCCCCACCACAAAACCACATTGATCCATATCTATCATTTTGGCATTAATTTTGTCATTATTTTAGCCATTTTAGACATGAACACTTTATTATCATGGTTTGGTATTGAAATAGGCCTCTATGAAGCTGGGTCTAATGGATCTTTAACCTCTTTAGGTATTACAGCTTCCACTGATTTCTTCCAGGATGTTGTTATTTCCCCTTATCTTAAAATAATGTTAAACGAAACCTTCCAGATCTTTTTCAGTCTTTTCCCTCCTAACTTCCAAACTTCCACAGGAATACTATCTATTCCTGGGGACTTTCCTTTAGATTGGTTATACATCACAATTTTTATCTTGTATCCTCCTATCCTAACCATTAGTAATTGAGCTTCATCTATCTATTTATTTATTTATTTTACATTTGTTGACCGGGATAGTCCGACTGGACACATGTCCATTTTCAGCGGAGGCCCGAGGAGAAAAGCTCCATAGGATGTATAGAAAATTGCATTTAGAAAAATACACTTATAGAGGAATAAGAATACATAGACTTACAAAGGGCAAAACATGAGATACAGTGAAAGACTTACAATGGGCAAAACATATTAGTCAGTCATCTGGTTACATTGGAACAAACATGCATTGATACAGGCATTAGTCAATCATATCTACCTCTAACCTTGGCATATTTAATTCTTCCATAAACATTTCCATTTGTATATTTTCTTGATGTCCATATTTCTCTGCTTTATGCAGACTTTCATAGAGTTTCTGAACTATTTTTAATACCTCTACAGGATCTCTTGTTAACTTCCTTGTTATAGGCTCCCTAAGCTTGGCGACAGCCCCTTCTACTTTCTGTTGCCTGAGTCGATGTGCTAAAACTTTTTGTCCTCTACTGTTATAATAAAAAAGTTGCTTAACAGCAGTCTTTCTAAACTCATGCATATTATCGAGGTAATTCCTTATTTTCTGCTAAAAATTCTGCACTTGATCCTTTTCTTGTTCTGTGAGATTCTCCCTGTTTTGCAATACTTTAACATTTGTCAGTCCCTCTAAATAATTCTTATTACTTTTTAACCATAACTCCCTTTCTTTATGTCTGCATTATTTTTAAACTCCACCTTAATTTTATCCTACTCCCTAGCTATATTTTTAGAAGAAATTTCTATTCTCTCTAATATCTTCTGAATGATCTCCACTGCCCATTCCTTAATTTCCTCTCTTTTCAACAGATAAGTGGGAAAGTGGCAGTGTCTTATTTTTATTTCATTACCCTGTGTTTTTATTTTAGTTATTATTGCCTCATGATATGAAATAGTTTTGGGCTGCATATCAAGACCTTCAATTAACTGCACATTTTCCTGTGAAATGTAAATCCTGTCTAGCCTAGTCACGTTTTTATATCTTGGGAAATAATATGTGAATTTACTCCAAACTCCTATTACTTAATTCACATTTTCCATGCCAAATATTTTTATAAATTTCTTTAAAAATCTACCCTCCTTTGTTATACTTTCCCTTCTGGGCCCCTTAAAGGAGTACAACAGGTTTCTCTAATGTATTCCTCAACTTCACGGCCCTTTTCCTCCCTATTTACATTGTCCTCTGTAAAGCAACAACAATAAAGCATTTACAATTTTTATAATTCCCCTTACTTCTGTTACAGAAGCCTACCTTCTCATACTATGAAAGTTTCACTTACAAAATGATTCTCTCACTTTTGAATAAAGCTTGTTGGAGTCGCCCAATTACTTACATTATCGAGGCCAGGCAGTGCAGGTACTTTTTTTTTTTTAATCAGTTCCCTCCCCAAAGTGACATCACCACAGCTGTCATCTGATTCTAACTAAAATAATAAGACCCACCCATTCTGTGATGTCATGACTCCCTTGTCCTTCCCCCAGCCTGAGTGCTGTTCATTTTATTCATTAGTAGTGTAGTAACATCGATGTTTGGAAACACAGAAATTTGGTATGCATACTTGTACATTCTGCATGGCAAATGATGCTTAGGTGGTGTACCGCTTGCATACTTCTCTGTTCTATTTGCACCAGATACTGCCAGTGTGCAGTGCGGGAATAGTAAGATTAAAACATTACCCTGGTATCAGAGGTGGCAATGCAACATATTCATAGTGGCTTAACATGACAGTAGCTCTAAGCAAGCACCATGTGAAACCTAAACAAGCACCTAGAATTATTCAGTGCAGCTTCCACACCTTATGTCTGAAAATAAATTCACATACTCACATGAACAGGAGTAGCTGCATATTGATGGCTAAAGGTGTATGGGCATGTCAGGTGGTTACTACACTGCAAAACTGGTATGTAATGGTGGAGATATTTGGAAGGCATGAGCAAACACACCAGTATATTAAAGCCATAGCACCAATTGAATTGGAGGCTGGCAAACATATTTAGTAAGGGATTTTGTCCATGCACAAATATTTCAACAGTCGTTCTTTGCAGTGGCATCCATTATCTGATTCAAGGTAAGTTAACCTTGATGTCCTTTATTTAAAAAAAAATCAATAAAAATTTTTCTTTGTTATAAGTGACTTCTGGACACAAGAAAAAGGAAGGGGAAATATAGCAATGTGAATTTTATGTACAAAGACAAATCCAGGGACACTGCAAAAGTTTTTTTTTGCAAACCAACCAGTGGAGTAAAAACATATGAAGGCAAACACTGCATACCAACACACTTTGCACATGTAAATCTCAATTTTTAACAAGGTGGAAGCATGAAGTGATACCTTAACACTTAAATTAATAAAGCTCTAAACTGGTTAATATTATAAATGTTTCATTCTTTAGCTCCTTGGTGCAAGACCTTACTGGATGTGATTGCAGTCAAGTAAGGCCATGGCTATAGTGCAGCAAAAAAATGTCCCCTCTAACAAAGGAAATGCTAGAGCAAAGATTAAATTACATGAGTCAAGCACCCTGCTGAGATCTGCCAATCAATGGAATTACCAGGTCAAATTACCCTCAGGACTTTGACAGCTAGTGAAGCTAAGTGTTATGGGGGAGGGGAGAAGTAAACGGACTGGAATTCATTGTCTCACAAATTAGTGCCATTTAAACTAAATTAGAAAAAAAGGCAGCAGTAAACAGCACTTTGAGTGTGTTCTGTGGCATTTGCACTGTTTCTGTTTTAAGTAGTCATCCAGCAGCAGGGAATGTTACTTACACTGTTCTGTTTTACTCAGTACTTTGTACGCATGCAACATCTATGAAATGACAGGAACTTTAGGCAAACGGAGGCCTGCATGATGTAACATTTTTGAGCCAAACAATGATTTCTGGGATACTGGATGGCAACCTGATTTATCCAAACCACGTCAATATGCCAGCCTCCAGGTGGTCATAGTCTGGAATTGCATATAAAAATATTTAAAATCCTGTAAATAATCCCAGAGTGCTGTTAAAGTGTAGGAAACATCATGCCATGATGTTTTAAACATGTTTTTTGAGTCTGTGGGTGCGGTACTCCTTTAACACATCTTCACTATTGCAAATCACATTCCAGTCCCCACCTATAAGTAATATTCTTGCTGAAACCTGATTATTTCTCCCAGACTTTTCTTAAGCTCCATTATAGCATTTGTAAGTGGAATATAAATACATGCTAGTGTAATTCTCCTCCCTTGCCAGCAGCCCCTTAGCACTACAAATCTGCCATTAGTGCCTTTTTTATCCTCTTCTGTCACTATTGGAGCCTCTCTTGCATTTAATACAAGTACTCCTCTTTTCCTTTGTTCCAGGTATTCCACTGAATAACCACCTTGAAACGTTTTCTTTATCAAATTTACATGTCCAGTTCTTTCTGAGTGTGCCTCCTGTATCATAGCTATTTGCACTCTACATTCTTAATATAGTTTACTACTCTTTCTTTTTTGTATTTATATGCAAGACTGTTGACGTTTAAAGACATTACAGAAAGCATCATTGCATTAAAAAGTTATTATTCCCATCTTTTATGTATACCACCCTTTTTGTTAAATGTCTAATTCCAGCTTTTGTGTTACATACATACACTGTTTGACAGGTTGAACTTTTATACAGTTGTTTCTTCCCATATCCATTTCAGCCTATGTCACATCTTCCAATTTTTTTTGTTTTATTGAAAACCATCAAAGAAAAAAGCAAACACATCCCCAATACCCCATAAACCTATTAACTTAATACTAACACACAAAACTATTTGCATCTTCAAAAACTGAAGTTTTACCCTCCTTATAGGAATAAAAAGTCCCAATCTGACAGCCACACTCACAGACTTCAGCTAACCTAAAAGAAAGGTTAAACATGCTAAGATGCATGGTGCATCCTGTACTTCTACTAAGTGCTAATTGGTTTTGTCTTTTCTTTATAGCTCTCACAGCTGGGAAAAGCCCTGAATGCTTTCAGAGAACATTATGTCCTAGCCAATTTCTCTCCTCAGTTTTTTTCCTTCAGCCAATCCCTCTTCACCAGTCTGTAGCTAGTTTCTCTTTATCAGATTTGTTCCATGGAAACATGAAGACCAGCTGCATAATTCTACTGAGCATGCATGTTTTTGCTAGAAAAAAGACTCATAATATTCAATATTCTTTTTCATTTACTTGCTTACTCTTAAAACTTGTTATTAAATCAATCTAGTCACTTCCCCAGGCAAGAATGAAAAAAAGCACATTAATTTTTCTTTTGTCATGCTTTTTTTAACCAGGCTTTTTTTCATTGCATTACCTACATTTTTTAAAACTGAATAAGAAGAAAGAGAGAAGGGAGAAAAAAACAGTAGCACCTGTTTACAATCCCTATTACACTTAAAATAACTGAGAAAACCTTATAGCATGCAAAGAAAACCATACACCATAAAAATAGCGCTAGTAAGAAAAAAACTTTGCTTATAGTTAACTTTCTCCCTCCTCTTCCCCTACCCAAAGCCTTTTTTGAACATTAGTTACATGAAGTAGGGCATCTGCTTTAGTGTCACCCACAAGTCTTACAAATTCTAATAAAGTCCAATATTTCTAGATTTTCTTGTTCTGTCATATTTCACATATATAATCATTCACTGTAAAATCACATTAGGTTACTGGTTTTATTACTGTCCAGCTCCATCTCCCAAATCCTTTCACTGCTTCATTTCCAATGTATTCTTGATTCTTCTAGTAAACTCTTGTGCTTTTTTCCCCTCTCAAAAGCATGTTCCATTTCCACAAGGGATAAGAAACTAAGAGTAATGCTACTCAATGCCAGAAGTCTAAACCTCAAGATGCACGCACTCAAAACTCTCCTTAGCATGGAGAACATCGATATCTGTGCAGTAACAGAAACCTGGTTCAAGGATCCCGAGAGCACCCCAGCACTACCAGGTTATACCTCATACCATGCTTTTCGGCCCCAAAACATGGACCGAACCACAAAAGGAGGGGGAGTATCAATATTCGTCAAAAATACCCACACCTCCAGGTTGGTGGCACAGCACGAAGCATCAGAGACTATCCATGTGCAACTAACAGTGGGTAAAACTGCCTTCCAGTTTATAGCCTGCTACAGACCACCCTCCCAAACCCAGGAACCCCACTCGGCCTTCCTGAGAACACTGGAAAATATGAAGGTCTCTCCAAACACCATTATATTGGGCGACTTCAACTACTCAAACCAAACATAGACTGGAGCATTACTCTAGCTCCAACACCCTAGCCCAAATGTTCCTAGAATTTATAAACTCAAATGCTATGGAATAACTTGTTACCACTCCCACAAGAGGGGAAAACATACTGGACCTGATCATCACCAACATGGGGGCTCTATGCTCCAGACCAGAAGTGTATCCCTCACTGGTAAGATCAGACCATAAACTAATCTCACTGGATATTCACATCCCGACCCCACCCCCTGCCCAGAAAACCACAGTGAAAAACTTTTCTAAAGCAAATTTCACACTCCTCAAAACCGAGGTGGAATCCTTCAAAGCCCCCAGGCCTGTGGAAAATATGGCCCAGACCGCAGAATCCTTTATAAACGCATTCTATGAACACCTTCAGGAATGCATGGATCATGCAATCCCAAATAAAACCAAGACCCAATCCTCCCACAAGGCTCAGTCCTGGGACCTCTCTTGTTCGGTATATATTTCTCGGAGGTACAGACCAACACGGAAGGACTGTGGCTGACCAAGTTCGCAGATGATTGCAAACTAGGTGTCATAATCGACTCTCCAGCCGACACAAGCATCCTATAAAAGGGCCTCATAGAAACAGACAACTGGTGCCAGAGCCATGGCCTCAAGCTAAACGCCAAAAAGTGTATAGTCATCCCCTTTGGCAAAAACAAAGTGCCCACAAATTACCACATAGGTGGTAATCCATTAATCTGGAAGAAGTAATTAGGGACCTGGGGACCCAAGTTGATAGCAATCTCTCATTTGAAAACCACGTGGCCAAAGTGGTTAGAAAAACATTTTATATAGCCCACCTAATCATGATGGGATTCACATCTAGATCAGGGGAGGTCATCGTGCCTCTTTACTCATCCCTCATCAGGCCCATAATTGAGTACAATACCCCTTTTGGGATGTACCTTACCAGACACCTGCAGCAACTGGAAAGACCCCAAAAGTACCTCACCAAGAGGATCAAAGGGCTCAAACAGATGCCATATGCTGCCTGGTTAAAGAAACTCCAGCTCTACTCAGTGGCATACCGCCTGCTCAGAGGCGATCTGTGCCTGACGTATAAAGCCATGTCCAACCTGGAATTAATGGACATGCTGCACCTCAGAAAATCCAAATCCCATCGAGCTACACGCTCGAGGGACTTGAACCTCAGCACTGAAATAAATAGGACATGCTGGAGGGACAGATTCGTAACCCAGAGGCTCCCTTCAATCTGGAATAAAATCCCAGGTCCAGGTTAGGCAGAGTCCCTCATTGACTCTCTTCAAGAGGAATCTTGATGAGTGGATAGGAGGTCATAGGTTTACCCCGGGTATCACTTCTGTGTCACTGTTAGACAAAGGCACAGTATACTAACCTCGAAAAAGGGCATAGCAAAATTCATTTAGAATGGGTGGCGAAAGCCAAACATACTCTGGCTAGGCTTATAAATGCCCTAGGGCAGATAGCCTAGTATGAACCTATGAACCTATGAACCTATTGAAACATTGGAAAATATTTCACTGGCACAGTCTCTCTGTGGTCTTTATTACCAGAAGAACAAGAAACAGATTCCCTTTCTGTTTCACAGCTCACTTTTTGTGGGCAAACTTTCGTATTTCCTTCTTAGCATGTACTTCATGAAAATGATTTTGTCACTCCAGGGAAGAATACGTTGAAGACAGCTGGGTACAGCAGTTTGAATCTCACAGCTATATCTAGACATTCCCCGAATAGTGGAATAAACTTGCTTCTCTTCTACCTGGTGTGCAATGAATAATCATCCTCCACAAATACTCTGCTGTCTTCCACTTTTAGCATTTTGTCCTTCTGCCACAGTTTTGTCAAAATCAACTCCTTCTGCTGGTAGGATTGCATCTTCAGTATTAAAGGTCTAGGTTGCTTTCTCATAGCTAGGTTTGGAGTATGCACATGATGTGCCCTTTCATCTAAAAACTCCTGCTGTGGAATACTAGTGCAGTTGCTAATTTGTGCTTTCATAAAATTAATGTAGTCTGTTCCTTCCAGCTTCTATGCTATAGCTGAAAATCTCAGGTTTTCCCTATGTGTTCTGTCCTCTAACTCTACTATTTTTTGAAACATCTCTTCATGAGCAGTCTCAAATTCAGCCAGCCTTTTCTTCATTTCAACCTCTGATTTTTTCAGCTTTATCACCTCATCTGAATATTTGTTTAAAGCTTCTTCCATTTTTCCAGCCTTTTGTTTGTTTTGATATACCCCATCAGTGCTTCATTTATTTTAACCAAGTCTGTGTGCAGTTGTGTTATATCTTCCTGTAGGTTACTGAAATTCATGTCCAGGGGTTGCATTGCTTTTTGTTGAACAGCTGCAGAACTTTCCCCAGTCAGTGTTTCTTCCTCACTTTTTGTAGCTGATTTTTTTTCCAGGTCCTCTGTATATCTTTTTTTTCCTGGCATCCAAGCAGTACACTTACTAGCCAGGTACTGACATTTACCCATAAACACAAGTCTACTGGCATTCTCTGCTGAGTTTGTTTTCACACTGGGAGAAAATATAGGTTTACTTTCCTCAAGCAGCAGGAAATCACCAGCAGTGCTTTAGTTTATGTAGGCTTGAAATCTTTTCAGACAAAAACACTGGATTCAAATAAAAAAATATATTTTCCACTGCAACTCTCCGTACTGCACTGCACTACTGTACAACTAGAAGGCTGTTGTTAATTTAAAAAGTAACAGTTCTCTCTGGTCTTGTCTGTAGTTCCTTCCAAATTTCCTCAAATCCTGTACCACATTTTCAAGCTTGGATGCATGGACACACAGACGCAAACAAAAGGAAGAAACAAAGCATTTACTTCAGAGCCAGATAGTCAAATGGGGCCCTAGCCAGGGTAATGGATCAGGCCCTATACACACACACACACACACACACACACACACACACACACACACACACACACACGCACGCACGCACGCATGCACATGCACACACACACACACACACACACACACACACACACACACACACACACACACACACACACACACACACACACACAAACGCACTCCGGTAGCCATTCCAGTGTCCCATTACTTAGCTATTTTTCCCCAGTTATCATAAACACTGTTCAAAATTCTCAGTGTGCATACTATTTACTTCTTTACTTCTACAATGATTACAGATATTTGAATTTAATTTAAAACTTTTAATTCAAAATTTATAGCATAGACACTGATAGACATTTGCTAAACAAAACAATGCACTGTCAAAATAAAAAACAGAGTTAGCTTCAACAGTAAACTTCTCTGCCATTAAAACTCATAGTCATTGAAATGGCATTAAAACCTACATTCAAATAAAATGCATCTGGCCAGAGTGGCAAATAAAGTTTACCTTTGGGCTGTTTTATAGTTATGCTGTATTGGGAAAAGAATTATGTTTTTACATCTGAGTATTATCATCACATGGTTTGCTACTACCGATTTTTGGATGACATTTTAATATCATGGAAAGGCCCGGAAAAAGACATTTATAATTTTATTGAATTTATAAACAAGAGTACATCATTCCTTAGTTTCACACACGAGGTTCAAAAAGAGGAAATCCATTATTTGGATGTCAGATTAATGAAAGATGCAACCTTAAAGAGATACACATCTGCCATATACAGAAAAGAGAATTACTCAAACTCTTATTTACATTTTGATAGTGACCACCCCCTTGTATTGAAAAAGAATGTGGTCAAAGGACAGATGATTAGGGCTTCTAGAATGACAAGTGAAGAAGAGTTCTCAAAGGAACTTAATACATTGAACAATATGTTCTTAGAGAGAGGGTACCCATGTGACTTGATTGCGGATATTAAGAAGTGGGTAATAACACATAGGAATACCAGATATATTCCATTATTGCGTGATGGATTATCAGTTGGTAATACACAGACTAGAAATAAAAGTGATACCTCTAATAACAATTGTAGTGAAGTAAGTCTAAAAAATACCCCATATTTGACCTTGACATATCACAACAATATAGAATGGTTAAGGAAAAGCATTAATAGTGTATGGGAAATGTTTAAAAACATGCCTACTAGAGTGAATGTATTTAAGAATAAACTTACCTATAGTTATAGGAGGAACAATAATCTAAAAAACATCTTAGAATATAGTAAGGATGGATCTGGTGTTGACAGTTCTTTTGCCATTAGTAAAAAGAGGGGGACGTTTAGATGCAATAGATGCCCCCAATGCCCCTTTATTGCAGGGGAGAAATCTATTTATTTGCCTAGTATACGAACTACCCTTAAAGCAAATAAATATAGTAGTTGCTATACCAAAGGCCTGGTGTACTTGGCATACTGTACATCCTGTTGGTGTTTCTATGTAGGGAAAACAGAAAGACATCTACGCAGAAGGATATATGAATATATTAGAGACATTAACCATAAGAATGTCAACAATGCATTATACAGACATTCTATGGTTTGCCCTAATGCTAATTTCAAATTCTGGGCCTTGGAAATAGTTGAAACCCCTGACAGAGGGGGTGACTGGGAGACCAAATTGCTATACAGAGAAATGATATGGCAATTGAAATTAGACGCTTGTAATGGAAAAGGGATGAACGATTGTATATCTATTGCACCAGCATTAAAATTAATGGCTTCTGACCCCAAAAAACACATGCATTCTCTCTAGTACTATTACACACTATGAAAATTTGAATGTACAAACATGAACATATATATGAGTATATACATATATTTATATTTATATATTCTTTCTCAATTAATTTTAAAGGGTATATATTTTGTACAAAACTGTATTCATTTGACACTGTTCAGCAGGTATCTATTTTAAAACTATTTTAAATATTTTACATACATATTTTTTATACATTTACTATTTATATTTATATTATATATTATTTAAAAATATAACACAATATAGATATTTGTACAGTATTGCATACTTCTATCAATCAGAAGGGACTTAATAAATAAATAAGAAAGAATTTTAACATGTAAGGTATTTTAATATGTAATAAAAATTTTTATATGTATGAAATTTCATATGTAAGGAATTTTTAACATGTGAAGAACTTTTAATATGCAAAGAATTTTTATGTGAGTGTATTTACGTGTGTACATATAATTATACACGTTGGTTAAGAATTTAAAAGGTACTGATGGATTCATTCAAACTATGACAGTCTGATTTAAAAGATTTAAAATCAGAAACAGGTTTTTAGAAACACAACAGTTTATTTTCATTGATTGAGGCTAAATTTTGTGGTTAATTGAATTATGACCAATTATAATGGATTAGTGTGTGTATAAAAGATGGCATCTTTTTGTTTGAAGTGATTCTGAAGAGGTCTCCAGGGTGGAGACGAAAGCGCTCAATCCTATTCCTGCTTTCTTGTATTGTTGTCATTCAATAAAATACGTGTGGATTATTGCCGTGGAGTCAGTTGTCTGCTTTCTCACAATTGGATTTCCTGTTTTATCTGCCTGCTACTTTTATTTTCTGTTTTCAAACCACAGACCCCTTGGACATGTTTGCAGGACAATGCATACACGCATGTGTTTTTTGATTACCTTCCTGATTGTATTATATTCCTTGTATAATACAGCACCACTTGTTAGAGTGTGTTTTACATTTGTAGTTGTGAGCATTTTTCCAGTAAACAATTAAACAAAACATATGACCCAATAATGACAAAACTGTCCATTTCAGAACATTTCAACCATAAAAGGCCACTGAAACTTCTGTCATTGCATCCACCAATACCGGCCAATATACACAATCTCTGCAGAGGTAAAAGTCATCTGAATAATTCCACATTAAACAGATCTGTAACAATGAAGATGTTGCTGCTAACAAACAGCTTTATTATTTCAGTTTTTCATCTACAAATTCAGTGCCTGCTGCACTTGAAGAATAAATTGCATGTTACAGTAAAAAAAAAAAAAAAAAGTAAGCTGGTAATATTGCAATAGGGAATGGATGGCAAACCGAAAAAAGATTTGTAGATACTAGGCATCTCTTCCAAAGGAGGACACACTACAGCACCCCCACCCCCTCCCCCTTAAAATGCAACATAGTATCAGCAATTCATCTACATGCTGTGGTAGAAGAACCCACAGCATTCTGCATAAAAAAACAAGTATATTATATGTTATGGTATGACCATTTTAAAACAAAACAGATGCACATTGAAAACAGACATAGCATGAGCAGCAGTAAACCTCTCTTCCCTTGAAGCTCACAATGCATTGAAAATGCACCAAAGCTTACAATTCCTTACAAATGCATTGAAACTCATTTCCTTGAAAATGCATCAAAAATACATTTGTTACTAGTTTGGTAGTTGGTGTAAAGGATTCAGGCTTTTGTTGCCTGTAATCAATGTACGGGGTTTAAGCCTGAAGAAATGTAATAACCTGTGCAGGCCTCAACTGTTCAGATTTTTGCCTCAAAAATTTTGGTCTGTCCCTCACAAAATGTGTGGTTTTCTGATAACTTACTGAGGATTGAAATTTCTAAAGGAGGTCATTAAATAAATAAATAAAGAATGAATTGAGTTTCAGACTGTATGTTGTTCAGAAAATAAATGCACAAATCCTGTTATTCTAGGAACTTTCTAAGTTTATAACATCAATATTTAAAATCAGTTCCTATTTTTGTCCCTTTGCCCCCAGTTTTCTAAGGCTTTGTCTAGATTTCTTGTGCTAAGAGGTTGAGAGGTATATATGTTACTCCTGTAAAGCAAACAAAATGTACGTGTTGCAAAATAATTGACAGTTTTCATGCTGTTTGGGCATAATACTAGTGTATTCACACAAAAGGCAAACAACATTTTATTTTGAAAGTTAGAAAACAACAAGCAAACAAACAAACAAATAGAAGTTTATGTCACCCAGAATAATAAATTCAGAATAACGTGTCAGAACTTCAAAAGTAAAGTAGGAAAAGGACTACTGCAAAACAGTTTGCATTAAAATGAAGGCATGATTAAGCGCAGACTAGAGAACAACAAATGGTAAAACGTGCTTAGTAGAAAATTAGCTGTAGACATCTTGAAAATATGTCTTAGCAGGAAATTAGCTGCACACATAGTGAGACAAATAAGTCCATGGCAAGTATGGTACAAGGCACTATTCTGTATTATAAAACATGGATTTTTGTTATTTTATTATTTTTATCCCTGGCTCCACACATACTCCATCATGTGGCTCCTCTTCCTGTATACTGTCTGTCCATTCCTGTAGTGGGGTTGAGGAGAGCCGGGTCCATTTCTAAACTTGACAGTTTATGAGTAATATTTAAAAACATCTGTTCCTATTTTTGGGCTTTTGTCCCCACATTATTTTAGGCTTTGTCCATGTTTGAGAGGTATTCTAACTCACTCACTCACTCACTCACTCACTCACTCACTCACTCACTCACTCACACACACACACACACACACACACACACACACACACACACACACACACACACACACACACATATTTAAATTCCGTGCATAAAGGCAGAACAGCGTAATGCAGAAAAGAAGTATGCAATGGGTGCATGCGCTGACACATGCAGGGATGCACAGACAAAAAATACTTTTAAAAGGCACAGCTGCATCCCTTTACTGTTTGCACCCGGGGAGGACCTCCACCTCACCCCCCCCCCCCATACAGGGCATGGGTGAGAGGTGTAGAACGGTGGATAGGGGCAGTTAGAAAAAAGAAATATGAGAAGAGTTGTTTAAGAAGGGGTGAAAAGGGGTGTATTGATTCAAGTGCAGTTGGGAAAGTTGTTTGGGGTGTAATGATTCAAGTAAAGAAGGGCAAAAAGTTAGTGATAAGCAACAAGAAGTTTGTGCTTTCCTTAGAGGTCTCAACATGGTGATGAACATGAGCATGACCAGGACTGGGCTGCATTTTATAGCTTGGGAGTTTGTTAGTCATTTTTACTTGTGTAAGGATGATGCTCCAGAGTTTGGAGATATAACAGGAGTATAGTGATGAATTAGTTGCTTTAGTAGTGCTCAGCAGAACTTTATCACCAGAACAGAGGTCCCTAGTGGAGGTACAGGGCAATAATATATTTTGAAATGAAGGGCATTTTTCAGAATAATATATCAGTGTGTATGCCATAACTGGCTGAGAGTATGTTATGTAGTTGTTAAGCTATAGCCAGTTTATCTGTTTTAAGGCTTGGTAGTGGTGAGCTCAGTGTGCAATGCTGGTAGCAAATTTAGCTACTTTGTTGCAACAGGAGGTTAGTTTGGATTTTAGGATAGAGCTTAGGTTTGTATGGATAGGTGAGGCATATAAAAGTATTGGAAGCAAACAGGACAAGACTTGTTTTTTTTTTTTTTTATTTTATTTTTTTTGGCGGGTCTGTAAGGTACTGTTTTGCCTTGTAAAGGGAGCCAAGTCTCTGGTGGTTCTGTTTAATTGCTTGAAGAATATGTTGATGAAATTTAAGATTATTTATTTATTTGTCATTTGTTAACCGGGTTAGTGCAACTGAGCCAGTGACCCGTTTTCAGTGGATACCCGAGGAGAAAAGCTCCATATATTATTATAAAGTTACATAAATAAAAACATCTGACACTGAAGTTGTATGCAAACAATACAATAATGCGAGTTACATGAGAACATTAGAAATTTACAAAAGGCCTGAGAATTAAGTTTACACAAACATTACAATAATGTGCATAACATGCAGTACAAACGTTAGAATTGTTTTTAATCAACTAAAAGAGATGCCATTGAGATAAGACACTTGCAACAGGTGGGTGTTAAAAGTGTGAGAGGTAGTAAGGTGGTAAAGTGGTATTTAAGTGGGATCATTGCAGTGACAGGTGTTGACATTTAGGAGAAAAGTTTTATGTTTGTATTTAAAGAGATTTGTGTTAAAAATGATTCGGATGTTAAGGGGGAGTTTTTTTCCATGCATGGGAAATATTATATTTGTAAAGTAGTTTACCAGTGTTTGTGTTTGGTTTATAGGTGTCCAGAAAGAGCTTTGGACTGAAATGTATTACAATGCCCAGTAATTTAGTATGTGTTACTGTCTCAGTTTTAGTACTATTTGCAGATGTATCCAAGAAAGATTGTTTTTTATTGAGCTAATGTTTTGGGGTGAAAAGCATCATTTTTATTTTATTGGGATTAAAGAGTAGGTTTGAATTTTTCAGCCAGGTTTTGATTGATGAGAAAGAAATTCAAGTGATTTCTTGGATTGTGGATATTGTTGGGGCTGTACATATTAAAGCTGAATCATCTGCATCTTACACTATATTTGTTTAGTCTATGGAAGTGTGATGCATGTTTATAAAAATATTAAAGAGAAGGTATTAGTATAGAATCTTGAGGGACACCTATGGTAACTGGAAGAGAGGAAGTGAGGTCTAGTTGCCTAACTGCTTGTTGCCTTCCAGACAGATAACTAAGGAACCATTTAAGGGAGAATTGAGGGACCCCTTTAGAAGAGAGTTTAGTGAGTAAATGTTGGTATGATACACTGTCAAAAGCTTTGGATAAGTCTAGGAACACAGTTGACTATAGGTTACCATTGTTCCTATGTCAGTTTATTGTGTTGGTGAAGTAAAGGAGGGCAGTGGTTGTGCTGTGGTGTGATGTAAAACCATGCTGTGTTTTAGAGGGCAGATTATTTGAATTTACATTATGTAGAAGTACACATAGCATAAGGTCACATACTTTAAAAAGGCACAAGGCTACAGATTGAAATCCCCAACCATAAAGGTTTTTTTTTTTTTCCTGTGCAATTTACCTAACACACTTAGAACATTTTCATGGTCATTGGGCACACATAAGGTGCTCTATAGCATGCTATAAAGTGATGATTTATTTATTTTAGGGAGATTTGGATCTCATTAAGTTCGGTTTGTGGGTCACAAGAAATCAATCTGGAGATAACAGGGTCTCTGAAAAGTATTGAGACCCCCTTGCAATTTCTCATAGTATGGCTGAAAGCATGATAGATGCTGGACCCTGGTATGAAGAGAGTGCTGCCTTTACACTGAAACCTGGTCTTTGTTATCCCACAGTTCAACTTGAAGCAGTGCTTCAAGATCTGGTAACTTATTGTTAAAACTTCTGGTTTGAGCAGAGCAACCTTAATATGCTCAGAAGATACAATTTCTGTTGTATTTTTAGCTGTGCTGGGATTAGGGTTGCCACCTTTTGTATTCTTCCATTTTCTGACAAATACCCTGCATCCCCTTCTTAATGAAAACATACTCTTGGCCACAATGTAGCTAAACTGTATTTAGCAAGGCATAACCAAAAGTACCAGTTCGTTGTCGACTCACAGTAAGAAGCTGTCCGGTTCGATTCTCAGCTAGAGCGTTTTCTGCGTGGAGACATGCGTGAATGGGCGTACCTTCGTTGAAGATTGTGCGTCAGGCCTGGCAAGCCGGTACATAAAAGTCAACTGCCAATCATTAGCGGAACAGAGTTCCACTGTGGCGACCCCTAACCGGGAAAAGCCAAAAGAGACAAACCCAAAAGTACCAGTTCATAAATATCATATGCAATGACTGCATGGGCACTCTTAGATGATATGGATCCCTAAGCAAAGAGTTCCATGGCAGTCCCCACCCCCGCTGTTTACTGTCACCCTGGCATATACCCCATTGCTCCTGTTTTCCTCCTTTCCTTGCCTCCTCACACTACCCAGACACATCCTAACTGGCCAAGGCTACAGTACAATAACTATGGAGGGAATAATTATGCTGGGAGTCTAGGAGACACTAAGCACCCGGAACCTATGGGGCTCTTTCTGCTGTAAGGTGCATTTTATGACTTTTTTTCACAACGTTTTGTCCAAGGATGGGCTGAACAAAAATGTCACGACTAAGGAAAGAAACTAATTCATTTTTTTTTTCTTTCAAGAAAGATATAGGTTCATAGGTTCATAGATTCATACTAGGCTATCTGCCCTAGGGCATTTATAAGCCTAGCCAGAGTGTGTTTGGCTTTCGCCACCCATTTTAAAATTAATTTTGCTATGCCCTTTTTCGAGGTTAGTATACTGTGCCTCTGTCTAACAGTGACACAGAAGTGATACCAGGGGTAAACCTACGATCCCCCATCCACTCATCAAGATTCCTCTTGAAGAGAGTCAATGAGGGACTCTGCCTAACCTGGACTGGGATTTTTATTCCAGAGTGAAGGGAGCCTCTGGGTTATGAATCTGTCCCTCCAGCATGTCCTATTTATTTCAGTGCTGAGGTTCAAGTCTCTCGAGCGCGTAGCTCGATGGGATTTGGATTTTCTGAGGTGCAACATGTCCATTAATTACGGGTTGGACATGGCTTTATACGTCAGGCACAGATCGCCTCTGAGCAGGCGGTATGCCACTGAGTAGAGCTGGAGTTTCTTTAACCGGGCAGCATATGGCATCTGTTTGAGCCCTTTGATCCTCTTGGTGAGGTACTTTTGGGGTCTTTCCAGTTGCTGCAGGTGTCTGGTAAGGTACATCCCACAAGGGGCATTGTACTCAATTATGGGCCTGATGAGGGATGAGTAAAGAGGCACGATGACCTCCCCTGATCTAGATGTGAATCCCTTCATGATTAGGTGGGCTATATAAAATGTATTTCTAACCACTTTGGCCACGTGGTTGTCAAATGAGAGATTGCTATCAACTTGGGTCCCCAGGTCCCTAATTACTTCTTCCATACTTAATGGATTACCACCTATGTAGTAATTTATGGGCACTTTGTTTTTGCCAAAGGGGATGACTATACACTTTTTGGCATTTAGCTGGAGGCCATGGCTCTGGCACCAGTTGTCTGTTTCTATGAGACCCTTTTGGAGGATGCTTGTGTCGGCTGGAGAGTCGATTATAGCACCCAGTTTGTAGTCATCTGTGAACCTGGTCAGCCACAGTCCTTCCGTGTTTGCATGTACCTCCGAGAAATATATACCGAACAGGAGAGGTCCCAGGAC
Source organism: Protopterus annectens (assembly GCF_019279795.1). Classification (NCBI taxonomy): domain Eukaryota; kingdom Metazoa; phylum Chordata; order Ceratodontiformes; family Protopteridae; genus Protopterus; species Protopterus annectens. Next base: position 828,854,855 of record NC_056737.1, on the reverse strand, counting down.
TGAACCTTGTGGGATGCCACTTGTAACTGGTTTGGAGTCTGACATGGCTCCAGCAATTCTAACCATGTGGGTTCTGTCCTTGAGCCAGTTTCCAACCCATCTAGTGACATAGGGGTTTATATTTAAGCTGGTGAGCTTATCTATAATGCCTGAGTGGGGTATTGTATCGAAGGCTTTTGCGAGGTCCAGGTAGGCTGTGTGGACCACCTTCCCCTCATCAATGGCCTTGGTGACTGTTTCAAAGAAATTGACCAGGTTTAAGAGGCAGGATCTGCCCTTAACAAAGCCGAACTGGGTAAGATCCAGTGTCTGTAGGTCCCCAATATCTTTTTTTATGAGGTCCATGATGATCCTTTCCATAGCTTTGCAGACCAAGCTAGTCAGGCTTATGGGACGATAGTTTCCAGGATCTGTTGAGGCACCACCTTTGTGGAGAGGGACCACTGTTGCTGTACGTCACTCTTTGGGTACATATCCTGTGGTAAGGCTGAGATTGTTACTTCAAAGGATTAATATTCAAGGCTGATGACAGAGTACTTACAGAACTGAGTAGTAGTTATCCATAAACTGGATATAAAATGCTTGTGAGTACACAAACATCATATCTGAGATGACTGCTTACCTCCCCTTCCCCAAAATAACAATTTTCAGTGTATACTTGTGGTGTTAAATTGGGATGAAAGTAAAAGGACAAATGAACATAATCATATGTTTCAAATTGCTGCAGTCATATATCTGCACAGCATGCATTCTTTGCCCTAACCCCCAAATGGCAGATATCTTGTGTACCACTCTAAATTCAAACTAGGATGAAAGTGATAAAACAAACAGCTCACGATAACATATTTTAAACTATTGCATATGCAGAATGCCTCATTTTATCTACCCTCAGTAGCTGTCCTCACGTATATACATTCGATTTCAATTGTGAAAAAAATTGAAAAGGTAACACTTGCAGTAATTCTCCCAAATTGTTGTTCTTACACAGTACACTGGGCCTAGACAAGCTATAGTGACATTCTGTGCACACCTATGAGGTGTAATTGTAAGGAAAGTCAAAGAATTAATTACCATATTGTCCCCAACCAACACAAAAGCTCTGGTTACCTTCTGCATGCACCTGTGAAATATGACTGTGAGGAAAATTAAAGAAATAATGACCACAGTATCGCCAGCCCCAACATAAAACTATAGCAATCTCTGTATCCACTTCTGAGAAGGGTCGATTTTAGAGTAGATGGGTCCTAGAGCCAATGACCCTACTTAGCCACTTTTATAGCTGTGAATAACAGCTCCCATAAGCTCTGAGATTCTAGATGTTATGGGATGCAATTTATGACATATTATTTACTACTCAGAACATTTATGTATGTAAACACTGATATTTTTACACACACACACACACACACACACACACACACACACACACACACACACACACACACACACACCCCAACAATGATTGTTTTTACACTGCATTTGAAAGCAGTTAGGAAACTCAAGTGAAACAGAAACATTTTATTAAACATACTTCAGAAATGTGTTAGATCTCAAAATGATTCAAAATACCTTTCAAGTACTCCCCCTAACTGGATATCCTGACACAAGCCCCAATTTCTGCATTTCCTGACAGAGACCCTGATTTCTCCACTGTCACAAAAATTTCCTGACAAATGGCAACCCTAATTGGGATGCCCAGTACATGGACCTTGTCTAAAAAAGGCACTATGAGGACAGAAAAGGCTTTGGCTAGTATGTGGGAGTTTTGGCATGAAAGGTGCAGACTATCCATTGTGAAGCAATTAGGTCTGTCATTTATCTTATCTCAAGCTGACACATACTAGACCCCCACCTCAAATGATGCCACCTACTTTGCCAGTTGTTAAAGCCAATTATATTTTCCTTGAATCTGGGCATCATTCTGAGTAAAGGCAGAATTCCATTCAGGACCAGAGTCTTACCTACATTAGACACATACATAGCAAAAACCAACATGTTTCTGTACATGTCCTTCTTGGATGAGATCCCCAAGTCAATCACACCCACATGGGCCACTACCAGGACATAGATTAGCCTGGGGTAAGGGACTCAAGAGCTCAGTTAATGTCACAGATTTTGATGCCAGAAAGACAGCTGTCACCTTGTACTAATCCAGCTAGGTAAGTGGAGAATCTGTATACCCAATAATGGACTCACCAATTACTAGGACATTACCATTTGTATATGCAGACAGTGGAGGTAGAAATATTACAGTCTGCAGCCTTGTGCCTTTCTAAAGTATGTGTCCTAATGCTATGTGTGCATTTTGAAGTTGGTATTGAAGTGTTGTTCATGGCTAATGCTTTCTTGTTGTGGGTCTATGAAGGTGGGGAGTGATTTCTTAGCTTCAGTTATACGAAGACTTGATATGTTTGTACAAAGGTGTGGATTGATAGCTATGAAGCTCACTGATAATCTGATATAAAGAGATGGTGGCCTTTAGGGTGTCAAGATATTTACACCCTTCATAGAATATATCCTACTGATTTAGCAATAGGCTGGTTGTTAGTAAGCATAAAGCAGTTTCTATACGGCCTAATAATACCATGTGCTATGAGGCTGGCAACAGAGGGGATGAAAGTGGACTGCAATTCCATAGTGGCAAGATAAGTTGCCTGATCAAGCTACAGATGATTTGCAGATAAGACAGATATATAAACTTTTGTTGATAATTGTAATTAATGAATGACAAACACACACACATACTGGCTTTTGGCTGCAGTATTGCTACATTGTAATAAGCCTCTGTACCACATCAAAGTAACCAGTGCCAAAGAGAGCCATTCATACCACAGCACTATTTGTCCTTCCATTCAAGTAAACGACATACTTCAGGTACAGACACAAATTCCAGCATTGCTAAAATGCCATGGCAGGCCCAGACCTGTACAAAGAGCACTCAGAACAGCAGTATACTAGCTTCTAATATGAGGGATCTTAGCAATCCCAAACTTTATGTGTACCAACTCCATGACCACACATCACTGGAGAAGGGAGAAAGTCCCCAAAACCACTCACAGCAATCTTAGGCAATCACATTTCACTTTAACAGACACATTGTCCACGCTGGTGTGAACGACCTGAGACGTACCTCCCTGGACTACATGAGAAGAGACATAGAGGAGCTCTCTGATTATGTAGCCCAGGCGGGTATGACCCTGACCTTGAGCAGTATCCTACCTTCACCAAGAATGATGCCACAATACAGAGATAAGATGATCAGCTTTAATAATTGGCTTAAACTCTGGTGTCATTCAAAGGGGATCCAATGTCTGTCTGCCTGGGATGACATGCTGGACAAGCCACGCTGCTTCGCAAGGGACGGCTTGCACCTGTCACCCCTGGACTTCCGGATATTGGCAAAGGCTCTTGCCACCCCCATAGTGCCTTTTTTAGGCAAGGCTCAAATTCTAAACCTACTACCCTAGAACACAAAAAAGGAAAAAAACTAAGGGTAATGCTGCTCAATGCCAGAAGTCTCAACCTCAAGATGCACGCACTCGAGGCCCTTCTCAGTATGGAGAACATCAATGTCTGTGCTGTGACTGAAACCTGGTTCAAGGCTCCTGAGAGCACCCCGGCACTATCAGGTTTTACCTCATATCATGCGTTCCAGCCCCAAAATCCGGACACCACCAAGAAAGGAGGGGGGGGTGTCCATATTCATCAAGGACACCCACACCTCAAGGTTGGTGGCAACGCACGATGCATTGGAGACCATCCAGGTGCAATTAACCATAGGCAAGACTGCTCTGCAATTTGTAGCATGTTACAGGCCACCCTCTCAAACTCAGGAACCTCACATAGCTTTCCTGAAAACACTGGAGGGATAAATGTATCTCCAAACACCATCATACTAGGTGACTTCAACTACCCGAATATAGACTGGGATCACTACTCAAGCCCCAACACTCTAGCCCAAAGGTTCCTAGAGTTCATAAACTCAAATGCCATGGAACAACTAGTCACCATCCCCACAAGAGGTGAAAACATACTTGATCTCATCATCACGAACATGGGGTCACAATGTTCAACACCGGAAGTATACCCCTCACTGGTGAGATCAGATCATAAACTAATCTCACTGGAAGTCCACATCCCGCCCCCACCTGAGATAAAAAAGACCACAGTGAAGAACTTCTCAAAAGCCGACTTCACACTTCTAAAGACTAGTGTGGTCTCTTTTAAGGCCCCCGAGCCTGCGGAAACCATTACTCAAGCCGCTGAATCACTTACAAATGCCTTCTACCAGCACCTACAGGACTGCATGGATCAGGCAATCCCAAACAAAACAAAGACTCTTTGTACCAAAGGCAAGCGTCCAGTCTGGTGGACCCCAGCCATAAACAAGCTCTACAACAAAAGGAGGAAGCTACTACAAGACAGAGCAAAATCCCTAAAAGGTAAGACACCTTTGATCATTATAAGTAAAAAACTACGATCTCTCATAAAATCATCCAAGGCAAATTTTGCGAGAAAAATCGCTAAGGACTCAAAAGACAATCATAAGGCCTTCTTTAGCTATGTCAGAAACCTGGGAGGAAACTCCCAGATATACTCAGAATTAGTTCAAAATGATGTAAAAATCACTGAACCTACAGACATTGCCAACATACTAGCTGACAGGTTCAGTGCAAACTTCTCCCCCCCCCTCCCCCCCAAAACGAGAGATATCTATACCAGAGGATTGTAGCCCCCCAAACATCTCTAACGCTCAGGTGAGAACTGCTCTCTCCAAGGCGAAAAACACAGCATCCATGGGACCAGATGGTGTCCCCAGTTGTGTGCTCCACGAACTCAATGAGGAATTAAACCCGCAGTTAGGACATCTGTTTAATCTTAGCCTCACCTCAGGATACGTACCCAAGGAGTGGCGTACGGCAACTGTGGTCCCACTTCACAAAGGCGGTGCCTCCACCGACCCTGGAGATTACCGTCCCATCAGCTTGACAAGCCTGATCTGCAAAGCTATGGAGAGGATCATAAATGAACTCATAAATAAAGACATAGGGGACTTGCAGACTTTGGATCCAACCCAGTTTGGCTTTGTCAAAGGCAGATCATGCCTTTTAAACTTGGTTGACTTTCGAAACAGTCACCAAGGCCATTGATGAGGGAAAGGCAGTCCACACAGCCTACCTCGACCTGGCAAAGGCTTTCAACACAATACCCCACTCAGGTATCATTGAAAAACTCATCAGCTTAAATGTAAACCCATACGTCACAAGATGGGTAGCAAACTGGCTAAGTGACAGAACCCACAGGGTCAGAGTTGCTGGCGCCATGTCAGACTCAAAGCCTGTCACAAGTGGTGTCCCACAGGGCTCAGTCCTGGGCCCACTCTTGTTCGGCATCTACTTTTCAGAAGTACAAGCAAACACAGGAGGGTTATGGCTGACAAAATTTGCAGATGACTGCAAACTGGGTGCCATAGTCGAGAACACATCTGACACAGATATCCTTCAGAAGGGTCTCATAGAAACAGATAACTGGTGCCAGAGCCATGGACTAAAGTTAAACACCAAAAAATGCATAGTCATACCCTTCGGGAAAAACAAGGTTACCCCTAGCTACCATATAGGTGGCAATCCACTGAGCACAGAAGAGGTTATCAGGGATCTGGGGACCCAGGTTGACAGTAACCTTTCGTTTGACACTCACATTGCCAAAGTAGTTAGGAAGACCTTCTACATTGCCCACCTGATCATGAAGGGATTCACATCTAGATCAAGGGAGGTCATCATCCCCCTGTACTCATCACTCATCAGACCAATGATTGAGTACAATGCCCCATTCGGAATGTATCTGACCAGACACCTGCAGCAACTGGAAAGGCCCCAAAAGTTCCTCACCAAAAGGATAAAGGGTCTCAAAAATATGTCTTATGCTGCCCGACTGAAGGAACTCCAGCTCTATTCAGTCGCTTACCGTCTGCTCAGAGGTGACCTGTGCCTGACATACAAGGCTATGTCCAACCCAGAATTGATGAACATGCTTCACCTCAAAAAATCTAGATCCCTCAGAACTACAAGGGCGGAGACTTAAACCTTGACACGGTTATTAATAGGACGTGCTGGAGGGACAGATTCATCACCCAGAGACTCCCTATGCTGTGGAACAAAATCCCGGTACATGTGAGGCAGAGCACCTCGCTGGCCTTGTTCAAGAGAAATCTTGACCAATGGATGGGAGATCGCAGATATACCCCAGGGATTACCTCAGTGTCACTGCTTGACAGAGGCACAGCAAAATAATGGACATAGTATCCTTCAAACTAAAGGGGTGGCGAAAGCCACAAAACTCTGGGCTAGGCTTATAAATGCCCTTGGGCAGATAGCCTAGTATGAACCTATGAACAAGCAAATGATTTCGGAAAATTTGCAGTTCAAGAACATACAGGGGAAACCACTAAACTATCATACATTAAATAGAAATTTAGGATTTTATATGTTTTTTTATAGAACTTAGTGTGTCCACATGCCTTCTGTTATTCAGTGCTTGGTCTTTACCCTGCACATCCGTACTAGTGTTTTCAGGGTTTTGCTTCAAACCTAATGTCTAGACTCTCCCTAAAATGATTACTTGGCAGTGTGTCACCATTCAAACAGAGCTAACACTACAAGTATGTTCTGTAACCCATTCTAGAGCTATCTACAGGAAGTAACTTGGCTGTGTTTCTATCAGATGTTGCTTAAAGGTTTTGAAGTTGCAAATAAGTTTTAAGGCAAGTGGGACGGAGTTTCAGATTTTAGATATGTAGGAGGAGTATAGGGAGTCATCAACAGAATTGTTAGATTTGTTTACTAGTAGCAGAAGTTTGTCTGCAGAGTGAAGAGTTCTATTGGGTGACTATGTAGGATCATGTGATTAATGCTAGGGCATTTATCTGGTTTGTAGATCATAGATTCATAGATAAGTACTAGGCTAGTTACCCTTGCAACCCTAGCCAGTTTCCATGCAAAAGTGAAAATCAAATGCTGTACCTTTTGTCTGTGAGATAAATGCCATAGCTGTTATGCCAATCCCTATATCCATATTATCATAATTATATTATGAGTAGTGACAAAGTAAGAAAAGTTTAGGGAATATTGCAGTTTGATCTAGAAGAGATGTTTCAGAGATAACCAGTGAGTGATGTGATCTGTAGGGTGCATTAGCTGCAGATTTTTCTACTTTACTGTAGAGTGGCTAAATTTTTCTTTATTTATTCATGTATTTATTTATTTCATTATTTTTGATTTTCTTCAAAAGAAGAACAATACAACAACATTAGTTAGGCAGAAGTTATTGTGATCCCAGAAACAACTTGCTATTTAGTCACTATTTATTTTCTGCAAAAGCAGAGAATGCTACAGAAAATATAGGTGCTTATGTTAGTAAGCTAAAGCATCCGGCCAAAGACTGAAAATGGTGCATTAGATCATCACAACATCAACTTTTAACTGTCAAAGCCTGAACTCTTCTGCTCAGTAATCCTGCTAGACTTGTGATTTTAAGGTAATGATACAGCTTTAATTCGTGTTCCTATTAAATCAGTGAATGGTTAACTTAGCGACCCTTTTTGTTCGAAATGGTAAAATCCCGAAAGCACGGAACAGCAATTTTTTTCCAGGGGAAAAAAACCCTGGGCTGTTTTAGGGACTTTGCCATTTCCTCCACTGTGGTGCGATCTCGGAGTTGGTATATTTAAGTGGGGGGGGGGGGGTGAAGCCCCCCACTTTATTTTGTGTTTGTGTTTTTTTTGTTTTGTTTTATGGAGCAACGATTTTTTTCCTTGGGAAAAAAAAATCGTTACGTGTGTTCGGCCTTTTGGTATTTCAATATATTTGGGTTGATTATGCAGCTTTTGCTAAGTTAAGCGTTCTCTGATATAATATAGACCCTTTAATTCTACATAAAATGGCAGCATAATGAAAACAATTTCTATCATGGTTCTTCTTCAAGGGTAAACTGAGAGCTATATGCATTAAGTTTACTATAGCAATAACTAAAGACATGGGTGTGGTATATTGAAGATTTACCCACAGTTGATGTGATTTAATCACAAGGGTAAAGTCCGAGTGATTAAACAAAGACAACCATGGATAAAATCTTCAATATACCACACCATATAGTAGGTAATTGCTATTATACAATGATATTATTTAAGAAAAAAAAGACTTAGTTTTCTTAAATAATGTCATTGTATGATGGCTCCGTGGTATTCTTCTGCTTTCCTTGGATATCCTGCTGCTTTTTTTTTTTTTTTTTTTTTTTATGTGCTGTTCATGTGTATGGGACTTTCGTTCCCATGCTTATGCAGTATATCAGTGCTATGTGATGGGTGCTGTGTATAGGAAGCAATGAGGGTTGGGAGGGTGGCCTAATGGCTAAGGTGTTTGCCTTACAAACACAAGGTGCAGGGTTTGATTCTCACAAGGGATAACTGGCTAGGCTTAAAATGGCTTGCAAGGGCAGTTAGCTTAGTACGATCCTATGAACCTAAGAAAGGAAGAGCTCCATTGCTTTTTTTTTTTTTTTTTTTTCTTTTTTAATTAAAAAAGATATCAGGACACTTTGAAGGTACGGGAGAGATAGGAAATAAAAAGATAATAGGTACATTTCTCTAGTTTTTCATAATGTACCTGATTATTCTTCTATTTTTCTCTATCCCATCTCACTTGTTGGTTTCAAATGTCTAGATTTGCAAGTTTATTATTTTTTTGTCTGTTTATGTGAAGGCAAAATGAAATTTTTATGGCATATATTAATTGGAAAAAGTCCAGGAGACCAGATCTTTTTCCATTGGTACATGCTCGGATTTGCAATGGGCATGCTGGTTGGGCTGACCAATCAGCATGCTACTTTTTGAATATTAATGGACAGTCATTGTATAATAAGCATTCTTAAAGGTACACGCACGTTTTCACATATAAACAATGAGAAGCCCATGCTATGGAAAAGACTTCCCATACATGTCAAGCAGAGCACCTCACTGGCCCTCTTCAAGAGAAATCTTGATGAGAGGATGGGAAATAGAAAATCCACCCTGGGGATCACTCCAGTGGCTCTACTCGACAGAGGCACTAGGAACTGAGGTTGGGTGGCACGATGCCAGGGTAATCCTATGGGCTAGGCTTGTAAAGGCTCCAGGGCCATTAGCCTAGCACACACATATGAACCTATGAAGCTATGAAGAAGCTGTAGACAGAGCTGCTATCACCACCCCCCCAGGAGATAGAAAGAGTGAGAGTGTGTGAGAGAAGCTGTCTCTACATGATTTTTATTCCAGTTGTATAATGTATGATAATCTGCAAGCCCTCACGAAAATTACATAAAACACATTATTTCTGACATACATATTCTACTTTAAAATATAAAAGTAAAATAATAAACACATAAAGGAAGCATTTGAACATTAAGCTAATAATAATAATAATAATAATGATGATAAAAATACTCACCTAATCTTCACAGAAAGTCTCACAAAATGGTATCCAAAATGATTCAAAAACAGAAAAGAAATGCACCGTCTTACAAGAACATACTTACCCACCCAAATACAAATAAAAACTGCAGACAGAAATATAAAACAGAGTTTTGTTTTTCTTATTCAGCAGTATAAAGAAACATATAGCCAGACATGGTTCTGCAATCTTACAATATTATATGCACAGTACTTTTCTGCATAAGTCTAAAAGATATTTCTCTATCTTCCAGGGAACATTACCAGATATCCACACAGGGGGAAGACACAGGACACCTCAAGGTAATGTGGGTGGTCATGTCAGCCACCAGAATGTGGTGTTTGGACCTAAATATAAATATTTCATTACCTAGATGACAGTGAGGGTACAACCCACCTCCATGGTGGCTGGGATAACATCTCCATTCAATGGTTGCCTTCATGCTATGGCTACCTAGTATGGAAGAAAGAAAGAATGGACTGAAGACTTATAAGGGGAAAAATAATGATTGGCATGCATGGAAGCAACAATTAATAAATGAATAAATAAAAATAAAAATCTGCCTATCTTTTCCCCAGTAAGTACATTACATGCCAATGCTCAGAGCACATTATGATAAAAAATAAAAGCTCCTTATGATGAAAAGTAACACATACCTCAAAAATGGAGACTTCAACTCAGGAACTTTTGTCATGAAGGACTCTGGCAACCATCATTTAGCCTAAAACACCCATCCATCCTAGTTTAACTAACATATTAATCCCAAAATTGGATCATACTAAGGTGGTTCTCCTTGATGTTAGAAGTCTAAACAATAAATTGTATTTTGAGGTTCTCCTGCATTTAGAAAACATTCATGTCTGCATAGTTATTGAAGCTTGATTTAAATTTTAAGAGAGCATTCCATCCATATCAGGGTTTTGCATTTTTATTGCCTTCAGACCCAATGGCAGCTGTGGTGGAGTCTTCATATTTGTGAAAGAACGGTTTACTATCATAAGTGCGAACGGCACTCCTGCGACTGTCATATATTCGAACATGGAAGGTCGTAATCGGTAATGTCGAAGGCAAAATAATCAATCTAGGAATGGTTTACCATGGGTCGAGGTAGGTGTTCAGTATTATTCCAAACTACAAACATGTCCCCTACCTCGACCCATGTTAAAACCATTCCTAGATTGATTATTTTGCCTTCGACATTACCGATTACGACCTTCCATGTTCGAATATATGACAGTCGCAGGAGTGCCGTTCGCACATATGATAGTAAACCGAAAGAACATATTACCCTCAGGCAGATCCCTAGGGACTCACAAACTGAACTAATTGAATTACAAATCACTCTAGACAGGCTTCGTTATCAACCAATATATTCTTACAGATTACCTTCTTGTACCCTGATAACCATATAAGACTCTTCATTTGATGCCTGGATAAGTATCCACAAATTTACTCTGGGATTGCATGGTATGGCCCTCCTAGAGAAAGAAGGTACACTCTGAAGGAGGGTACTGGCAAAGTATGAATGGTAATAATACTCAGTGGCCTTGAAAATATGAATCTACAAATCCTCTTAACTGACTCTTCGGCAAGTACATACCCAATCCGTCAAGCTCTGCAACACATCCCCAAGTTCTACCTGGCTTGGTGTCATTAAAAAATAATAATAAAAAAGCCCGAACTGTGATCCAAATGGCCCATATTTAATTAGCAGAATGAATGGTAGATGGGCTGGCCAGGGGAGGATGGAGGTGAGCAGCTGAATCCAGCTTAGCCATCCCAGGGGAACAAGGTGGTTTGTCTCTCTGCACTAGCAACACTTACAGGACTGTAGGAGTATCACCTGCAGCATGCAGCAGTAAGTCTAGTAGACCTATGATGCACAGAGATGTGTGGATTTAGGCAGGGAGCTGACATGGTAACATTCCTGTGAAGCAAAAACTGTGTAGCTCGCAAGCCCAGATTGGGTAAACCCATGATAGGCACACTAGCCTGCTTCCTTACACCTCACTTCTGTCTTCAGGAAGGGGAATGAATAAGCTGATAAGGCTGTTTCCCCAAACAGGGAATGAATGGGCCTGGTCTGTATATGTATATTGCAGCCTAACTATGGGCATTGACAAAGCAGTGTGATAACATTTTATTTGACATATAGTACAAGATATTTTTTCATCACATTATTTTACCCGTACCATTACATGCTTATAAAACTAGTCTGTCTGCATCAACAGTTTATCATTTTCCCCACATCATCAGTAGCTGGACCAGGTTAAAGTAAATGAATTAAGCCCTACACTGGATAAACTAAAGTAACCCAAAACCAAATACTATAAGCAACTAAAGCAACTTTTTTACATATAAAAATATGTGAAGAAACACCAAAACTAATGTAAACAACTATAACAGAACCATCATGCTATAGAATGTAGATAAACTACTAAACACATTAAAACCGAGTTTAAGCTCCAAAACACATTGATAAATTCTACCATACTGCACTCTATTGCCTTAACAGAAAACTCATTCCATTAAATGAACCCTCCACACATCAAACCACAATGCAAAAGTACATAAAATAAAAAGGTCCCCCTGCACCACCTTACTAATGTGTCCTTCCCCAACCCCAGCTCTGCTTTCTAAAAACCCTTTAATAACACTACCACTACACAACACATTCAGACACACACAACATACAGCATGGCACATCACCAAATACATCTCCTTCCTTGGCCCTTAATCTAACCCTAGCCAGAACATACCTGCTGACACTCACAATCCATGACACACATTATCAAACACACACACACTACACTGAATCTATCCCTTGCCCTACACTAGCCATTACTTTAATCATAACTTGCAAATACTCACTCATGCACTCTTATACCCTAATGCCAAAAGTTTTGGTATATCTTAAATTTTCTGCATTTGACCCAAACACACCTACCTACTGTAATTCAACTGCCTCCTTCCTACACAGACAACATTTAAACAGAACTCCACTTAGACAACCCCACGTTTGACTAAATTGCCACAATAGTTCAAAATTGATTATTTTACTGTTTGTAATTACTTAAGTATATTTATCATTCTGTACAATAACCGTTCATTGATCCATTACTCATCAAGACATTAGGAATCTGTGTGTGTGTGTGTGTGTGTGTGTGTGTGTGTGTGTGTGTGTGTGTGTGTGTATAAACATATAAGCATGCATACATATCAAAGCAAAGGATAAAAAAGTCACACTGACAAAACATTAAGCTAGAATCATCACAGTATAATACCTTAAACCTCCTGTAGTGGTGGCCCATGGCATATATGCAAATGACCCCTTAAGGACATACCATTGTTTCAGCCACAAGGCTTGTGAATGCCCATAACTTTTTACAGTTTTTCTTTACGTTTTATGGGCACATTCAGACAATCATGGCATGTCTATAGCTAGTGGGATGTAACTTTATTGGCCTGATTACCCTTGTCAAGGGACCTCTGATATGTAAGCATAAGAAGAGCAACCAAATGAAAACTGGAGGTAATACACATTCATGTAATAAAAATAATATCCCATTACATTTGTAGAAATTAAAACAGTTTTAGAAAAGACCATTACATCCTATAGCTGTAATCTCTGACTTGACTCATGAGGTCATATTGGGAAAAGATTTTCTCCATTTTTAAAGCATTGTAGAAAATGTGGATTGTGGGAGAATCCATATGTAGAATGTGACATGCTGATACACATAATAAAGAGGAGGCAAAGCTTGATGTGCCCTTTCCATAAGAAGGGGGGGGGCAGCATCAAAACCAGCATGGGCTATTAGAATCTGGTTAAGGTTGGACAGTATAAAAATGATCATGTGTGTTACCAAAAACCTGTACAATGATAGAGAAACCCAATACTGTAAGAGATGTCAGTACAAGAACTGAAAATGAACTGCGAAAACCTCTGAAGTAAGAATCAGTACAAGACAGAAGTCTACAAAGAGGCTTACAAGAAGTGTTAGCACAGAAACAGAGAGGATAGAAGCAGAAGAGTTAGTGGGCTTAAGGGAAGACCCTCAGAGCAACATATGAGAGAGCACTAAAGGCCAGAAAGTCTTACCAGCACTTTATGTGGGACATTACTTCCTTGCAGGTAAATTATAATGTAACATTTATAGTCAGCTCCAGATTTTCTGGAATTACTGTAAATAGCTGTATGGCTAACTTATAAACAAAACCTTTAATAGCTTTCCACTGTAAATATATTCTAAATGAGATTGTTCATTTTCCAGCTACAGTGGATACTATCTCAGATACTGCAGTTGTTTCATGGAGTACATAACATTAAAGTATTCATTGAACTAGGCCAAGGTGAGAATTTTTTTATTTTATTTTATTTTACATTTGTTGACCGGGCTAGTCTAACTGGATATATGTCCATTTTCAGTAGAGGCCCGGGGAGAAAAGCTCCACTACAGCATTATACAAATTGACATAAGACATGAGGATAATATTTAAAAATTAATTAAACATAGAAACCCCTTTAAGTAGATTTATATAACCTAAGAGGAAAAAAATGACATGAATAAGCAAGTACATATAGGTTACATATACCAGGATTTACATATGATATGAACAGCTTAGACAACATTAGAGAGAAAGAAACATATATACACGTATAAGTTGATCATATTAGAACAAAATTTTTTTTTGCATCAGAGATGAATGTTATAGTCATGTGAAGGTGGTGGTCAAGAGGAGGAAATATCAGTCAGGATAAGTACACGGGCATTGCCATTGTGAAGTTAGAAAGGTTCTTAGTTCTTCTTGAAAAGTGGTGTGGATGTCAGGGATGTTAGTTTATTAGGAAGCTTGTTTCAAGAGTTTCCAATGGTATTAGTAAATAGACAGTCTCCAGATTTGTTGTTAGATTTAAGGGTGGCTACTAATAACTTATTAGCTGAGCATAGGGTTGTCAGGTTTTTATGTGGGCTAATAAGGCTAGAGAGTATGGGAGTATTTGTAAGATGATACAAGATCTTATGGGTGATAGTTGCTGAAGAAGAAGTTGGTTTTGCAGTTCCAACCATCCTAACTTTTTCAGATTTTGGCAATGGTGGGTTTGGAATGGGGAACCAGTAGCAAATCTGACAATATTATTATAAGAGGTGGCCAACTTATTTAGATTGTTTTTGGATAGATTAGTGTAAATTGGGGAGGCATAGAGAAGGGTGGAAATTAGGTGTGTTTGGGTGATAGTAGTCTTGGCAGAAGGTGTAAGGAAGGTTTTTAGCCTAGAAAGGAAACCAAGTTTTCTAATAACTGATTTAATGGTTAAGTTTATGTGAGAGTCAAAACTAAGATTGTGATCGATTGTTACGCCTAAAAGTTTAGTTGTTGTATCAGGTACTATTACAGTGCCATTATTTGATACTACTGAGAAATTGATAGGGGGAAGACTTTTGGGTGGGGGTGAACAGTAGGAGTTTGTTTTTTTAGGGTTTAGGAGGAGACAGCGTTTGTAGAACCAGTTTTCAACTAAGGTAAATACATCTTGGGTGCTAGACTGCAGTTCAGCATGAGTTGCTGCAGCACAGATTAATGTAGAGTCATCGGCATATTGTATGCAGGTGGTTTGAGGAAGGGATGTTTTCAGATCATTAATGAAAATGAAAAAGAGGAGGGGTCCCAGAATAGAGCCTTGTGGGACTCCCAGGGAGATAGGGAGCTGGGTTGATAGGTTATTGTCTCAGAGGACTGCTTGTTGTCTGTTTTCTAGATAGGACTTAAACCATTTGACTGTCTGAGTGTCTACTGAAAGTGATTTAAGTGTATCTAACATTAGGTGATGATTCACCATGTCAAAGGCTTTGGAGAGGTCTAAAAAGAGAGCTGAGGAGAGCAAGTTGTTATAACGATTTTTATTATTACAGTCTGAAAAGGATAGGAGTGCGGTTGTGGTACTATGAAATGGCCTGAAGCCATGCTGGTAGTCAGCTAGTAGATTATTTTGTAGGAGATGATCAAGTAGTTGCCGATGAATGCATCTTTCCATGATTTTTGCTAAAGGAGAAAGTAGAGCTATGGTATGGATGTTAGAGAGTTCAGTTGAGTTACCTCCCTTATGTAATGGGATAATATGTGAGACTTTCCAGAGAGATGGGATAGAACCTTCTGTAATGGTTCTATTTATTAAGATGGAGATAGGGTAAGCAAATACTCCAGCTGCGATTTGCAGAAATTCAACTTGAAGGAGGTCAGCTGAAGGTGTATATGGTTTTAGTTTATGAAGTAGGGTATGGATGAGAGCTGTTGGAACAGGCTGCAGTTGTAAGGCAGGAGGTATATTGGTTAGAGAGCATGTCTTAGAGATGCTGGCAGGAGATAAGTTATTTGCTAAGGATTGGACTGTTTCAGAGAAAAATTTATTAAAAGTATTGGCAATTTGGCTGGGAGAATTCTGAATCAAATTAGATGGGGGTTGGAGTTTTGGAGTGCCCTGGTTGGAGTAGGCTATTTATACCTGTCCAGAATTTTTGTGGGTTTTGATATTGGGCTTGCTGGAGTTTAAGGTAATAGTTTTTTTATCTTGGAGTATTAATTTTTTATAGCATTTCTCAGCTGTCTAAAGGTTTCATGATCAGTCGGATTTGTAGTATTTCTCCATTTGGAGCAGATTCTATTTCTCTGAAGCATGTTTTGCCTTGTTTCTTTTGTGAGCCAAGGTGCAGGTTTGTTCCGAGTTCTGACTGTGCAAGAGGGGGCATGGTGTTCTAGCATTTGTAAGAATTTAGTGTTAAAGTAAGAGACTGCTTCGTCAAGAGGTAGGTATTTTAGGTGTGACCAATTGCAAGCTTTGAGCTCTGCTTGGAAGCTAGCTGGGTTGAAGTTTTTTTGTTGTGGGTAGTTCTAAAGATTGTTTGGTTGGATATAAGGGTATTTTGTCTAGTTATAAAGGTAAGGGAATGATCACTAATATCATCAGGAAGTATACCTGTTTTATAAGAGAGGGGATTGCTGTTGACTAATATCCAGTCTAAGGTGGCTTGCTTATTGCTAGGTTTATGGGTTCTGGTAGGGGAGGTGATAGTTTGATTGAAGCCATAAAGGTTTATGTGAGTAGTTGGTTTGACAGAGGTATAACAGTTCCAGTCTATGTCAAAGTCTCCAAGGAGTATGGTTTCTTGTGGGAAGGATGTGGAGAGCCAACTAAGGATATTTTCATGAGTATTAATGTTATTGCCTGGAGGGATATAGGAGCAAATTATGTATAATGATTTATTAGCGTTAATGTGGAGCTTAGAGATTAACATTTTAGCATTACTGGGTGAGGGAGGTTGAAAATCTAGTGGTATAACCTGTAGTTCAGATTTATACAGTACTGCTACCCCACCACCCTTTTCATTCAGACGGTCAAATCGCAAGATGTTGTAACCTGGTGGGATTATATCATTGTCCTTAGTTACTGGTTTGAGCCAAGTTTCTGTTAGACATAGGATGTCAAAGGAATGTAAGTCTAGCAGGGCATGAAGTTGGGTAATTTTATTATTCAGGCTACGTATATTGAGGTGGCCTATGAGAAGAGAGTTATGGGTACTAGTGAAGGTATGTGAAGTGATGGGATGGAATGAATGGGGATCAGACATGAAGTTGTTTGGTCCTGGATTTGGATGAATATCACCGTGTAGTAGTAGATGCTGTAGAGGACTATGTGCATGTTTCAAGGGTTTAGAGAAAATGGGGATAGGTTTTCTAGTTTGGTGATACTTAATGTTGGATAGTCTATGAAATTGTGGTAGAAGGTAGGATGATGAGGATGTTATGTTACTGTGGGTTCGTGGCGCTAGAAGAGTATGTGGAGTTGTTTGTTTTAAGGGGTGATGAAATCTAGTAAAGCTTAGATATTCATAGCAAGTAAGGAAATATGATATAACTAGAGGGGTAAAGATTAAGAGAAAGAGGAGCATGTTGGAGAGTCCTAGCCTGCCTATAATGGCCACAGCTGGGAGAAACTGGATGATAGAAGCTGGGAGATATGTGTTAATAGAAAGGAGGTTAAAGGGTGGAGTTGTTAAGAGGGAGATTAGGTAGTGGGTGGCAACATGTGATAAGGAGAAATTGGAGAAGTTTTTAATGAGATAGAGTGAGCTATTGGGTGATGTAGGATGGAGCTGTGGCTTGAGAAGTATAAAGCTACGTGCACTGGGGGTGGGTGGGAATTGGGTAGGGTAGAGGAGCGGAGTGAGCCTGCAGGGTGAACGGAGTGGGTTTGAGCAAGTGAAAGAAGAGCTCACAGAAACAATCAGAGAACTATTAAAAGTACTGCTAAACTCTTAGTAGTTCCAGGTAAGAGGGGAGTGCTAGTAGAAGTATTCAGTGACAAGGGTAAAGGGCTGCAGTAAGACAATTAAGGGAAGGAAAAAGGGTCAGGATAGCTTATAGATGCAATACAAGAAAAATAAAAAGGATTACAGAGTGGTCTAGTAATATTCCAAAAGAAATAAAGGAAAGGAGTATTTGGAAGCCTATAGAAGCCTAGTTAAGGAAGCCACCTAGTGGACAAATGGAAAAATTACAATTACGCTATTAGGGTAAAGCAGAAGACAGAGGACACAGCTGGCAGATCCGAATTAAGGAGGGAGAAAAATTCCTATAGGATAGATAGGGGGTACGGCTGCTGGGTACTAGGCTCAGGTGGGAGATTTAGTACAAAAATACTAATCTAAAAGAAATGTTTTATTTATTCTTAATAAAAAAATAACAATTCAACTTCACAGCCTAGATGCGAGGTCAAACATACTTTCTCAGATTCTTTGGATGAAGGGGAGTTTGAGTATAGGACAGAAACTTCCTTTAGGATGTAGTTGAGATGGTTGACTTTAATATTGGGAGTCCTTGAAGGACAGGCAGTTTGGTACACAAGTCTTACAGCAGGGTAGGAGGTTACAAGCTAGGTAGGTTAGGGAGAAGAGAAAAAAAGTAGCAGCTTAACGTAAAAGGACAGTATTAATTATAGCATTAGGCATAAAACAGTTTAGGCTGAGAGGCAAAATATAACATTAATAAAACCACCTTACACATGCACTCCTACTAAAACACCCACAATTACACAGTGGATTTGTACTCTAAATAAGACACAACACAAGGTAGACTCTAAATACAAATCAATTGCAAACCATGTAGGGTGAATTGCTACACATTGGTTTTGCCTACACTAATATTGATTTGACTATAGGCATTAATCAATATCAAAATGTAACCTATCACTAGATCATGAGTATAACAAGTAACAACCCACATGGGCCTAGTGGTTTCAAGTAAGGTAAGTTAAACAACTAGTAAACATCACAGGAATACTTTTACTTTTAGGCTGTAGATATGAGATATAATTTCATTTGCCCAAAACAGGGAGTACATTCAGCACAAGTGAACCATTGCAGACAACATTTCAAGTAAAACAGGTGATAGTAAGCCAATAGATTAATTTGGAAAAAAATGGTATTAGTTTGGTGGGAGAGCCTCTATTTGGGAGGAGAACCTCCACATTTATGCAAGAAGGTTACTACTTCGGTTGGGAGGAAGTAGGAAAGAGTACACAGCCTCTAGTTAAGCAGGGTTAATTTACGCAACTACTCTCTTACATGTACGGGTAACGTAGCTAAAGGAAAAAGTTAGAAGGAAAGAATGAAGAAATAAGATTTTACCAATAGGAATGACTACCAGTTGGAGTACAGAAAATAGGCAGGGGGGTTGAATTTGCTGGGGAAGACTGGCAAAGGGACCAAGTTATTGGGAGCAAATGACTAGACAGAGAAAGGTAATAAAGTAGGATGAGGCCAGGGATTGATATTGGAGTATAGGCAAAGAAAAAGGGAAAGGGATAGAGGAATCTTAAGTGAAAGACCTGCTCTGGTAGAGTTTTTAACTGAATGTAGAACATAAGCTGCTGGTAAAAAAAGGATAATCAGTAGGACATATAAAATATTGCATGATAACTGTATGAATCAATCAGTGGAGGTTAGAAAAGATTGGGAAGAGAGACTGGAAAATCAATTTACAAGAGAACAATGGGAGGACATATGTATGGCTGTCATGTATGCAATAAATTCCAGAAGAATTAGGATCTTTGCTCTAAAGTGTTTGCATGGGTATTTTTATACCCCAAGCAGACCTCAAAGAATTTTTCCTAAGGTAGATAGAAATGCTGGAGTTGTGATGGGAAAGAAAGAGGTAACTGGGAGCATGTGTTTTGGGAGTGTAATGAGACAGCAGATTTAAACAATTCCCTACAGAGTACTTTGTCAGAAATATTAAGTGAGCAAATGGCTGTATCTAAGGAAATGATTATTTTGAGTTGGGACACATGATGTGAATTGCATATACACAGTAAAGCCTTATTAAGTTTAATTCTCTTGGCTGCCAAAAAAAGCACTTACTAGAACATGGAAATCAAAGTCTAAACCAACTACATTTGAAGTATTGAATATTATAAAAAAGATAAAAGAACTGAAAGAGGGATCTTTAGAAAAAGAAAGGAAGAAGCAAATTATATAGAAGCATATGGAAATTATTGGAATAATACATGCAGAATGGTGTTCAGAAAGAGGAGTTAGGTTTATGGGAAAGCAGGAATTCAATGATTTATGTAATGCTGAACTGATAATAGTTACAAGGAAAGAAAATAAATGTGATATATTATGTACACAAAGGGAAAATGTTAATTTTTTTTGTTTTCTTTTCTGTTGATGTAGGTCTGCCTGTGTCTTAAGTGATAATTTAATACAGGTGCTTTTTAAAAAAAAGGAGTACATAACATTCCTTTTATGCATTGAATCATGTAGTTCACTGTTATTATCTAAGTATCAGCATATGATTAGTTTTATTTTGCAGAAAACTAAACTAAAGGAAATGTAGAAAGTATTTCAACAAGATAGTTATGAAAAAAAAATCAGTGATCATTTGAAAGATGAAGAAGGGAATGAAGATTTTGTAATGCTGAGTACAAAAGAAAGCTGGAATATGAACTGCAAACATTGATCTAATATATAAATATATTTATTTGATATTTGTTAACCAGTATAGTCCATCTGAGCAAAAGCTCTTGTTCAGTGGAGGCCTGAGGAGAAAAGCTCCACAGTACAAGTAAGCAAGAAAATGTACAAAACTAAAGATGAATAGAGTGAAAAATTTACAACAAAACAGTTAAGCAAATATAAATATAGCTCCACAGTACAGTATAGTAAGGGGCATTATAACACTAAAGAAAAAACATAGCAAATATACAATAAAACATTTGAATGAATTTACGTAACACGTTGGGTATGTGTGTCTATATATATATATATATATATATATATATATATATATATATATATATATTTGAGATTCTGCACATAGTCAACAACTAATACAGGGATTTAGAATGAATTTAACACAATTTTATCGAACACATGCAGGATATGAAAAGTCTGAAATATTCTACCAGACATCTTTGTCCCTCCGATGTGTTAGGTAAGTGGTAATTAAACGTGATGTAATTAGGGTATTCACTCCTACAAAGGTTGATATAACCTTTGCTAATCTGGGTTAATTAAGCAACATAATCATAGTAATACTTGTCATGCTGGTAACTTTCTACTTTGCGATAAAGATGCCTTATAATCTCAGATCAAAAGTCCTCCATCAAATAATCTCAAAAAATCAGTAATATACTATTAATGAGTGTTAAAACCAAATACAATGTAAAGATCTTAAAAAATCAACTTGAATTTCTGATAGACAATAACAGAACATTGAGGGGTTTGTTTATGGTATTTTCATTATCTCAGTTTAAAACCTTTATTTCCCTGCAGTGAAATATTGATAGACCATGTAGACAGTTGTGCATTTCCACCTATCTCACTTGATGTATCTCCCTAAAATCAAATACTGGCAAACATAGCTAGCAACAGAATCATAGTGCCAGTTTGAGAATTTGCTTTGGTGTGTACCTTGTGTATGAGACAAGAAAAGGAACATTGAAATCTGGTTTGTTCCTCAAATGCAGTAGCTTAGTGCTACATAGACTTCAGAAGGTTAATGTAATTGAAAATAAATAAACAAGCAAACAAATTACTCAGAAGAAAAAAAATATATGCCATGCCCCCCCCCATTTCCTCTTTACTATTTCTTATTTGAAATTTTTTTTTCTACATTTCTGTTGGTAAGCTTTCCCTTGTTCTGATATTACTGCTAGAGAAAGAATATTTTTCAAAATATTACTAGTCTGTTCAAAAACAGGATTTGTACTAGAACTTTTGGAATTTTGGACGAGAATTGGCTTTTCCTGAGGGTCATTTATTGGCGTGTTGGGAAGACAATGTAAGTCAGTCAGCTGTTAGGCCTCTGTGAAGATTTCCTGTAAAAAAGAAGAAACTTTGAACATACTGTACCAATGTACTAGTAAACTGCCATTTGTTTTAGTGTTTCAACTATAGCCAGCTGTACTCTCAGACTTCCAGTTTCCTTCTGTGGGAACTTCTCTCTTGATTGGGCTCAACTTAACTCCTTTTTGAAAATATAAGTCACTCTGTAAAGGAAAAAAATCTGGTTAATTCTGAATGGTCACACTCTATGAAAAGTGACACTGACCATATACCTTTAGGTCTTCATGAGGACCCTTGACCATCACAGCTATGCTTACCCTCTTTCATTCTGCTCCCTGCCGTTCATCATTCTATTGCAACTTATCCAGGGTAGTTATAAGCAATGGCTGTACAGTTATGTAAACCTCTGTATTTTGAAATAAATAAAACAACTAATCAAGTTTTAATTTCTGTTGTGTGCCTAGGAAAATCCAGAAGCATGCCATTATGTTAGATAATTTATTAAGTGGACAATATACCTAGAAGACTATCGGGGCAGTGATTGTTAAGCTATTTGTCTATGTAAGTGGGTGAGGTCACCATTTAACAGATATGTGCAAGATGCTGTAAAGCAGTGAATATTAATTAGTGGGTACAATACCCGGTCAAGAACAAGCATATAGGCTATGAATATAATGAAATGGGTTTATAGGTTCATAGCTAAGTACTAGGTAATCAGTGTGCAGATCATTATAAGTCTACTCAGTAGTAACACATATTCAAAACTTCCCTTCAGCCTCAAGGGGGAAAAAAAAGATAGACCAGGGAGAATTTGAGGTCACCCATCCAATTATTTAGGATTACCTTGAATTTGGCAAGGCTACTACTCTACTTGACATGTAGTAGAAGTTTGTTCCAAAGGTGGGGATACACTGGGAGATAAATCTATTACTCCAATTTGTCTTACTTATAATTTGATGAAGGTTTAGTTTCTTTATCTTGATGTTTGAGGAACCATTTGTTCTGTGAAGGAACGGAAGATGAAAGAGGGTCAAATCTTTCATGGCTCAAAAGATTAGACACAAATCCCCATGGAGGAGTCAGTAAGAAAACGAGTATAGACAGGGGGCAGCAAGTCTTTTCTGATAATTAAGATTTTTGAGGTCATTCATCTTTTTCATTAGGGACCACTGAGGTATCTCAATTTGAGTGATATGTTTAAACAAATGTATGCTAAAAGGACAATTACAGTAAACTCTCAGTTAACCAGAAGTGAAGTAACCAGAATTCTCAAGCAACCAGAAAAAAATCGAAGAAATACAGCAGTCATTTTTCAAGTGTTGCACTTTGTTTTCCCCCGCAGAAACATACCTTATGTTTTTAGAGTTTTAGAGTTTAAAAAAGAAAGATACAAATAAATTCCCTCTCTCCCCAATCTGAGAATAAGTCAAACCAAACAAGTCAAATTGCCAAAATGTCAACACTTGCTCCGTACTCACTCAGTCAGTTTGCATCAGATTGCACATTCTCTCTCCAATCACTCTCACACATACACACACACACACACACACACACACACACACACACACACACACACACACACACACACACACACACACACAGTCTCTTCAGCTTTCATACATGCATTGACTCACTCTTTCTCTCTCTGATCTCTCACACACACACTCTCCAGCTTTCATACATCTGTTTGATCTCTCTCACACACAGTTGCTTCTGCTTTCATACATGCATTCACTCACTCTTTCTCTCTCCAATCTCTCACACACACTCTCTTCACCTTTCATACATCTCTCCGATCTCTCACACACAGTCACTTATGCTTTCATACATGCATTATCTCTCTCTCTTCAATTCATTCAATTCCAATCCACTCAGCATGGCACTGAAAACTGTTCCGCCTGCCACGCTTTCTAGCAGAAATATAAGTTTAAAATATTATTATTCCAGCTAGGCTTTTAATTACTGTATTTCAATATTAAAATCAAATCAATACAATGTTTATGGTATGGTATGGTATGGTATGGTATAGGGTACAGTATTTGTCAGTTCTATGTTTAATAGTAACTCTCAAGAAACCAGAAACTACACTTATCCGGCATCTACCAATCCCCATGGGTGCTGGTTAACTGAGAATTTACTGTATATTCAATAATGTGTCTGATGTGATACAAGTTAAGGATAATTAAGACTTCTTTGGATCTAGAGAAAATACCTTTGAACATTAAATGAGTCAGATAGAATTCTTTCCTAATTACTGCAGAGACATGATGGTCGAAAGGTAAGGAATTATCAACTACAGTGCAAAGATCTCTTATGACAGTGTCTGATTGGAAGGATACGTCACCTATGTAGTATGTAAAAATAGTTTGTTTACCAAAGTTAACTGTATACTGCATTTTACACATTTAATTTTACAACTTTGCTATTGCACCAGTTATTAACATGGCTAACTCATGATGGAGTAGTTGTGAGTCAGTGGAAGACTGAATAACAGCTCCCAATTTGCAGTCATCTGCAAACTTAGAAAAACTATCATCCGAGAGTGTTAGCCTGAAGGGATGAGAAACAGATGCTGAACAGGAGAGGGTCTAACACTATGTCCTGGGGTAAACCGCTGGTCACTTTTTGACTTTCAGAAGTGGCATCTGTAACACTAACCATATGGTTTCATTAGATAACCTGTTAACTATCTGCCCCACAACATAAGGATTTATATTCAGATTTACAAGTATGTTAATAATGCCTGTATGCGGAATAGTTTCAAAGACTTCATTTATTGATTCCTTAGTTGAAGAATGGTTTTATACAGCCAGAATTACTCAGGGTACTAAAAATACTTTACTACTGAGAATCCAAAAATAAGTAGGATCTTTGGAATTTCAAAGATCCATAAAGAGCTAAATAATGCCCCCCCCCCCGAAGACCCATAGTGTCTAGTCTACATAGCAAATCCGAAAGTATGGCTATCTATGTAGACAAACACTTATAGAGGGTAGTGGTTAACAACAGTACATATATCAGAGACACTTTTGATTTCTTGGAAAAAAATCAAAGAAATATATGTGGAAGAAAGTGATTTACTGCTAACTATGGATATAAAATCATTGTATACAGTAATACCTAATGATGAAGGCATGGAGACATTGAGGCTTAACTTAATTAAATCTAAGTTATATTCTGACAATACTGTAGGAATATTAATGGAACTCCTTGATGTTATTCTTAATTATAATTTCTTCTCATTTAATTGTAATTTTTTTCCATCAAACAAATGGAGTGGCAATGGCCCCCAGTTATGCCAATCTGTATATGTATGGGTGGGAAACCACTCATATATTACATAGTAAGTACCAAAATAATATTGTGGCATTGTATCATTTTATTGATGATATTTTCTTAATTTGAATTAATCAGAATAATAGTACATATATAACAAAGTTACATGCCTTAATACAAAAACAGTACAGATATTACAGAATGAAATGGCCTAGCATATGCAAAGGATGTGTAGGCATGAAAGAGAAAAGTACATATTTATACTTTTTAGCATTTGCAAGTTCAGGTTTGTAGAGTAGCAGACATAATAAGATAAAGCATTTAGTGTAAACAGATTAAATTTCATCAACACAACTCAGTCAGTGAAGAAGAGATAGGTTGTAGTATCATTGTCCTAGATACACCAGTTTGCTCGCCCAATATCTCTGATAGAGTAATCTGCAGGGAATCATTAAAGTATGCCAACTCATTACACTCTCAGAAAATACATTGCCAATTACCTCTTTCTTTCCCATCATACCTCCAACATTTGCTGGCTACCTCAGTAAAAATTCTCTGGAGTGTACTTGGGGTATAAAAATACCCATGTAAACATTTCAAAGAAAAAGTACTAAATCATCTAGATTTTGTTGCATATTAGGGAGACATACATATATCTCCCCATTATTTATTTGTGAATTGCTTATCTAAGCTCTCTTCCCAATCCTTTCTAACATCCTCTGATTGATTTGTATAGTTATCGTGCAATATTTTATATGCTGCACATATCATTCCTTTTTTAACAGCAGCTTCTGTTCTAGATTCTACTAAAAACTCTACCAGTGCTGGTCTTTCATTTTGGACTCCCCTATTTCTTTCTCTTTGCCTATACTCTGATATCAATCACTGATGGGGAAGGCAATCTCTAACCTGCAGTCCAAATAAATTCTTGGAGTCTTCCCATTCTGTTACCTTTCCCTCTCTAGTTATTTGCTCCCAATACCTTCGTTCTTTTGCCAGTTTTCTCCAACAAATTCCAGCCCCCTCTTGCCTATTGTCTGTATGCCTAATTGCAGTCATCCCTATTGACATAATCTCCTTCCTCCATTCCCATGTTGGCTTAGTTCTTAGAATACATCCTGCTACTTTATGAATATAATACTCTGTATGATTATTGTTATTCTCCTTAAAGATCTGCATCCAAAATCTCCTTCTCTCCTTGTTTTTTGAGTTTCCCCCCTATTTCATCATCATCCCATTCCACCTTGAATTATAGGTTTCTGCTTGTGCTATGTATAGGAGCCTTAACTGTGTAGCTCTGAAATACCCCATTCAAACTGGGTAATCCCAATCCACTATGTTCTAGTGGAAGAATCAGCTTATCCCATTTGACTCTTGCCATCTTCCCCTCCTAGATAAAATTCTTCAGCTATTTATTAATTGCTATTCACAACTTCTCCTCTTGTATAAGGCTAAAGGGACTATAAACATTTAACTGCTTGTATCTTACTCTCCATAGCCATATAACAGAGCTTCCAATTTTTCAGTTTTTGTATTATCTTTTGTTTAGTCTCTTCCCACATATCCTTAGCTGCCACATTTTAATCCATACTCCTAAGTGCTTCATTTTATCATGTCCCTATAAATATGGATGTTGCTGAACCAATTCATGTGTGGGTACATAATTTACCTCTATTGCCTTTGTTTTAGCTTCATTAATTTTGTATCCCAAAAAGATCTGCAAATAGAGCCAGCTTTTCTTGACTATATACCAATTATATACTTGCATTTTTGAGTTCCTTATTTTCTTTGCCAATGGTTCTAAATATAATGCAAATAACAAAGGGGAAAGAGGGCACCCCTACCTGGTTCCTCTGCTCAAGCAGAAATTATCAGAGAGAAACCCATACGCTTTAATTTTTGCCTCAGATCCCTCATGTATCCTCCTAATCAACCTTATCATTTTATCAGGGAATGCAAATGCTTTTATTGCCCTGCTCATAAAGTCCCTGCTTACTCTGTCAAATGCTTTTTCTGCATCAAGACCCACCAATAACAGTGGTATTTTCTTACATTCTGCTTCCCTCTGGATCATCAATGTTCTGTTAATGTTGTCAAATGTTTGCCTTCCCTCCACAAAAACACATTGATCCATATCTATCATTTTTGACATCACTTTTTCCATTCTTTTAGCAATTATAGATATAAACACTTTATAATCATGGTTTAGTGTTGAAATGGGCATGTATGAATCTGGATCTGATGTGTCTTTACCTTCTTAAGTTATTACAGCTACCACCGCTTTCCTCCAGGATGTTGGTACTTCTCCTCCTCTTAAAATACTGTTAAACAAAACCTTCCATATCTTCATCAGTTTTTTTCCACTCCTAGCTTCCAAACTTCCACAGCAGTACCATTTATTCCTGGGGACTTTCCTGTGGTTTGGTTATACATAGCCTTTTTTATCTCATCTCCTCCTATCCTGTCAGTAACTGAACCTCATCCACTTCTGACCTTGGCATATTTAATTATTTCATAAATATTTCCATTTGTACTTTTTCTTGATTTCCATATTTCTCTGCTTTATATAGACTTTCATAGAATTTCCTAAATATTTTTAATACCTCTACAGGATCTCTTGTTATCTTCCTTGTTATAGGCTCCCTACGGTTGGCGACAGCCCTTTCTACTTTCTGTTGCCTGAGTCATTGTGCTAAAACTTATTGTGCTCTTGAGTTATTATCAGAAACAGTTTCTTAACAGCAATCTTTCTAAACTCATGCCTATTATCAAGGTAATACCTTATTTTCTGTTTAGTATTTTGCAATTGCTCCTTATCTTATTCTGTGATATTCCGCCTATTCTGCAATACCTTAACATTTGTCCATCCCTGTAAATATTTCTTCTTACTTCTTAATCATATCTCCCTTTCTTTTATTTTCACCCTATTTTTAAACTCCACTTTAATTTTATTCCAGTCACTAGCTATATTTTCAGAAGAAGTTTATATCTTCTCTAATAGCTTCTGAATAATTTCCACTACCCATTCCTTAAATTCCTCTCTTTTCAACAGATAGGTGGGAAAGCGCCAGTCCGGTGTCTCATTTTTATTTCATTACCCTGTGTTTTTATTTTATTTATTATTGGTGCATGATCTGAAATAGTTATTGGGTGTGTATCAAGACTTACAAATAAAAGCACATGTTCCTGTGAAATGTAAATTCTGTCTAGCCTAGCCCAGGTTTTTGTATCTTGGGGAATAATATGTAAATTCACTCTGAACTCCTAGTACTGAATTCACATCTTCCATGCCAAATATTTTCATAAATTTCTTCAAAATTCTGTCCTCCTTTGTTATATTTTCCGTTCTGAGCCCCCAAACACATCATAAAGTTTCAGTCCCCACCTATAAGTAATATTCCTTGCTGAAAACTGATTATTTCTCCAAGAATTTTCTTAAGCTCCATTATAGCAGTTTTAGATGGAATATAAATACATGCCAGTGTAATCATCCCTTGCCAGTAGCTCCTTAGTGCTACAAGTCTACCATTATTATCTTTTTTATCCTCTTCTATCACTATTGGAGCTACACCCTCTTGCAATTAATATTATTACTCTTCGTTTCCTTTGTTCCAGGTATTCCACTGAATATCCATCCTGTAAACCTTTCTTTATCAAATGTACATGTTCAGTTCTTTCCAAGTGTATCTCCCATAGCATAGTTATTTGCACTCTACATTTGTTAATATAGTTCACTACTCTTTCTTTTTTCTATTTATCTGTGGGACCATTGACATTTAAAGGCATCACAGAAAGCATCATTGTGTTAAAAAGTCATTCCCACATTTTATGTGTAACAGCTTTTTTTGTTAAATGTCTAGTTCCAGCTTTTGTGTTATATGCATACACTGTTTGGCAGGTTGATATTTTATACAGTTGTTTGTTGTCATATCTATTTGAGCATATGTCACATGTTAAAAACTTTTTGTTTTATTGAAACCCCTCAAAAAAAAAAAAACATACCCGCAATACTCCCTGAAAACCTATTAACGTAATACTAACACAAAAACTATTTCCATCTTCAAATATTGAAGTTATACTCTCCTAATAGGAACAAGTGTCCCAAACTGACAGCCACACTTGCAGACTTGAGTTAGCCTAAAAGAAAGGTTATTCGTGCCAAGACACATGGTAGAGCCCGTGTTTCTACTAAGGACTGTCTAGTTTTGACTTATCCTTATAGCTCTCCTAGGTGAGAAAACACTTGAATGCTTTCAGAAAACATCATGTCCTAGCCATTTCTCTTTATCATATTGTCTCCATGGAAACACGAGGATCAGATACAGGGTTGCTACTAGGCATACATTTATTTGCAAGAAAAAAAGCTTTATAATATTCAATATTCTCTTTCATTTACTTGCTTTCTCTTAAAACATGTTACTCGATCAAGCTAAGGGCCTTAATTCAGTCATTCTCCTATGGAAGAATTAAACAAGTACATCATTTTTTTCTTTTGTCATGCTCTTTTGACCAGACTTTTTTTACATTACATTGCCTGCATTTCTTAAAACTGAACAAGAAGAAAGATAGAAGAAGAGTAAAAAACAGGAGCACTTGTTTAAATTAGTATCCCCATTACACTTAAAAATAACTGAGAAAGCATGACTTTATAGCAAGTAAAGAAAATCAGCACCATAAGCTTTAGAGTTCCCTTCAAGTTTAAAAAAGTCCAAGAAAGTCCAATATTTTCAGATTGTATTGTTCTGTCATTTTTCACAAATATAATTATTGCTTTGTAATCCCACATTTGTCAATTTCCAAGTCAATGATTTTATTCCTGTTCATCTCCATCTCTGTTTCATTTTCAAATGTATTCTTGATTCTTCTAGTCAACCTTTGTGCTTTTTTCCTTCTCTCAAGCATTTTCCATTGAAACATTGGAAAAGGTTTCACTGGCATAGTCTCTATAGGGTCTTTATTACCAGAAGAACAAGAAGCATAATCTTCCTCTGTTTCACAGCTCACATTTTGTTGGACAAACTTTTGTATTTCCTCCTTACCATGTACTGTATCAGAAATGATTTTGTCCCTCCAGGAAATAATATTTTGAAGATATTTGGGTACAGCACTTTGAATCTCATACCTGCTTCTCGATATTCCTTGAATAGTGGAATAAAATGACTCCTCTTCTGCTTGGTATACAGTGAGTAATCATTTTCCACAAACACTCTCCTGTCTCCCACTTTTAGTACTTTGTCCTTCTGCCACAGTTTTATCAGAATCAACACCTTCTGCTGGTAGGATTGTATCTTTACTATTAAAGGTCCAGGTTGCTTTCTCATAACCAGGTTTGGAGCATACACACAATGTACCCTTTCAATTAACAACTCTTGCTGTGGAATACCAGCCCGGTTACTTATTTGTGCTTTCATAAAATTAATGCACTCTGTTTTTTCCTGCTTCTCTGATACAGCAGAAAATCTCAGGTTTTCCACGTGCTCTGTCCTCTAAGTCTATTATTTTTTTAAACATCTCTTTTTGAGCAATCTCATATTCAGCCAGACGTTTCTTCATTTCAGAGTCTGATTTTTGCAGTTTTATCACCTCATCTGAATATCTGTTTAAAGCGTCTTCCATTTTTCCAGCCTTTTGTTATTTGAGTTGATATACTCCATCAGTGTTTTGTTTATTTTAATCAGGTCTATGTGCAGTTGTCTTATATTTTTCTGTAGGTTACTGGAAGTCATGGCCAGAGCTTGTACTGCTTTTTGCTGAATAGCTGCAGTATTTTCCCAGTCAATGTTTTTTTCCTTACCCTTTGTAGCTTATTTTCTTTCCGGTCCTCTGTATTTCTTTTTTCTTGGCATCCAGGCAGTGTAAGTACTAGCCAGTTACTGAAATTTACCCAGAGATATAAGTCCACTTTCTTTCTCTGCTGTGTTTCTGTTTTCACACTGGGTGGGCTAGAATTAAGCTGTTATTCAATGTGGAGCCATCTTGGAAGTCCTGGAAAAGAGAGAATGTTTTCATTACTTTGAACCCATGTCTACTCACTTTTTTAATTTCTCCAAGTCTTTTAGGTTTCTAATGCCATGATGGGAATGGACCCCATTCCTAAGTCAAGGTATGTTTAAAGTTCATGAAATTAGAATTGTTTCAGTCTTTGATGTTAGCCAGAAGTGCTCTTTTCTTCACCTGTAATGTGCCCAGTAATGACTCCTTCTGAAATTCGTATGGAATTACATGTATCGATAACATATCTAAATATGATTGTAGACTCTTTTTTATAAGACCCATTGCTCCTAGTACTACTGGAACTGTGTGGGTATCTTTTTTCACATTGCCCTCGTTTCTGCCTGCGAATCCTGATACTTTATTGACTTTGTATCTCTCTGCGCATAAGAGACTGTAGTCACTGGCTGTAGCGATTTCAATAATCAATGCTACTTTTGTCTTTTTTTCATGGACTACTATATCTGTTTTTTTACATCTGTTTTTTGAACTGTTGATAATGGATGATCCCATTTGATATAAACTTCATCATTTTCTATGATGTTTTGTGGCTCATGTTTCCAGTGTTTTTTTTTTTTTACTTCAATATTATAATATTTGCACAATTCCCAATGCAACAATCTTTCTACATTATTATGCCTTTCAGTTTACAGTCCTTCTGCCATTAGTATGTCATGACCAGCAACAGGTGTGCAGCTGTTTCCAATTTTGTTTTACAAAACCTACATTTGTCTGTTACTCCCACATCTTCAATGGGCTTTGTAAACCAACGTGTACATAACAAGCCACAAAAACTGGAACTTAAGACTGAGAACAAGAGGCATAAATTTTAGCGTAAACAACAATTTATTTTCCACTTTCATCTTTAGACTTCTAAAGAAAGTTATAGTTTCTAAAATTTACTTTAGGTGACATGGGTTTAAAGATTAACTTTTTGAATGTAACTTTAGAATGGGTTAAGGTACTGAAGAGATTTGTAAGCAGGATCCACCGTAAAGAACTTATACTAACAGTTACCTACACTATAAAAGCTTTCATCTGCAATTTGTGAAAGGCAACATATCCTAAAGGCCAATACATCAGGGCAGTCAAATAACCAGTGAAAACAGTGATTTTATTAATGAAATAGATTTTATTTTTTCACTTTTTTTGGAAAGAGGTTACCATGAAGACAAATTAAGAAGTACAGCTAAGTATGTCATGGACAATCGGATGTCACTCTACCCGCCCATATTTCAAGTTCCTTATAGTGGCTCCAAACTTTTGAACATGTCCAACAAAGAAATATTTTGTAACTTGAACATAACTTTGGATAGTGGATTGATAAGAGGCATTATAAAGGACAATTGGAAAATTTTAGAGGGTAATCAGGACCTTTTTGCGACGGTTGTGTATAAAAGTCACTATAATTTAAAATTATAATTTGAAAGGGTGAAAAAAACTGAGAAAAGGACTATTTTACACACAGACCATTTGGCATGCATACATGTGGAAGTTGTACCATCTGTAGGTACATATTAGAGGGACCTTTTGTAAATTTGCCCCATTTGCCACACACTATTCCAGTGTCTGGTTATTTCAACTTTAAAACCAAAGGTGTGGTGTACATTGGGTTATGTTCTCATTGTACTGCATTTTATATCGGGATGACCACCCGGGTTCTCTGTGCCAGGATCAAAGAAAACCACTATAGCATAAAAAAGAAGGATGGTAGAAATGTGTTTTTTAAACACACCTTGAAGTGTCCTAACTATAATAACTTCCTGTTTTCAGTTTTAGAACAGGGAACACTTCATATAAGGGGGTGGGGATTTTAAGACAGAGTTGGAACAAAAAGAAGCACTGTGGCAGATTAGATTAAACTCTGACAAAGCACCAGGGTTGAATGATGTAGTTAACACCAAGTGTTTTTACAGAACAGCAGGGTTGACTTGAACAAATAGTTTTTAACAGAAGTATATGTCTTTAATAGTTGAGCTTGTGATGTCACTTAATTGTGGGATGAAGAAGTATTTTCTATTGGCTTACAGATATTTTTAAACTGAAAGTTTTTTATTGTTGAATGTATTGTTTTCTGATGAAGTCTAATGACAAAAGCAGAAAATAAATTGCTGTTTACACTAACATTTATGCCTCTTGTTCTCAGTCTAAGTTCAGGTTTTTGTGGCCACATGTACATAGTCCACTATCTTGGGATGCCAATATTAACCTCTCATCTTTTGGTTTGATTTCACCTCTCCTTAACCATTCCTGCATTCAATCCTGATCAACATTCGGTTGTTCCAGGAGTTTTCTATACTTGCAACTATATTTATGCATTTTTCCACATTTCTTGCCTTCTCATCTGATCCTTCACCTTATATTCTTTGTTCTCTTTTTTGGCACTTGCAGTCACTGCCTGATTTTTATTTACTTCTGGTTTGATTTCCATTCCTGCTTGACGCCGATATGCTTCTGCTAGACTAAGCAAAGAAGTCATCTTAGATTTATTCTTCACGTTTCAAAACTTTCACTATGATTGGGTCTTGTGAGGCCAGCAGAAATGTATGCAGTCCCACGATTGCAGGTCTATACATGTAATCAATTTCAAGAAGTCTCTGTAAGAGTGTTCAGGTTGCAGGAGAGACTTATGTTCAGGCTTTGTTAGACTCCTGACACCGAGTAGAGCCATTTTCACATGTTCCAAATTGGAATTTCCTAGGATGGAATTCCCAACAAACAGACTTTGCATAAAAAGGCAATATGGGGCAGCAAAATATTGCTAGAAAGACTAAGCCTTGGTAAGAGAGGTGCAGACTATCACTGACATGCCAGACTTCTCCTCCCAAGATGACATATACTGATAGTCCATATTAAATATTAATAAATTATGGCAGAACTGTCTGTAAACAAGGAAGAGAAGAAAAATAAAACACATAGCTGACTTATTGTTCATTAAAAAATAAAAATGGATGTGTCAGTGGTAGTTCTCCAGTTTGGCTCCCTGCTGCGGTGTCTTCTGTGCAGATTGTACATATTCCCTGTGTGTGTGTGTGTGTGTGTGTGTGTGTGTGTGTGTGTGTGTGTTTGTGTGTGTGTGTGTGCATCTGCGTGTGTGTGCGTGTGTGTGTGTGATTTTGTTCAGCCTGCAGTGGATGGATTTGTGTTCTATTTTTTGTGGAAAAAGGTTGTGGCTCTCCTCCCCCAAACCCTTAAAAGGATAACATGGGTATCATAAATGATTGAACGAATGCATGAATGATAAAATGAATGAATTAATTCCTGCATAAAGCATCACAGCTTTGCAACTTCATGTAGAAGAGAGGCAGTTTCGAGTATCCCAGTAGGAATTCTGTCTGTTTAATGACTGTTACTGAAAACACTGCTCTATGATGAGACAGAATGCATTTCTACATCAGTGTATGTTTGCAAGTATATGTTATGAAATGTAATAAGTCAATATGGATAGCAGTATCTTTGAGATAATAGACTTGACAAACAGTAACTTTGATCATCTACTCTAAATTCTTCAAATATAATGCATTTACCGTTGCCTTAATGACCTTAATGGGATAAAAAATTATCTAGGACAGATCAACTCACTTAACCTTGTTAATAAAAAAGGGAATGACTTATCCTGTAAGTCGATGACCATTTGAGTCCATGATCCTTAATATAATTCTGCAAAGTCATGGCCATGTAGCTAGTGCATTGCCAAAGGGGACAGATAATAAATATTTTATATATTGTACTTATACATAAAATATACTGATTAACAGGTCCAGATAACAGAGTTAGGTGGGGTTTATGGTACATACTGGGTGGATGTTTGAGCAAGTGATTCTTGATTTAATGAGTGTTAGAACAGCCATATGACCAGCATATCACTGGAGATCACTAGTGAAAGCAAATGGTAGCTAATAGGTCTGTTTGTCTTGTTAATGTAAAATATAAATCATATTGTATCGTCAAAATTGGTTATACTGAACTGAACTGCATTATATGCTATATGGCGATACTAGGCCTGACAGGAAGAGAGAAGACCTAAAGGGAACATCCTATGTAGTTAAAGCTTTTCTGCTGCATGAAGGACAGTCTTGTTCACAAAACAAACAAAAAAAAAAAAACAAAAAAAAACAAAAAAGAATGAACTGCATAATTACAATGCCTAGCCAAACCCATTGTCCAGTCCTTATAACCCCAAAGCTGGTCACTAAAAATATGGGGTTCAGAGAACTCTACAAATGGGCAGATGATACTTTTTCTAGTTCAGATTTAATGTGTATCTCAGTACCACTGGGACAAGAGTGGGCTCATGCTAGCGCAGTTAATATCTGATTTTTACTCAGATGAACCCTTTAAGAACATCCTGCTTCCTTCAGCTCCTTGTCACACTCACAGCTGTCCAGTCATGTTCTCACTTATCCCGTTTGTTTGTCTCTGCTCCTGAACTGAGGAAGAAGTGATAGTTAGAGACAGTGGCTGTCATCCTGTTGCAGATTAGGAGTTTTCGTTAACTCCTAACAGCCCTCACACTGTTGGCCAGCAGGTATACTGCAATGATTATTTACTTCAACCTGATTATCAGTATGCTTTCTGTCACACTTGCCATGTGTGGCTAAGTATATGCATCTGTTTACCAGGCTCACACCTCTGACTTCCTGTACACTCAAGCATAGCACTGGTCCTTCTCCAAGTGATGCACATGTGGCAGGTCTTGACTGAGTCCTTCCCCTAAATGGATGGGCAATCTGACCTCAGATGCTAACTCCTATCTTTCTAAAGGCAACTCTTCCAGCGTCTGGGTCATTAATGACACCCAGGTCATCTGGGGGAATAGTCAGAGCTGCATCCCTGTATGTCAAAGAACTAGTGCCATGGTACACAGTAAACTACTATACTAGTAAAGAAAAAGGGGGTAGAAGACAGCAAAATCCTGCTCTGCAGGCAAATCACAACTCACCTGCATGTGAGTTGAGTGGCATTAGAAGGTTGTCAGATGGTCCATGGCTGTCAGCCAACACATGCATTTTATGGATAGCCTTGAGTCAGGCTGTCTCCTGCTTGAATGTATGCTAACAAAGGAGGAAGAGTGTTGTTGCTGGGATGCCTAAGAGTGCACAGAGACTCAGACACCTCACCTGAGGTCTGTGCTACTGCTGTACTGCACTTTTGTCTTTGTAAGCCAGCCAGCAACATGCAATGATCTGCTGACCTCCTCGACCATGTGACTCCAGTGATTCATTTATCCACTGATTTATCTTTTTACATTGATATTGTAATTGTATTTTACATATCTAGAACCCTACTTAAAGTTGAAAGAATTCTGTAATAACTGGTATTTTTTTAATATCTTTATCCACATCACACATAGCAAAGCTACATGAGTGCATATTCCATTATAAAAGAGAAAAAACATTATAACAATGTTTTCATTTGTACAGATTACACTGATTGCTGTTTGTTAGATTATACAGGTATAATTTTTGTCTTAACAATTATTCAATTTAACATTAGATTGCTCGAGTCCTGCCTTTCCTGAAATATCACTCCACCTGAACTTTATTTTGTATGAATTGTTCCCACAGATTCCATTATTTCTATGTAGTTTACTCCTCTTTTCTAAAGTTACCACCTACAGTTTGTATCTCTTTTACAACATTCAGTGATTCTGTTACAGCTGATTTTGTTTTTGATTTCCATTTCTTGTAATTTCTTTTTTGGCAGCAAACAATATTAAACCTAGTAGAGCCTTACTATGTGTAGGCAATTCAGTTGCTACATCCCAGCACAAAATAATCACTTCCTTAGTTAAAATAATTGCTCCTCTAACATTTCTGATAAAATATCCTGTAGGGAATTTTTAATAGCTATCATCTTGTTATATTACCAAAAACATGCTCACAGGTTCCCCTCTCTTTCCTATCACATCTCCAGCAATTGCTGTCTACCTGTGTAAATATTCTCTGAAATGTACTTGGGGTATAAAAGTCCATAGCAAACACTTCCATCCTAAAATCCTAAACCTTCTAGATTTTATCATGATTATGTTAGTCTCTGGTAGGGAAGCCTTCCAACGCACAGTCCAAGCTTCTACCTGGCTTCATCAGACTCTATTGTTCTTTCTCTCCCTAGTTATTTTGCTCCTAGTAACTTAGTTCCTTTGCTAATTTTATCCAATAGTTTCAGAAAAAAACACCATACGCAGTGAATCAATGGTTGTGCACTAACACTGATTCACTGTGCATGGTATTTTTTGAAAAAGTGGTTGTGGGACCAATGTATTAGCATATATAATTAAGGAGGGGCAAAGCTCCTCACATGAGGGTGCAGGGAGGGCTTGCCCCCTATAAAAACACTATTTTATGTTGCATTTTCTTACGCTGAATATTTTCAGTGAATTGTGATTCAGTGAAATGGGTTTCAGACAACTGGGTTTTCAGTGTGTATATGTATGTGTGTGTGTGTGTGTATATATATATATATATATATATATATATATATATATATATATATATATATATATATATATATATATATATATATATATATATATATATATATATAGTTACACACAAGTACACACAGACAGAATTCAGACTCACACACACACATACACACACACACATACACACGTATGAATCTTAACTGTGTCGCTGTAAAGTATTCCTTCAAATCTAATAATCCTAAACCACACTGTTCTTGAGGAGAGAAATGACTTATCCCACTTAGCTCTTGCCCTGTTTCCTTCCAAAAATAAATTCCTTCACCTCTTTATTAATTATGATCCACACCTTCTCCTCTTGTTGATAAAAATATGCCTGACCTGTATGAGGTACTAAGGGGGACTATAAACATTTTGTGTTGCTTCTATCTTACTATTTACCCATACTTTGGAACAAGCTACCCATCTATGTCAAGCAAAGTTCGTCGTTAGCACACTTCAAAAAAAATCTTGATGAGTGGATGGGAACTAGGAAATACACCCCGGGGATCACTTCTGTGTCTCTGTTCGACAGTGGCACAGGAAAATAACTTTCTTGAGTGGCGTAAGCCAGAGAACCTTGTTGGCTAGGCTTACATAGGCCCTCGGGTCGATAGCCTAGTACCTACCTATGAACCTATTCATATCCATTGTCAAGAGCTTCCCGTTTCTCACTTGTTGTATTATATTTTGTTTCGTCCCCTCCTACATGTGCTTAGTTGCTATAATAGAATGATTTTTAATCTGACCTATACACACTTCATCTTATCATGTCACCATAAATATGGATGTTGCCGAACCAGCTCATATATGGAAACTTATATCCTGAATAACATGAAACTGAAGATATTCCACAACAGTGAAATATCCTTTTCTGGAATTATCAAATAGAAAATAATATCATCTGCAAAAAAGGCTAATTTTTCTGGAGAGTCATACCAGTTATACCCTTGAATTAGTGAGTTCTTTATTCTCTTTGCTAATAGCCTTAAATATAATGCAGATAACAAATGAGAAAGAGGACACCCCTGTCTGGTTCTGCTATTCAAGCTCAGCTTTACAGAGAAGAGCCCCCCCTTGATTCATGCCTTTGACCCTTAATATCTCTTCCTAAGTCCATTATCCAGGAAATACAAATGCTGCCATTGCCCTTATCATAAAATCCCAGCTAACTTTATCAAATACCTTCTCTATATCAAGACCAACCAACAATAACAGGCTCGTCTTGTATACTGCTTACCTTTGAATCATCATTAATTTGTTGATGTTGTCAAATGTTTGTCTCCCCTCAACAAAACCACTTTTATCCATATCTATCAGTTTTGGCAATACCTTAGCAATTTTCTTACGTAGTATAGGCATAAATGCTGTATAATCATTGTTCAAAAACTGAAATTTAATATGCCATTGCCCTCTTTGAGCAGTACAGCCACTACATCTTTCTTCCAAGATGTTGGTACTGTCCCTCCTTTTAAAATATCATTAAATGAAACCTTCCAGATCTTTATCACTTTCCCCTTTAATTTCTGAATTTCCACAAAATGGCATTTGTTAATCAGCACCACTTTTAACTCATTCTTCCCCCTTCTCAGCTTTTGATACTTGAATGTTGTCTTCCTCTAACCTTGACATATTTAAGTCTTCCATAACCTACCCACTTGTGTCTTTTTTTGGTTCCTCATTCCTTACCTCTAAACAGATCTTCACAAAATTTTTGAAATATCTCTAATAGGTTTATAGGTTCATAAGTAAGTACTAAGCTGGCTAGCTACCTTTGGGATCCATTTTAAGCCTAGGCAGTTTCCTTTTTTGTGCTTGAAATAATCTATCCCATCTGGATATAGATTGGCCTAACCCATCTTATTGTCAATAATTATATATTAACCCTAATAAGAATAACTGGAATCATACCATAGATAGTTTTTGATTGGACCCATGCATGGGATATAGCATTCAGAAGCTGCATCTGCCCATTGGTAGTACCAGGGATAGTCCTGGGATACAGTTTCTGTTTCCCGTCCATAGATCTAAGTTGCCATTGAATATGGACAGGGATGAACTTTTGTTTTATGTGGATGGAGAATCTGTTCCACAACAGCAGTATCCTCTGAAAGATATACCTTTTGCTCCAAACTGTTCTGTTGATGTTGCAGGAGAGGTTGAGATCCCTAGAATGAGTATTTCTGATTCCATTTGACTTGCTGATATGCAGTAAATCCATCAGTAATGGGTCAGAGGATGCCTTAAATGACAGACACAGGTCACGTCTCTGTAGGATACCAAGTATAGTGACAGGGCTTTGAGTCGGTCCATCCTTTTAGTAAGGTGTGTCTGGGGCATTCCAGTTTTTGCAAGTCTCTGGAAAGATACATGCCAAAGGGGGCATTATATTCAGTCATTGGCTTAATGAGGGCTCAGTAATGGGAAACAATAATATATTTAGATCTAGAGACAATCCCTTTTTTATAAAATGTACAATATAGAAGGACATTCTTACAACAATAGACATGTTTATTAAACGTTAGGTCACTATCCACATAAGTTCCAACATCCTGAACAACAAGGTCAACCTTTAGGTGTATATTGTCAATGTGGTAGTTCCCTGGGATAGATGACTTCCTGAAGGATACAATAACGCATTTTTTTGGCATTTACTTCCAGTCCATGATTTTGGCATCGGTTATTTATTTGAAACAAACCTTCCTGCAGGATGACTAAGTAATTTAGGTATTTAGTGACTACTCCTAGCTTGCAGTCCTCTGTAAACTTAGCCAGCCAGAGCCCTTTGGTACTGGCTTTTACTTCAGAAAAATAAATGCCAAACAGGAGAGGCCCCAGTACACCTCTATAGAGTTTCTGGTTAATTTTCTAGTCGTAGGCTCCCTTAGCCTGGCAACATCACTTTCTGTTTTCTGTTGCCTAAGTCATTCTGAAAATAGTTTTGCGCTCCAGGGTTGTTATCAAAAAATACTTGCCTAACAGTGACCTTTCTATATTCATAGATATTATCCAAATACTCCATTATTTTGCCTTAAACATTCAACAATCATACCATTTTTTTCAGTAAGATTTAAACTTTTATAATCTGTCTTAAAAAAATCTTACTTCTTTCCCAAATCCCTTTCTCTATCATTTCTACCATGTTTTTAAATGTCATCTTTATTTTATCCCACTCCTCATGTAACCCTTCTGAAAAAAAATATGCATTCCCTATCAATTCTTGAAGCATTTCACTATGCAATCCTTAAAATCCTCCCTTTTCACTAGGTAAGTAGGAAAGCACCAATATCTTATTTTTAGTTGATTACTCTAAATCTTTATTTTAGTCTTTACTGGCTCTTGGTCTGAAATAGTAATTGGATGCATTTGAAAACAATCAATTAAATGCTCATGCTCTTATGACATGTAATTTATATCCAATCTAGCCAAGTTATTGTACCTTGGAGAATAATATGTAAATTATGTCTGATTCCCTACTAGTAATTTCTCATCTTCCATTCCACATATTTACATATATTTCTTCAGGAATACCTCTTTTGTTACATTTCACCTTCTAGATAACCCTTGATATACCTTCACTGTTGCATAAAAGGTTCCAGTCCCCACCCAAGAGTAATATTCTCCGCTGGAAGCTAATTACCTCTCCCGTAATCCTCTTAAGCTCCTTAATATTTTTTTTAGATGGAATATAAATACATACCAATGTAATCCTCCTTCCCTGCCAATAACCCCTTATTATCACAGATCTACTCTTGTTCCATTTCTTCTCCATCTCTATCACTACCGGAGCACCTGTTTTAATCAGTATTATTACTTCTTTTTCCCTTTGTCCCTGGTACTCTGCTGAATAACCATCCTGGAATCCTTTCATTACGAAACTCACATGCTCATTTTTATCTAAGCGTGTCTCCAATAACACTGCTATTTGTCCCATACATTTCTTCATGTAATTCAATACTCTTTGCTTCTTGTCCATACCCACAATGCCATTTACATTCCATGATATGACTGTTAAGACAGTCATTCTGCTAAGATACTAGTATTTTTACATTTTCTACATGACCATTTTTGAATATATGTTTCCACCTTGCAGTTTACATACATGCATAATTGCCTGGCAGGCTGAACTTATATGCAGTTGCAGCTTCTCATCTCTGTTTATATGCATGTCACATTTTCCCAGACTTTTTATTTCAATAAAAACAATGTACATTTTCAACATCCCAACCCCTTTAACTTACAACAAGCACATAACTATATGCATTTTTCAGAAAGGAAAATTACCCCTACATATTTGGTCAGATGCTCCAGATAGACAGCTGTACCCACAAGCTTCGCCTAGTCTAATGTTAGGCTTAATCATGCTGACAATGTATGTTACAGCCTGCATTCTATTCTGCACCCATGTCCCAGCTCAACTTCCCTCCCAGATGTGAAAAAAACAACTTGTATCCCCTCAATTAACTGAATTATAGCATTACAAAAAAAGTGCCCTGGCTCTGGCTCTCATTAAATGAATAGACTAGGTATTGTTAAAATTTATACTGAAGTGGTTATTACTAGTAGGAATGATCTATTTTTTCTTCAATGTAACAGATTTCATTTGTTTTCACTAGCTGTTGCTTATTTGAGTACTAATTTTAATATTTCTTCATACAGACTTTACAATTTACGGTTCACTCATTTCTTAATTTATGACCTATGCCTGCAGACAGTGCTTTTGCCTTCTGCTGGCAGATAAGAAAAAAAGGTGTATTCCTATTTTAACATTAGCATTAACAAAACAGTAACTGATAAGACTTCCTTTTACTCTATAACATGCAGTTAACTTCAAGAAATTTGCTATACACACATTACTAAAAGACGAAAAATGAATTTTTCTTACAGTTTA
Organism: Protopterus annectens; assembly: GCF_019279795.1. Taxonomy (NCBI): domain Eukaryota; kingdom Metazoa; phylum Chordata; order Ceratodontiformes; family Protopteridae; genus Protopterus; species Protopterus annectens. The sequence goes on along the minus strand of NC_056737.1, from coordinate 828,812,402 downwards.
TATACATACCACTATAAAAGAAAGATAACTTTTCTACTCACAGTTTCTTCTTCATTTCCTTCATTATCCCTCTAAACACAAAAGAAAAAGTGAAAATGATACTTTCACCAGCAGTTTAAAATAATTCAAAACCTTCCAGTCTTTTTCCTTCTTCCCGTCAGTTCTTGCAGATGCAAAGTTATGTGTCCAAATTACAACTTGTAGCAAAATTCCTTTATAGTTTTGCTTTTTATTTCCTACTTTTTTAAACACTATTATTGAATATTATTGAATAATATTGAATTATTGAAATATTGTGACACAGGCAAACTTACATTTATATAAATGTAATCAAACCATATTAACAAATTCACGTTAACAAACATGATACATCACATATATTGTTATATATCCTATAACATCACATATATTGTTATATATCCTATAATCTAAGCAATATTGCATAAATTATTCAATTCCTGCCTTCTCTTAAACCTTTCACCTCCTCCAAAACATTTTCTACATGTATTGTTCCCACAGTTTCCATTTTTTCTATGTAATTTACTCTTTTTTCTAAATATTCCACTTCCTGTTCTTTTATCTCAGTTACAATATTCATTACTTAAATTATAGTTGGTTTAGATTTTGATTTCTATTTTCTAGTAATTGCTTTTTTCAGAGCCACTAGAATTAAATTTAACAAGGCCTTACTATGTACTATGTCTAGGCATTTCAGATCCTGTATCCCAGCTAAAAAAAACAAAACAAAACAAAAAAAAAAACAGTAATAAAAATGTCCTTAGTTACGTTCATTTGCTCACCAGTATTTCAGAGTACTCTGTAAAGCGTGCCAACCCATTATACTACCAAAACATATGTTCCCAGTTACCTATTTCTTCCCCATCACACCTCCAACATCTGCCATCTACCTGAGGAATTTGGAGTCTGCTTGGGGTATAAAAGTGTCTATACAAACACTTCCAGGCAAAAATCCTAAATCTTCTATATTTTGTTGCATATTTGGGAGCCGTACATATGTCCTCCCATTGTTTCTTTTTGCATTGCATATCTAATCTCTCTTCTCAGTCTTTTCTGACCTTTTCTGATTCTTATAGTTACTGTGCAATATTTTATGTACCCTCATAATTATACCTTTTTTAACAGCAGCTTCTGTTCTACATTCAACCAAAAACTCAACCAGTGCAGGTCTTTAATTTATGTTTCCCCCTGTTGCTTTCTCTTTGTCTATATTTTGAGATCAATCCCTGTTAGGTAAGGTAATTAGTAGCCTGCAATCCACATCTCTTCTTCTCCTCTCCCCATACTATTACTTTTCCTTCTCTAATTACTTGTTCCTAATACCTTGGTTTTTTGCCATCTTTCTCCAGTAAATTACAGCCTCTTCTTGTCTATTATCTGTACCTCTTACTGCATCTCAGAATCTCCTGTCTCCATTCCCGTGTTGGCTTCATTCTTAGTATACTTTCTGATACTTTCTGAATATAATATTATGTATGACTGTTATTCTTCTTCTTAAGGATTTGCATCCAAAATCCCATTCTTTCCTTATTTCCTGAATTGCTCCTCCTCTCTCCTTCGCCATCATCCCTTTCCACTTTAAATTGTATGTTTCTGTTTGTGTTATGTATAAGAGCCTTAACTGTGTATCTGTAAAATATCCTTTCAAATCAGGTAATCTTAAACCTCCTTGTTCTTTTGGGGGGATCAACTTATCCCACTTGAATCTTGCCCTCTTCCCCTCCCAAATAAAATCCTTCAACTCTTTATTAATTACTGTCCACAACTTGTTCTCTGGTTGATAAAAATATGCCTGACCTGTATATAAAACTAAGGGGACTAAAAACACTTTTACTGCTTATATCTTGTTATCCATATCCATAGGCAAGAGCTTGCAGTTCAGTTTTTGTGTTATCTTTTGTTTAGTCTCTTCCCACATATCCTTAGCTGGCTTAACCAATTTTTTAATCCATACTCCTAAATACTTCAGTTTATTATAACCCCATAAATATGGATATTGCTGGAAAAATTCATATGTGGGTACATAATTTACATCTTTAGCCTTTGATTTGTCTTCATTAATTTTATATCCCGAAAAAACAAAACTGTTTCAGAATATTCCACAACACTGAGATGTCTTTTTCTGGTTCCTTCAGGTACAAAATAATACCATCATCTGCGGATAAAGCCAACTTTTCTTGAATACCATATACATTGTATATCTTGAATTTCTGAATTTCCATTGTCCTACTCATAAAATCCCAGTTTAGTCTTCCAAATGCTTTCTCTGCATCAAAAAACACAAATAACAGTGGTATGTTCTTACACTCTGCTTCCCTCTGGATCATAATTGCTTTATTAATGCTGTCAAATGTTTGCCTCCTATCCACAAAACCACATTGATCTATATCTATAAATGTTGGCATCATCTCTGCCATTCTTTTAGCAATTATAGACATAAACACGTTATAATAATAATGGTTTAAACTGAAATTGGCCTATATGAAGCAAGATCAGATGGGTCTTTACTGTCTTTAGGTATGAACAGACACCACACTGTTTTTCCAGGATGTTGCTGCCTCCCCTCCTTTTAAAATACTATTAAAAAAACTTCCAAATCTTTAATACTTTCTTCCTTCCAAACTTCCACCAGAATGCCATCTATTCCTGGAGAGTTTCTTGTAGATTGGTTATACATCACCATTTTTATCTAATTTCCTCCTGTTTTAACTGTTAGTTGTTGAGCCTCATCTGCCTCTAACCTTGACTTATTTAACTCTTCCATAGATATTTCTGTTGTGTTTTTTCTTGATTTCCCCCCTTCTCTGCTTTAAACAAATTTTCATAATTTTTTTGAAATATCTCTAATACCTTTACAAGAATTCTGGTTAATTTTCTTGTAACAGTTTGGCAACACCCACTTCTACTTTCTGTTGCTTTAGTCATTGTGCCAACAGTTTTTGTGTTCTAGAGTTATTATCAAAAACAATTCTTAACAGCAATATTTCTAATCTCATGCATATAGGTGCTTCCTTATTTTTTCTTTAGCACTCTGCAGTTGTACCTTTTCTTGTTCCATGAGATTCCTCTTATTTTGTAATACTTTAACCTTTGCCAGCCCCTCTAAACAATTTTTGCACTTCTTAACCAGATTCCTTTTTCTTTATTTCTACCCTATTTTTAAAATCTACTTTCATTTTGTCTAACTCACTAGCTACAACTTCTGATGTACTTTCTATCTTCTGTAATAATTCCTGGATAATCTCCACTACCCATTCATTAAATTGCTCTATTTTTAACAGATGGGTAGGGAATAACCAGTGTCTCTTCTTTACTTCATTACCCTGAATTTGTAGTTTAGTAATTATTGCTGCATGATCTGAAATAGTTATTGAATATGTATCAAAGTTCTTAGTTAAGTGGACATGCTCCTAGGAAATATAATTCCTGTCACATCTAGCCCAGTTATTGTAACTTGGGTAATAATATGCAAATTCTCCTTGAGCTCCTACTTCTGACTCCATGTCTTTCATACCAAACATTTTCATTAATTTCTTCAGAAATCTACCCTCTTTTGTTATATTTTCCCTTCTAGGCTCCCCCCCATGCATCGATTCACTTCAGAATATGGAAGGTTTAAAACTTCAAATTTCATATGGTCAAGACCATATGATCGAAGTTTCAAAACTTTGAAATTCTGAAATAAATACAAAAACAAAAACAAAAACATGTTCCTCCCCCTGCACCTCCCACCCCCCTGGTGTTTAAATATACCAACTCTGAGATCGCACTATAGCAAGAAAAAGGGAAAAGTTCCAGTTCAGCATTGTATGGAGATCTCCATAAGAACATTCTAAGTTTTAAAACTTTGATCATATGGTCTCGACCATATGACATTTGAAGTTTTAAACCTTTGATATTCTGAAGGGAACCCACATATCCTCATTGATGCAAATCAAATTCCAGTCTTTAGCTCCAAAATAGCAGTTTTAGCTGGAATATTAATGCATGCCAGCATAATCCTCATCCATTGCCAGTAGCCCCTTACTACTACAAAACTGCCATTATTGTCTTTTTTACCTCTGCTACTACTGGATCTCCTCAAGCAATTAATATAAGTACTCCTCTTTTCCTTTGCTCTGATATTTTGCAGAATATTCATCCTGAAACCTTTTCTTTATCAAATTTACATGCTCATTTATTTCCAAATGTGTCTCCTCTAGCATCACTATTTGCAGTGTATATGTCTTAATGAAACCTTTTTGTCTATACCTGTGAGACCATTCATATCCCAAAAAATAATAGAGAAAGTGTCACTGTTATGGTAAGATGTCATCATTCCCAACTATTATATTTGGCAGCTTTTTAAATGTCTTTTTCCAACCTCTGTGATAGATGCATCCATTAATGTTTGACAGGTTAATCCTTTATACAGTTTTATTCTTATCATCAACATTAGAACCTATGTCACATTTTACAAAACTTTTTGTTTTAATAAAAACTTAAAAAAAACACCCCCCCCAGAACACCTCCAAAACCTGTTGACTTAATACAAACACATATAACTAAGTTGTTGTTGTGTCTTTCAGCTTTTCCCAGTTAGGGGTCGCCACACAAGCACACATAACTAAGTACATCTTCAAATAATTAAGTTTAACCCTCCTAATAGGAACTTTTGTGCCAAATAAACAAGCTAACAGAGGCCCTAATGAATCTGAAATTGAGTTAATTCATGCTAAGATGCATGTTATTGCCTGTGCTTCTACTTACACTAATTGTGTGTTATTTTTTATCTTTATTCCCCAACTCACAAGATGACACAACTACTTGCATACTTTCAGAAATCATTAACTTTTAGCCTTGAAGTAACCATTGTTCTGTCTTTTATTGCCCTATTATCAGTTTGCCTCCATGGCAAAGTAATAAATAAAAGAAAAATGTACTCCTCTGTTGCAGCCTGAACGATAAGCTGAAACATTTATTGTTAAAAGAAAACTTTTCATTATACTCAGTCTTCTCATATTTACTTGTTCCCACTTAAAATTTGCTATTACATTAAACCAAGGGTCTTAGACATTTACTTATGCAAAAGTAAGGGACAAGATATCAACTCTCTCTATATATTATATGTGTACCTTTACACCCTCTCCCTCACCTCAACAACCCAAGATCACAGCCTATTAACTTAAACATGCTTTTGTCTAGCTTTTCTTCTCTCTTTCCACTGTAATGCCTACATTTCTTAATTCTAAAAAAGAACAAAGAAAGAGTAGAAGAAAAGGAAGGAAAAAAGCATCTGCTTACTTTAATAACTATCACATTCAAGAACAACTAAAAATACTTTACTATAAAATATGCAATTTAGATTGTGAAAAGTTTCATAGAAATACTAAGAAAATAAATGTTTACTTAGTTACCGTTTTCATTCCATCCCAACAGAGTCCTTCCAAACATTAATGACATGAAGTGAGGCAAATGGTTTTCAGTTCCCTTACAAGTTTAACAAAGTCAACAAACATCTACTCTTTCCATTTGTTCTTATACTGCCATATTTCACAACTGTGATTGATGCTTTGCAGTCTCACATTTATTCATTAATTTCTGCATTGCTGGTATTCTTTTTGTTCGTTTCCATCTCACAACTCCAGACTTTGGTTCATTTCCACAGTACTCACAATTCTTTTGGTCAGCTCCTGTGCTTTTCTTTGTCTCTCAAGCATTTCCTTTTGGAAAAGTGGAAAAGGTTTCACTGGCAATGCCTTTCTATGTGCTTTATTATTAGAAAAATGAGAAGCAGAGTCCCCTTCTGCTTGATCACTCATTTTTTGTTGGACAAACTTTTGCATTTCCTCTTCAGCTGATTCTGCATAACAAACGATTTTGATCCTCCAGGAAAAAATATTCTGAAGACAGCTGGATAGAGCAACTTGAATCTCACACCTGCTTCTCAACATTCCCTGATTACCGGAATAAATGTGCTTCTCTTCTACCTGGTGTACAGTGAATAATAATTTTCTACAAACACTATGCTGTCTCCAACTTTTAATACTTTGCTCTTTTGCCACAGTTTTGTCAGGATCAGCTCTTTCTGCTGGTACATTTGCATCTTTACTAATAAAGCTCTTGGCTACTTTCTCATGGCCATATTTGGAGTTCTTCATTTTGTCCTCTGAATTTTGCAGTTTTATCAGCTCATCTGAATGTCTGTTTAAAGCTTCCTCCATTTTCCAACCTTTTGTTATTTGAATTGATATGCTCCTTCAGTGTTTCATTTATTTTAGCATATTTGACTTATTTATTTGAGTTGATAAACTCCTTTAGTGTTTATTTTATTTTTAGCATATTTGACTTATGTTTTCCTCTACATTACTGGAAGCCATGTCATGCACCAAAGCTGGAGCTTGAACTGTTTTTGCTGAACAGCTGGGGGATTATTTACAGGTAGGATTTTCTCTTCTTTTCTAGTTGATTTTCTTTCAGGCTCTCTTAGTTTATTCTTTGCAGGCATCTAGGCAATGTACTTACTAACTAATAACTGAATTTTACTCAAGTTGACAATATCACTGGTTGTTCCTCATTTTCTGTTTTCACACCGGGAGAGCCAAAGTTAAGCTGTTGATCAGTGCACAGCCATCTTGCAAAATCCTGTTTATTTCATACTTTCAGATTTTTGCTGTTTCCCTCCTTCTTTTCAATAACTCAACACCATTTTTGTTTCATATTCAATGTACTCCTCATTCTTCTTGTCATCTGTAGGGCCTTTCCCCATTGCTCAATCATTACCCCATTGGAACATTTGGATAATGTTTTACTGACAAATTTTGTCTCTGGGCATGCCCTTCCTTGTCAGAGGAATGAAAAACAGAATCCCTTCCAACTTGCTGGATCACCTTTTGCTGGATAAACATTTTTATTTCCTCCTTTACCTGTTTTGTGTCCAAGAATATCTTCACTCCTTATGAAAAAAATATTTTAAAGACAGCTGAATATAGCTGCTTGAAGCTTATCCCTCCTTCTCAACATCTTCTGACTGCAGGGATAAACTCACTTCTCTTCTGCCTTGTGTATAGTGAAAAATAATTTTTCTAGGAATACTCTGGCATTCACAATTGATAATACTTCACCTTTGTGCCACAATTTTGTCAGCTGCAGATCCTTCTGCTGATATGACTGCTCCTTTATTATTATAGGTCTTGGCTTCTTTCTCATGGCCAAATTTGGAGCATACACATGATGTGCTTTTTTATTAACAAATCCTTTTGTGGAATACCAGTCTAGTTGCTTATATGTACTTTTATAAAATGAATGCAATCTGCTCCTTCTAGTTTCTCTTGTACAGCAGATAATCTCAGGTTTTCTCTGTGTTCTGTTTTAGCTGTGCTATTTTTTAAACAGTTTTCCTTAAGAGGCCTGATATCTGGGACTTCCAACATGTCTGGACATTGAGTAACAGCTTAATTGTAGCTCTTCCAGTGTGAAAATAGAAACTCAGCAGACAAGGCCAGTAGACTTGTGTTTATGGGTACATTTCAGTAAATGGCTAGTAAGTGTACTGCCTGGATGCCAGGAAAAAAGAAATACAGACAACCTGTAAAAAACAGCTACAAAAAGTAAAGAAGAAACACTGACTGGGGAAAGTACTGCAGCTGTTCATCAAAAAGCAATGCAACCTCCAGACATGAATTCTGGTAACCTAGAGGAAGACATAAGACAACTGCACACAGACCAGGTTAAGTTAAAAGAAACACTGCTGGAGTAAATCACAAATAACAAAAGGCTGGAAAAATACAAGAAGCTTTAAACAAATATTCAGATGAAGTGACAAAGCTGCAAAAATAAGAGGTGGAAATGAAGAAAAGGCTGGCTGAATATGAGACTGCTCAGGAAGAGACGTGTCAAAAATAATACAGTTAGAGGACAGAGCATGTAGGGAAAACCTGAGATTTTCAGCTATACCAGAGAAGCTGGAAGGAACAGACTGTGTTAATTTTATGAAAGCACAAATAAGTAATTGGACTGATTTTCCACAGCAGGAGTTGTTAATTGAAAGGGCACATCATGTGTATGCTCCAAACCTGGCTATGAGAAAGCAACCTAGACCTTTAATAATAAAGATGCAATCCTACAAACAGAAGGAGTTGATGTGCACAAAACTGTGGCAGAAGGACAAAGTACTAAAAGTAGGAGACAGCAGAGTGTTTGCGGAAAATGATTACTCATTGCACATCAGACAGAAGAGAAGGAAATTTATTCCACTATTCAGGGAATGTCGAGATGCAGGTGTGGGATTCCAACTGCTGTACCCAGCCATCTTCAAAGTATTTTTCCCTGAAGGGGAAAAATAATGTTTTAATGATGTACATGCTAAGGAGAAAATAAAAAAAAGTTTGTCCAACAAAAAGTGAGCTGTGAAACAGAAGCAGATTCTGTTTCTTGTTCTTCTGGTAAAAAAAGACCACAGAGAGAGACTGCACATGTGAAACTTTATCTGGTGTTTCAATGGAAAATGATGGAGTGAAGGAAGGGAGCATGAGAGCTGACTAGAAGAACTGAGCATACATTAGAAATGAAGCAGTGACAGGATTTGGGAGATGGAGAATAACAGTAATATTTTTTATTTATTTGCATTTGTTTACCAGGATGGTCCACTAGGCCAAAAAGTGCCCATTTTCAGTGGAGGCCCGGTGAGAAAAGCTCCACATACAAAAAAAAATTAAATACAATCACATTTTCTACATACATAGAGAGATAACTTAAAAAACAGACATACAATCGTATCATAAATTTCTAGCTAGAATAACAAAGGCAGTATACATTATATAAAAAATATACAAAGTACAATATATCATCGGCTTTGGATACTGTAGAGTGAAGACAGCAAGAGATAGTAATAAAACCAGTAACTCAACATGGGATTACAATTCAATAATTATATGTGTGAAATATGACAGAACAAGGAAATCTGGAAATATTGGACTTTTTCAGAATTTGCTGGACTTGTGGGAGACTGTAAAGCATATGCCCTACTTCATGTCATTAATGTTCAAAAATGCTTTGGGGAGGGGAAGAGAAGGGAGAAAGTTAACTATAAGTAAATAATTTTTATTAGCACTATTTTTGTGGTGTATGGTTAACTTGCATACTATAATGTTTTCTCAGTTATTTTAAGAGTAATGGGGATTGTAAACAAGTGCTAGTGTTATCTCCCTTCTCTATTTCTTCTTGTTCAGTTTTAAGAAATGTAGGCAATGCAATGTAAAAAAAACTGGTTAAAAGAGCATGACAAAAGAAAAAGTAATGTGCTTTTTCTCATTCTTGTATAGGGAAATGATTGGATTAAGGACCTTAGATTGATTTAATAACAAGTTTTAAGAGTAAACAAGTCAATGAAAAAGAATATTGAATATTATGAGTCTTTTTGTAGCAAAAACATGTATGCTCAATAGCAATTCTGCAGCTGTCTTCATGTTTCAATGGAAACAATCTGATAAAGAGAAACTGGGTGCCTAGTTGTTGTGTCTCCATGAAGACAATCTGATAAAGAGAAACTGGCTGGAGGCTGGTGGAGAGTGATTGGTTGAAGGAAAAAAACTTTGACGAGAAATTAGCTAGGACATAATGTTCTCTGAATGCATTCAGGGCTTTTCCCATCTGGGAGAGCTATAAAGAAAAGTCAAAACCAATTAGTACTTACTAGAAGCACAGGCTGCACCATGTGTCTTACCATGTTTAACCTTTGTTTAGGTTAACTCAAGTCTGTGAATGTGGCTGTCTGTTTGGGACTTGTGTGCTTATTAGGAGGGTTGTTGTTGTTGTTGTGTCTTTGGCTTTTGGTTAGGGGTTGCCACAGCAGAACTCCGGTCCACTAATGATTGGTAGTTGATTTTTACATGCCGCATTACCAGCCCTGATGCACAACCTTCAACGAAGGTACGCCCATTCACGCATGTCTCCATGCAGAAGACACTCTAGCTGAGAATAGAACCAGACAGTGTCTTATTGTGAGGTGACAACGCTACCGCAGCACCACCACTGCGGGTCATGTGCTTATTAGGAGGGTAAAATTTCAATATTTGAAGATATATATAGTTTTTTGTGCTAATATTATGTTAATATGTAAAATAAAAATGAGACACTGGCACTTTCCCACCTATCTATTGAAAAGAGAGGAATTTAAGGAATGGGTAGTAGAGATTATTCAGGAGCTATTAGAGAAGTTAGAAACGTCTTCTGAAAATATAGCTAGGGAGTGGGATAAGGTAGAGTTTAAAAACAGGGTGGAAATAAAAGAATGAGAGCTATGGTTAAAAAGTTTCAAGAGCTATTTAGAGGGACTGACAAATGTTAAAGCAGAATAGTGATAATCTCAAAGAACAAGAAGAGGATCAACTGCAAAATGCTAAGCAGAAAATAAGGGATTACCCTGATAATATGCAAGAGTTTAGAAAGATTGTTGTTAAAGCAACTGTTTTTTTATAATAACAATAGAGCACAAAACTTTTAGCTCAACGACTCAATCAACAGAAAGTAGAAAGGGCTGTTGCCAAGCTTAGGGAGCCAATTACAAGGAGGGTAACAAAAGATCCCATAGAGGTATTAGAAATATTTTGGAAGTTCTATGAAAGTCTGTATAAAGCAGACAAATATGAAAATCAAGGAAAGATACAAATGGAAATATTTATGGAAGAATTAAATATGCCATGGTTAGAGGTAGATGAGGCCCAATTACTAATGGTTTGGCTAGGAGGAAATGAGATAAAAATTGTGATATATAACCAATCTACAGGAAAGTCCCCAGGAATAGATGGTATTCCTGTGGAAGCCTGGAAGCTAGGAGGGAAAAGACTGATAAAGTTTGGAAGGTTTTGTTTAACAGTATTTTAAGATGGGGAGAAGTACCAAAATACTAAAAGAAAGCAGTGGTAGGTGTTATACCTAAAGAGGGTAAAGCTCCATTAGACCCAGCTTCATACAGGCCCATTTCAATACTAAACCATGATTATAATATCTATAATGGCTAAACGAATGGCAAAAGTAATGCCAAAATTGATAGATAGATAGATAGATAGATAGATAGATAGATAGATAGATAGATAGATAGATATGGATCAATGTGGTTTTGTGGAGAGGAGGCAAACATTTGACAGCATTAACAGAACACTGATGGTCCAGAGGGAGCCAGAATGTAAGAATATACCATTGTTGTTGGTGGGTCTTGATGCAGAGAAAGCATTTGACAGAGTGTGCTGGGACTTTATGAGCAAGGCAATGGAAGCATTTGCATTTCCTGAAAAAAATATAAGGTTGATTAGGAGAATATGTGAGGGATTAGAGGAGAAAATTAAGGTGGGTAGGGTCCTCTCTGATAATTTCTGCTTAAGCAGAGGAACCAGGCTGGGATGTCCTTTCCTCTTTGTTATTTGTATTATATTTAGAACCAGTGTCAAAGAAAATAAGGGATTCAGAAATTCAAGGATATAGTTGGTATGGTAGTCAAAAAGAGCTGGCTCTATTTGCAGATGATATTATTTTATACCTGACAAATCAGAAGGAGACATTACAGTGTTGTGGAACATTCTGAGACAGTTTCAAATTTTAAAATAAAGGCAATAGCAGTAAATTATGTACCCACACACAAATTTGTTCAGCAATATCCGTATTTATGGGGACGTGATAAAATGAAATATTTAGGAGTATGGATTAAAATTATTCTGGTGTGGCAGCTAAAGATATGTGGGAAGAGACTAAACAAAAGATAATGCAAAAACTGAGAAAGTAGAAGCAGCTCTGTTTAATGGATATGAGTAGACAGCCAAGATACAAGAAGTTAAAATGTTTTTAGTCCCTTTAGTTTTATACATAGGTCAGGCATATTTTTAACAACTAGAGCAGAAGTTGTATATAGCAATTAATAAAGAGCTGAAGGACTTTATCATGGAGGGGGAAGACAGCACGAGTCAAGTGGGATAAGCTGATTCTTCCAGTAGTACAGGGTGGATTGGGATTACCCAATATGAAGCGGTATTTCAAAGCTACACAATTAAGGCTCTAATACATAGCACAAGCAGAAAACTATAATTCAAAGTGGAAAGGGATGATGTTGAAACAGGAGGGGGGATGCTCAGGAAACAAGGAAAGACTGGGATTTTGGATGCACACTTTTAAGGAGAATAACAGTAGTCATACAGAATATTATATTCATAAAGTAGCAGAAAGTAATATAAGATCTAAGCCAACACAGGAATGGAGAAAGGAGATTTTACTGATAGGGATGACTGCAATTAGGGATATAGACAATAGGTAAGAGGGGGTTGGAATTTATTGGAGAAAACTGGCAAAGAAACCAATGTATTGGAAGCAAGAAGGAAAGGTAATAGAATGGCAAGACACCAAGAATTTATTTGGACTGCAGGTTAGAGACTGCCTTCCCTATCAATGATTGATATCAGAGTATAGGGAAAGAGAAAGAGAAAGAAACAGGGGGGGTCCTAAATGAAAGACCAGCACTGGTAGAGTTATTAATAAAATCTTGAACAGAAGCTGACATTAAAAAGGAATAATTAGTACAGCATATAAAATATTGCATGGTAACTATAAGAATAAATCAGAGGAGGTTAGAAAGGATTGGGAAGAGAGACTGGATAAGCAATTCTCAAAGAAACAATAGGAGGATATATGTATGTCACCCAAATATGCAAAAAAAATCTAGACGATTTAGGATTTTTCTTGGAAATCTTTACATAGATATTTTTATACCCAAAGTAGACTCCCGAGAATTTTTCCTCAGGTAGACATCAAATGTTGCAGCTGTGACAGGCAAGAAGAAATTGGAAACGTATTTTCTGGGAGTGCGATGAGTTGGCAGACTTTAAGGATTCCCTGTAAGATGCACTGTCAGATATGCTGGGTGGGTGGATTGGTGTGGCGAGGGAGATGATTTTTCTGAGCTATGATACAGAATCTGAATTGCCTAGACATGGTAAGGCCTTGCTGTGTCTAATTATGTTGGCTGCTAAAAAAACAATTACTAGAAAATGGAAATCAAAATCTAAACCAACTATATTAGAAGCAGTGAATATTGTAATAGAGATAAAGTAACTGGAATTGAGATCTGTGGAAAAGGGTAGGAGTGAACTACATAGGCAAAAATGTGAATTCTGGGAACAAAACATTCAGGGGAGGAATGAGGTTTAAAAGAAGGTAGGCTTTATATGAGCTATATAATGTTTGAAAATGATTGGGTAGATTATAAGTAATCTATAATGTTTGCAATTGGGAGTGCATCAGTATGGTTTGTGATGTAAAATGCTTGTGATTAGGATTGTGTTGTGTGGTTCATTTTCATTTATATAAATGTATGATTGCTTATGTTGTAAGTGATGGTTTAATAAAGATGTTTCTTGTTTAAAAAAAGGACGGGGGCAGGAATTGAATGATTTATGTAATGTTATATATCAGTATATGTGAAGTATAATGTTTGTTAATGCTAACTTTTATATAAATGTAAATTTGCCTGTGTTACAAGTGATAATTCAATTAAAGTGTTGGAAAAAGAAAAAAAAAAACATGTAACAAGTAAGTAATCCCTGGGACACCCAGTGCAAAGCAATTCCTTCAGGTTGTTGTGTCACTGGACTATCATATATTCATGTGTCCACAGTCAGTGGCTATCTACAGCTTCTGCATGGCAATTCTGTTGCCACTGCAGCTGGATGATTCACTAGGATATACTCATGATGGACAGCCTTCCACAGGAGCTTTATGCTGCTGCTGCAAGTTGTGCTACAGGGAGACAGCCATATTCTGATTTATTTGTGACTGAGTTTGATTTTATTCTTATATTAATGATGATGTTATCATGAACTTTGTTAACAACAGATGGTTCAACCATGGTCTAGGAGCAGAAAGAGCTGAGACTTGTCAGTAGCTAGCTAAGGTATTGCCATCCTGAGATGGAGCTGGATTTTGCACTATGTGTTCCAAATTGATGTGCATTGTTACAATCTTGCAATGAGTTTTGTTTCACAAACTCACAGCCTTAACAAAAACTATCTAGGTGCCTGTTTCCACTAGACCCTAGGTTCATACACCCATTCACCAGCCACATACTGATCACGTTTCTAAGCACTTTCATGCTTGGTGCTAGTCTAACAGCTACAGGCAATGTACTCCATAGTCTCACTGGTCTTACTAGAAGCTCCTATTCTTAACTGTAGTCTTGAAACCTGGAACAGTAGCAGGATGATTTTTATCCCTGCCGCTGGTTTGATGTGAATTAAAATACACTCCTAGACATGATGCCATATAATTACTTTTAAAACATTCATATACTAGCACTAAGTCTCCTCTTGAAACTATGTAAATAGTAGAATATAGCCTCAGAGCCTTCACTCTGTCTTTATTTAGTTTACTGACCTCATCAAATGAGCCTATTTGGTAAATGTATTCTGAATTCTGTATAATCTTTTTACTTGGGTCTCTTGGGTCTTGTTTTTACATAAGTTTTACAGATACACACACACACACACACACACACACACACACACACACACACACACACACACACACACACATCTATCTATGTGTGTGTGTGTGTGTGTGTGTGTGTGTGTGTGTGTGTGTGTGTGTGTGTATATATATATATATATATATATATATATATATATATATTTTTTTTTTTTTTTAATATTTATATATATATATATATAGAGAGAGAGCTAAACTTTAATAATAACAGGTATCTGATCATAAAAAATACACTGATGCTCAAAACTGATAGTATTTAGCTTTCTTTCTTTATGCTTTTAAGAACTTCATCAGAATACAATGCAAAACTTGGGTATGATGTTACATACAAGAAAAAATGACATGTGAGCATACAGTAACCAATGGAATGCAAACAATGTTTATGTACAGTGCCCATTAAGGTTAAGTGTAGTACTTTAAAATTGCCAATAAGCTTACAAATATTTACATATACTACATCATGCATGATTTACATAGCATGCATGAATAAATGAATGTTTAATTATACCGTTTGAGTGCACACTTAATATTGATAGTTTCATTTAAACCAGGGTGCATTTCAGCACCAATAAGAAGTTGCCACTTAAGCTCTCTCAGTTCCAGAAAGACATCAGTATTTCCAAAAAAATGGATCTATTTGTTCAAGAATAATAAACTTAAAAGAGCCAGTACAAGTAGTGGAATACTTTGCCAAAGCATTATTAGTGTTAGCAGTTCTAATGGCAGTCAAGTGTTCTTTGACTCTGTCTGACAGTTTTCTTGATGTTTTTCCAACATAAAAGCAAGTGCAGGCAGAGCAGACTGCAGTATGTACACCACTGAAACAGTATGGCAATCAAAGTGTCTTGGAAAGCGAATGGTATATTTTACATGTTGAAAGGTGTATTGTGAACCAATAAGGATGCGAGGACATATAACATGATTGTTACAGTTAAACATGCCTTTAATGTCAGTGGTATTAGTTATAGGTTCTAACAAGAAATGTGAATCTCTACTTTCCAGGTGCATGCGAATAGATGTGGTCCTTTTAAAAGAAAAGGAAGGTGAATACCAAAGACTTTGTGTATATGTTGAGAGTCAGATAATAATACCCAGTTTATCAGTAATCACTTGTCTAATAAGTGACATATCTCTTGAAATGGGTAGTAGAAAACTAAGAGACATGTCTGAATTCTTGTTTGTTTTTTTGGTGTCCTTAAAACCATATTTAAGGATAGGTAAATATTTTGAATGTTTGAGGGATTTTGTTTCAGCAAAAATATTGTCAATCAAAGATAGAGGATAGTCTCTGAGAAGAAACATTTTCTTTAACAAGTTCGCTTGAACTTTAAATTCATCATCATCATGACTTTGTCATGAAAAATGGGTGTTGACTTGAAAATTGTAGGAAGTTATTTTTATATGTTTTCTTTCTGTAAACTGTTGAGCTAATGTCACCATTCTGCAATATTTCTATTTTAGTATCTAAGAAGTCAATGGACTGTCCATACCTTGAAATAACTAAATTGATGAAACCTAGATTAGTATTCATGTTTGTAATAAAAGTGTGAAGGTTATTTATGTTGTCTTTCCATGCAAAAAAAATATCATCAATGTATCGTTTATACATTAATACAGAATTAAAATTGAGTAAATGTGTAAGATTTTCTAGTTCCCAGGCACTGAGTATCAGGTTCGCAAAGGCTGGCCCTACCTTTGAACCCATTGCTACCCCCTTGATCTATTTATAAATGTTATTGTTGAATTAAAAGAAGTTGTTATTAAGAACTATATATTCTAGTGTAGTGATAGTGTTAATTTTTTGATTAGAAAAGGAGGTATATTTATTTAGGAACAGTTCTAGTAAGTGTAGTCCCTCTAGATGTGGAATATTTGTATACAATGATTTTCTGTCTAATGTGACTAAAGTACAATCTGACAATTCCATTTTTTTTTTGTGAAATAACTCATTCAGGAAAGCCCATGAGTCCTTGAGATAAGAGGCTGTGTTTTCTATCAGTGGGTTTAAAATAGAATCTAAATATTCTGCAATTTTTTCAGTTTTCGTCTTTTTGTTAGATATTATATGCCTGAATGGTGGATCTTCCTGTTTTTTTTATGAAATTTAGGTATTCCAAATAACCTACCCAAATTAGGAGACTGTACATACATAAAGTTAAACTCATCTGTAGAAATAGCATTGTTATGTTCTAGCAGTTTCAAAGTTTTATCAATCAATTTGAAATGTTTTTTAACAGTACTGAAGTCAACAATCTGAAAAAAGCATTACTTAGTAGTGTTTCTTCCATTTTCATCACATAAACTGTTTGTTCCATTAATACCAACCCAGTACCCTTGTCTGCTCACATGATGCAAAGTGACTTGTCATTTGTTAGTTCAGATAAAGCTAACTTCTCAGCTTCAGTGTACCATTTATGTGCTGTATTAGAAGTACAGACTTTTCTTATGTCTCTTTCACATACTCTAAGGAATGTCTGTATGGAATTATTAAGAACCGGATTAAACATGCTTTTAGGTTGAAGACATGTGAAAGGTGATTCAGTAATAGACCTGTCAGAAGAACTAGATACATTAGAATTACCAGAAGAATTATGATGTAAGAGCTTCAAATTAAGCTTTCTAGCATATAATTTCAGATCTAAAAGTACATCAGGTAAATGAGCCCTCTGTGAGGGGATAAAGTTAAAACCTTTCTGTAACACTTTAATATGCTCATTAGTGAAGGATCTCTAAGTGAGATTAAAAATAACTGAGTTGATGTCCTGTAAATTTTCAGTGGAAACAGTATTGTACATGTCTGAATTTGTAGTGGATTATCAATCACTTATCAATAGCTAGGTGAGCTTAGATCATAGAGGTATGCACCTATGGTAGGGTAATTAATACTGACTACCTCTTATCAACTGCCTCTGTCCATGAGGGACTTGGGTGCCACCCCAGGAGTGAATTTACAATTACCTATCCATTGGTCCAGGTTGCTCTTGAAGAGGGACATGTAGGGGCTCTGCTTTATATGAATGGGGAGCTTGTTCCGGAGGAAGGATAGTCTCTGGGAGATGTATCTATCTCTGCAGCATGATTTGTTCATGTCAGAGGCTAGGCTGATACCTTTAGATCGGGTGACCCTCTTGCAGTTTGATTTACAAATGTGTAACATTTCCATCTGGGCTGGGTCAGAGACAGCCCTGTAAGCCAGACACCGATCACCCCTTAATAACTTGTAGGAGACGGAATACAGGGATAGGGCTTTCATTCTTTTCATGTAGTATTTGTTTTGTGTACCCTGTATTTTTTTGGTGAGAAACCTCTGGGGTGTCTCCTGGTGTTGCAGGCATCTGGTGAGGTACATGCAAAAGGGTGCATTGTACTCAATTACTGGTCTGATGAGAGCTGAGTACAATGGAATTATAACATCCTTAGACCTAGATGCCATTCCTGTACTTATGAGATGTGTCACAAAGAAGGGTTTCCTCACCACTGTGGACACATGGTGGTTGAAGTTCAGATTGCTATTAACTTGAGTACCCAGGTCACATACCACTGGGTCTACTCCTGGGGGTGCTGACTATATTGTAATTAGCAGGGATGCTAGCTTTCCCAAAGTGAATAATTATGCATTTTTTTTTTGCATTTAGCTCCAATCTGTGGCATTAGCACCAATCATTTGTCTGTGTTAATCCTTTCTTCAGTATATTAGTATCATTAGGGGACTTAATGATTGCTCCCAATTTGCAGCAATTGGTAAACTTGGTCAGCCACAGGCAATCCATATTTGCCTGGACGTCTGAGAAATAAATTCTGAATCATAAGGGGCCCAGCACAGAATCCTATTGTACACCAGTGGTGACTGGCCTTTTGCTAGATGTGAATTAATCCACTTTGACAGTATGTGTCCTGATGGTGAGCCATTTGTCTACCCACCTGGTGATGTAGCGGTTAATTCCCACCTGAGAGAGTTTTTGTATAATACCTGAGTGGGAGATAGTGTCAAATGCCTTGGCTAGGTCAAGGGAGGAAGTATGCAAAATATTTCCCTTGTCCATGGCCAAGATATCCTTCTTGAAGAAGTCAACGAGGTTTAAGAGACAAGATGTACCCTTAATGAACCTGAATTGGGTTGGGTCCAGAGTCTGGAAGTTACCTATCTCCTTGTTAATAAGGTCCAAAATGATTCTTTCCATGGGCTTGCAGATGAGGCTGGTCAGGCTTATGGGTCTATAATTTTCAGAGTCACTTAATGGTCCCCTCCTTGTGTAGAGGGATGACTGTTGTCCTCCATTCTGCCATAATGTAGCTAGTCTTGAGGCTTTGGTTAAATAGGGATCCAAGTGGGTCAGCTAGGTTATGTTTTAATTCATTTAAAAGGCAACCTGAGATGTTGTCTGGTCCCATTGATGCTCGCCTTAGAGAGACTGTGACCTGTATATTTTGGGGGATGGCCATTGTGGATGGGGGGGGGGTGAAGTCTGATCCAAATCTATCTGCTAGGAGGCTGGCTATTTCCTTCAGTTGAGTAGGAGTGGTGCCATCCACAACCAGCTCTGCGCATAGTTGTGTATTCCCCTTAATGTTTTGGATGTAGTTAAAAAACACATTGTGATTTTGTTTAGCTAGGGGGACTATTTTTTGCTTCATACAAAATATTATATGCCCTATGAATTATCCATTTTTTAACAGCAGCTTCTGTTGTAGAGTCGACTAAAAACCCAACCAGACCAGGTCTTTAACTTAAGATTTCCCTATCTCTTTCTCTTTGCCCATAGTCTGATATCAATCCCTGGTAGGGAAGGCATTCTCTATCCTGCAGTCCAAATGTCTTCTTGGCCTCATCTTACTTTATTACCTTTTCCTGTCTAGTTATCTGCTCCCAAAACCTTGGTTCCTTTGCTAGTTTTCTCCCAAAAATATAACCCCCTTCTTGCCTATTTTTCTGTTCCCTTACATGCAGTCATCTCAAATCATCTTTCTCTGTTCTCATTTTGGCTTAGTCCTTAGAATACTTTCTGCCACTTTATGAATATTATATTCTATATGGCTGTTATTCTCCATAAGGATCTACATCCACCCCCCCCCCCCCGGCTTCATCATCAACCCTTTCCATTTTGAATTATAACTTTCTGCTTGTGTTATGTATATGAGCCTTAACTGTGTAGCTCTAAAATATCACTTAAAATCAGGTAATTCTAAACTAACTTGTTCTAGTGGAAGGATCTGCTTATCCCACTGAACTCTTCTCCTCTTCCTCTCCTTGATAAATCCTTTCAATTCTTTATTAATTATTGCCTATGACTTCTATTCTGGTTGATGAAAAGATGTCTGACCCATATTTAAAATTAAAGGGATTAAAGACATTTTTACTGCTTGTATCTTACTATTCATATCCATAAACAAGAGCTTCCAGATTTTCAGTTTTTGTATTATCTTTGTTTAGTTTCTTCCCACATATCTTTAGCTGCCATGACAGCAGCCTTTTTAATCCATACTCCTAAATACTTCATCTCATCATGTCCTCATAAATATTGGTATTGCTGTACCAATTTGTGTGTGGGTACATAATTTACTGCTATGGCCTTTGTTTTATCTTTATTCATTTTATATCCTGAAAAGACTTGAAGCTGTTTCAAAATGTCCCAGAACACTGAGGTGTCCTTTTTCTGGATTTATGAGATGCAAAATAATATAATCTGCAAATAAAACCAGCTTTTCTTGATTACCATATCAATTATACCCTTGCATTTCTGAGTCCCTTATTTTCTTTGCAAATGGCTATAAATAAATAACAAAAGGGGAAAGAGGACACCCCTGCCTGGTTCCTCTGTTAAAACACAACTTATCTGAGAGGAGCCCTTCCACTTTAATTCTTGCCTCTGATCCTTCATATATTTTCCTAATTAACCTTACTATTGCATCAGAGAATGAAAATGCTTCCATTGCCCTACTCCTAAAAAATCTCAGTTTACTCAGTCAAATGCTTTCTCTGCATCAAGACCCACCAACAACAGCAGCAATTTCTTACATTCTGCTTTCCTGTGAATCATCTTTGTTCTATTAATGTTGTCATATGTTTGCCTCCCCTAGACAAAACCACATTGATCCATATCTATTAAATTTGGAAATACCCCTGCCATTCTTTTAGCTAGTTTAGGCATACACATTTTATAATCATGGATTAAAATTGAAATGGGTCTGTATGAAGCTGAATCTGATGAGTCTTTACTGTCCTTAGGTAATGCAGCCACCACATCTTTCTTCCAAGACGTTGGTGCTTGCCCTCCTTTTAAAATACTGTTAAAAAAATCTTCCAGATCTTTTATCACTTTTTCCCTCCAAACTTAGAAACTTTCACAGGAATACCATCTGTTCCTGGGGACTTTCCTGAATATTGATTACACATCACCATTTTTATCTCATTCCCTCTTATCTTAACTTAGTTTTTGAGCCTCATCTACATCTAACCTTGCCATAATTAAGTCTTCTGCAAATATTTCCATGTGTGCTCTTTCCTGATTTCCACATTTCTCTTGCCTTATACAAATTTTCATAACATTTCTGAAATATCTCTAAAATCTTTACAGGATTTCTGGTTATTTTTCCTATTAAAGGCTCCCTACGTTTGGTAACAACCCCTTCTACTTTCATGATGCACTCATTCTTGATCTACAATGTTTGTTATGATGCACTAATGTTAGAATCATCAGATAATTTGCTAGCCTATATACTTTTTGCACTCATGAACGTGCACATAAAAATGTTAAAAGGGAAGGACCAAAAACATATCCTTGGGGCACCCCTCTGTTAACAGTCACGTTGTTTGACAAAACACTGGTGCTCCTTTTCCCTACATTTCTTATTGCCAACCAGTTACTAACCCATTTTTTTATGTAAGTTGTGAAGAAGTTCAATTTCTACATTGTTAATAATATGTCACTATATGGGATCAAGACAAATCCTGCATCCAGGGAATCAATCAGTTTTGTATAAAACGGAAGCCTGTTAGTTTGATATGACCCCATCCACCGAGAAATCATCTTGATCAGTGTCTTTTTCTAATCTAAATGCCTCAAAATGTTTCCTAGAACCACTTCCTCATAGCCTTTTCCATTTATGCCAATTAAACTTATAGAACTGTAGCTATTAGCAGTTGAAGTTTTGCCACATTTTGTAACTGGTACCACTATTGCCTCTTTCCAGTCTTCCAGTTCATAATCTGTGTTGAGACTCAATTTTAATAAATATGTCAGGCTTGGCACTAGTTTAATGTCTGTCTTTTTCAGGCAGTAGCCATTTAGCCCACCAGGACTAGCAGCAACATCTACCCTGATGTCTTGTAACACTTTCATGTCTTCCTTGGTGGATGTTATAGGGCAACTATGATAACAGAGCTTGTTCTTATCAGCCTTTTACATGGGTCTCCAGCAGCATTTCCACCAAAATATGCTGCAAAATTTTCAGGAAGCTCTTTTTTATCCCTACATCGTAAAATGTTGATGTATTATCTCCACAAATAGACCTAAATGTTTAAAGAAAAGTTTTTGTTTACACCTATGTTCTTAGCTAGGTTCAGCTCACAGTGTCTTCCAGCTCTGCTTATACTACATTGTAAAGAGCGGAGGCTGTAGAACAAGTATATTTCATTTTATTCACTGTTGTTGGAAATTTTTGAATAAAGTGTCCATGAGTGTTTTCCTTTATTCCTTGTTTTGAAGGACTGTTATTCTGTCATGGTAGATCCTGCTTGAACCCCCCCTCCTCCCGCCTAAAACCCTATATGAAGGTGTGCCTCTTTTTAATCCTCTTCATAAATGCATAGAATGTTTTCTAGCTGTTGTCAATATTGTCACTTACTGGGTCTGAAATCCAGTCCAAGTTATCCATACTGTTTGTATTGGCATAAAAAGTTTCTATTTGGGGTCCTACACACTGAAAGCTTCTTAAATTGTGTCTCTAAATCCCATCTTAGACATGCATGATCTGATGTTCCTAATCCTGGTTCTGTATTCAGGCCTTTTACCTAACCATATTACAGCTCAGATCTTGCCTTCTCTGATTGGGTTGTTGACAATCTGACAATAGCTTTGTAAAAAACACTATGTTCCAGAACCCTTTGATTAAGTGCACTACTTTTTCTAAAAGTGCCCCATCTGATATCAGGTGCATTTATGTCTCCAGGTGTAACACAGTTATTGTTATAATAAAACACATTAGTTCTTCAGCAAAGCTGTGCAATGCCTGCCAATCTGGTCCTGGTGGGTCTATAAAAAACTACTATGTTATGCACCTGTTTCTCTGATGCAGTTATGACTTCCAACATTTCACTATAGAAGTCTGTACTTCAAGCACCTGCAAAATATTTTAACATAGATTGAAACTCCACCACCTTTCTGACTTAACCTATATGTATGGGCCCCTTGATACCTTTGTAGATTAACTGGTAGTTTGTTTGAATTATGGCCTCAGGCAGAATGCCCCCACATGCAGTCTGGGATACATGATGTGTACATTGGCAGCATTTACTCACAGGATTATGCTTCACAGGTGAAATACACAGTCTTCCCTCTAGGTGTCACCCAGCTGATGAACCAGAGCCACTTAACTCCCCCAGGATGAGGAGGGGCAGGAGTGGTTGCTGACTGCCATCCTCCTCCCTGCCTACTCCTACAGGCACCCAAGCCACTAATCAGACTCCGGTCACTTGTATTGTAGTAAGGCCTTTATCCATCTACGCAAACACAGCTGGCTACATTTTAAACTATCCTGCAGGCAAAGAAAAGCTTCTAAATCACTAATTTTATTGTCAAAATGTCTGGCATTCAGCAAAGCCACCTTTACCTCTGATATTTGTCAGCAAATTGGTGTGTTTAGATATTTACAGCTTTCATTGTGCAGGGTAACTAGATGTGCTGTTTCAGGACAACAATAACTGTAGATGGTATTTTACTGGTTATAGGGTGCAGTGTTGATCATAAGTATATCATTATCCACTTTATTGAAAACAACAAATCGAAAGCTGCCTTTACCAGCTGCTGACAGCAGTAAATAGAAAACACCAGAACAACTATTCCCCTTTGATGAGCAGGCAGAGTTGCATGTACACTTTGTGTGGAGTACTATATCCCCCTTCTTAATTATACTAAGTCAAAAGTCACCACAAGTCAGTGAAAGAGAAATACATCCATTTTGTAGCACACTAAATCTTTCTCCTTTCATGACTGGTGAAAGAGCTTTTGGGCTGGCACATCTGTCACTGATGTAATGCTTTTTTTGGTATGCAGTTCATAAATAGGTTAGTATAATGTAACCCTATACTGAGCATTGTTTATGTTGTTAGAGAGCTATATTAGAAAATAAAGTGATTACATTTATTTATTTATTTGTTGTGTCCTGTAGACAGTATACTGTTACTAGTATAAATGCCATAGAACATTCAGTCTGCTTAACATTATTATTTTATCTCATTCACCAGCAAAATTTAAGCAGGGACACACTAGAAGTGTAAGTCTTGCTAAGGTCTATTATGTGACTGTGTGAAGGCTGCCAGCCTAGCTAGATAGAATTTTGTAGATAATTATATGTCATTTGCAAATATTAATATAATCCACAGGCTTGGTTTACAAATGTAAAGAGAACTATATGTTATGATTAAACTATATGTTGTACTGAGCTTCAAAAATGTAACCACAGTGCACTCTGCTGAAAGAAAGCTGATAAATCAAGCATTGTATGACTGTTTGATCTCATGCTCGGAGACAGGATATCTGGACCAGGAAATTCTTTCTATTCTCTTGATTTAAGCGATAATTGCTAAGGTTTTACATGTATAATATATTTTATTGCTGTGACTTCCTGGCCAGGTGCAGCTTACTAAGAAATGTAAATTTTGAGTTTCTGTGAGCCTGGGAAACTAAATCAGAACTGTTAAGAATGATTTAATCTGAAATGACTCAGCAGTACTGTGTTATCAACTTAAGACCTTCCCAGAGAGAAAGCGAGGGCATTTTGGATTTTGTCTGAACCTGAATGCATCAACTCACCAGCACTCTGCCTTTGATCTGTAAGTAAGATATTTATTTAGAACAGTGATTTCTCTTAGATATAGATAGAAATAGCCAGATTAATCTAGCTGTTTTCTATATTTATGTCAGACTATTCTACAGTATTATTTTAAAGAATTTTCCTGTGATTTCTGAACTCTGTAATGTCATTGTGTTGAAGTAATAAGTATTGTCTTCTGTTTTTATTATTTATTATTAAATATTTTTAAACATTTCAACTGTGGCTGTTTTGTGTAAAGGTAATTTAAGCTCTTAGAGTACATTGCATGTATTCCGTGATACTGTCCAAGTCACTCCAATAGCTTTAGCCCAGGGTCACACTTACTACTTGAATAACAATAATAATATTACACAGTAAAATTGGTCACCCTTTGGGAAGGGCCTTATTAGTAGCTGATAAGAGTAGTTGGTGGCAGTGATTACTAGCTGATAGCCTGGCAGGAGGGGGCACAGCTGGAAAACCTGTGCCAGCCTTCCCCAGGAGTGTCTGTGTGTTTGTATATAAACCAAATCTCAAAGTCTGTGTGTGTCAGCTACTTGGGCAGGGACACAAAGCACTGGTTGGACAGAGAGGGTACTGGAGGTTTTGGCTTGACTACTCGGCTGGGATCTGAACCATATAGCTGTGCCAGTGGGGAGTCTTATTGGGGATCTGGAGAGAAAGGGAGAACTGAATGTGATCTCTGTGTGCTCTTAAGGGAAATTGTACTTTACTGTGTGTGTAATTGTTATCCTTCCCAATGTGCACGCCCCTCACTGGTGCTAGTGGTGAGGATTAAAAACAGACTTCATCAGATAAAGCAAGTGAAATGGTGCTGGTTGTTAACTTGTTGACTTAACAAGCAGCACCATTTCACTTGCTTTATCTGACGAAGTCTGTTTTTAACTGAAGAAAATGCTGTGTGGATTATTCCTGTGTTTATGTTCCTGAATTCAGTTCATAAAGCCTGCTTTCAGCTTGAGTGTTGTTGTCAAAACTCCAGAATATCTTAATTTTCTTTTGTGGGCTTCAAATCCAACACACGACTCAAAAATCATAAATACTAAAATATTTTCATTGTTGGTCCCCCATGCAAGGTACCGTGTTTCTTGAACCCTATAAACTCTGAAGTTTGTTGTTATATTTCTCTTTCCTTGTGATTATTTTCCACATTGTCTGATAATCATCAGGATCCTCTTGACTCTGACTTCAGAGAGTGCTCTGTCATCCAGAACATAATCCCTAGCGCTTATCACTTCCACATGTGCTGCCCTGCTTGCTCCTCACTGTAGTGGGTATCACTATGCAATGCTATTTGGCACATGCATGCTTCCACACATGCACCACCTCAGCAACAACTTTGTTACTTGATGCAATGCTAGCAGCTGATCGGTTGTAACATGGTGCAGTCTTTCTAGCCTCTGTGAGGAATCATCAGTGCAGTGGGTCTAGTAGCCTCACTCCTCCATAGAATGGATCAACTGGAATCATTTGCTCATACCTACTCTTCCTAGCAGCTTTTCTAGTGCCCATGTCACTAATCCAGGCTAGTCTGAGTCACAGTCTGGGCTGTATTCCTCTGGGCTACAGAACTACCTTGGTTACCAAAAACTCAGAGGTAAATATAGATTCATATTGCCACTGTTGAAATGTCAGAAAATTCAAGTTTTCATTTACATCTTTTTTTCCTTTACTGTGCTTTTTTTTGTAAGCAGGAGTGCTGGGGCTGAATGCATATTTCATAGGCTATGTTCATAGTTCATGGGTATTTAGGGACCACTGTGGAGCCTAGCTCAAATTTCCAGTTTCCCCCAAGCCATGTGTGGTTAAGTGACTCAATCATAGTCACACAGAAGAAAAATGAGGGTTGAGGGGATTAAACCTTATACCACAGGAACTGCAGCTCACAGCCTTAACTCTGCACCAACTGTATCATCTTTGGAAAATAGTGTTTTGGCCATCTGAAACACCTCCATTAACCTTATCACACAACAAGAAAATAAAGTAAATTAACTGAAAAATAATAAATTTAGCATTGGTTTTACTATTTTATACTCATTCTATATTAATTATTTGGACATTACTTTAAGCAGAACTCAAGGGAATTGCATTATTACTATATTATATTGCAAACCTAACAGTTCCTTTAATTATTTGTTTGGCTATATTTTCCACACTGATCATTTAATGTCCTTTGTCTCTAAAAGTAAATTTGCTAGAGTGAGAAGATTATGCTCAAAGAGTGAACATTTTTGGAAGAGTCTTGTAAGTTACTAAAATATTGTTTTAAGAGAGGTTATGCTGAGAAGGTTTTTTCTGCCTGTTGGCAGGTTTCTAATATTTAGAGATTTGAAGTCTTGACTTATAAAAATAATTATGGCAGAAATACACATGTAAATGTGAGCTATAAAATACAAGAAATAAATACCACACATTTTACAATATAATATCCTATCTAATGGCACAATTTCTATAATGTATATAAATTGGAAGGTTCTTTATATGGATTTAGTATTAAGTGCTTGTTTTAAGTATAATTATTTTAATTTCTTATTACAATGGAAATAATGTGGCAGGTTATCTTACTTGTAGTTATTTTGATTTGTCAGATCCATCTGTTTCACAAATTAATGACCTTGGAGGTACTGTCCCCTATGGTGAGTGTATGGGCTGTCCTTTGATTTGTCAGAAATTTGATACCATTAATGTCAGAAATGTTATATTATTAATACTATAACTTTGGAAGGGACTTCCAAAATGGCTGCACATTGAGTAACAGCTTAATTTTAGCTCTCCCAGTGTGAAAACAAAATCTCATAAGAGAGAGCCAGTACACTTATATTTTAGGGTAAATTTTAGTAAGTGCACTGCCTGGATGGCAGCAGAAAAGAAATTCAGAGAATCTGAAAGAAAATCAGTCACAAAAAGTGAGGAAAAAACACTGACTGGGAGGAATTCTGAAGCTGTTCAACAAAAAGCAGTGCAAGCGCCAGCTATGGTGCAAGACATGACTTCCAGTAACCTAGAGGAAAAAAAGTCAAATGTACTCAGAGCTGATTAAAATAAATGAAACACTGATGGAGTATATCAACTCAAATAACAAAAGGCTGGAAAAATGATGGAAGCTTCAAAAAGATATTCAGATGAGGTGATAAAACTATAAAGATCAGAGGATGAAATGAAGAAAAGGCTGGCTGAATATAAGACTGCTCAAGAAGAGATGTTTAAAAAATAATAGAACTAGAGAACAAAACACATAGGGAAAACCTGAGATTTTTTGCTGTACCAGAGAAGCTGGAAGGAACAGACTGTATTAATTTTACGAAAGCATGAATAAGCATCTGGATTGGTATTCCACAGCAGGAGATGTTCATTGAAACAGCACAGGGTGTGTGTGCTCCAGACCTTGCTATAAGAAAGCAACCTAGACCTTTAATAGTAAATATGCAATCCTATCAACAGTAGGAGTTAATTCTGACAAAACTGTGGCAGAAGGACAAAGTACTAAAAGTGGGAGACAGTGGAGTGTTTGTGGAAAATGATTACTCATTGTACACCAGGCAGAAGAGGAGTACATTTATTCCAGTAATCAGGGAATGTTGAGAAGCAGGCATACAATTCAAGCTGCTTTACCAAACTAGTTTCAGAATATTCTTTCCTGGAGGGACAAAATAATGTTTTGATCTAGAACATGCTAAGGAGGAAATACAAAAGTTTATCCAATAAAAGGTGAGTTATGAAACATAAGGCAATTCTCATTCTTGTTCTTCTGTTAATAAAGATCACAGAGAGACCATGCCAATGAAACCTTTTTCAACATGTCAATGAAAAATGCTTGAGAGACAGAACATAGCACAAAACCATTTTCTAGAAGAACCAGGACTACATTAGAAATGAAGCAAATACTGGATTTGGGAGATGGATATCAACAGGAATAAAACTAGGAACTCAGAAAATGACAAATAAATGTGGGATTACAAAGCATTAATCATATTTGTGAAACATGACAGAATAAGAAAACTTGGAAATATTGGACTTTTTTCTCTTTGTTAAACGTGTAGGGGACTCTAGAGCATATGTCCTACTTTATGCCATTAATGTTTGGAAGAACATTTAGGAGGGGGAAGAGGAAGGAGAGTTAACTGTAAGTAAAACTAAATTTTCTTCTTAATATTAGCATTTTTATAATGCATGATATAATCTGCATACTTTAAAGTAAAGTTGTCTAGGTTATTTTTGAGTATAATGGATATACTAAAGTAAACATGTGCTCCTGTTTTTTTCTTCTTTCTTTCTGCTTGTTCAGTTTTAAGAAATGTAGGAACTGCAATGTAAAAAAAAAGAAGAAAAGTCTGGTCAAAAGAGTAGGATACAAGAAAACCTGATGTGCATTTTTTCACGGTTGTATAGAGGAATGACTGGATTAAGGCACTTGGCTTGACCTAATAACATATTTTAAGAGAAAGCAAATAAATAAAAAAGAACAATGTCTAGTAAATAATGAGTGCTTGTATAAGCAACTCTGCATCTAGTTTTCATGTCTCCACAGAGACAGTCTGATAAAGAGCAATAAAAACAGAATGTGTATTTCTTTCAATGGCTAGGAGATAATGTTTTCTGAAAGCATTTAAGTGTTTTCCGAATCTGAGAGAGAGCAATACAGATAAAACAAAACCAAACAGCACTTAGTAGAAGCACAGGCTGCACCATGCATCTTAGCATGGCTAACCTTCCTTTTAGGTTAACCAAAGTCTGTGAGTGTGTCTGTCAGTCTGGGACAATTGTTCCTATTAGGAGGGTAAAATTTCAGTATTTGAATCTGTACATAGTTTTGTGTGTTAGTATTAAGTTAATAGGTTTTAGGGTTGTATTAGGGTGTTTGTTTTTTGTGTTTGAAGGCTTTCAATAAAACAAAAAGTTTTGGAAGATGTCACTTGGGCTGAAATGGATATGAAAAGAAACAACTGTATAAAAGTTTAACCTGTCAAACAGTGTATGCATGTAACACAAAAGCTGGAACTAGACATTTACCAAAAAGGTATCATACATAAAAGGTCAGAATAATAAATTTTTAATGTTGACAAGAAACAACTGTATAAAATATCGACCTGCCAAACTTTAGTGTACATATGTAACACAAAAGCTGGAACTAGGCACTTAACAAAAAAGCTGTTACACATAAAAGGTGGGAATAATAACTTTTTAACATAATGACACTTTCTATATTATTGTTAAATGTAAATGTTCTCACGGATATATAAACAAAAGCTAAAGAGTAGTGGACTATATTAAAAATGTAGAGTGCAAATATCTATGCTACAGGAGGCACATTTGGAAAGAAATGAACATGTGAATTTGATAAAGAAAGGTTTTTCAGGATGGTTATCCAGCGGACTACTTGGGACAAAGGGAAAGAGGAGTACTTATATTAATTGCAAGAGCAGCTTCAATAGTGATAGAAGAGGATAAAAGAGGTAATAATAGCATATTTGTAGTACTAAGGGGCTATAGGCAATGGAGGAGGATTACACTGGTATGTATTTATATTCCACCTAAAACTGTTATAATGGAGCTTAAGAAAATTTTGGGAGAAATAATCAGCTTTCATCACAGAATATTATTTATAGGTCGGGACTGGAATTTGATTTGCAGCAGTGAAGATGTATCGGGGGGCCCAGAAGGGAAAATATAACAAAAGAGGGTAGATTTTTAAGAAATTTATGAAAATATTTTACATGGAAAATGAAAATTCAGTATTAGGAGTTCAGAATGAATTTACATATTACTCCTCAAGATACAAAAACTGGTCTGGACTAGTCAGAACATTTATTTCATGGGAACATGTGCATTTAATTGAATGTTTTGATATGCATCAATTAGCTATTTCAGATCATGCACAAATAATAACTAAAATAAAAATGAAGGATAATAAAACAAAAATGAGACACTGTTACTTTTTCACCAAAGAGAGGAATTTAAGCAATGGGTAATGGAAGTTATTCAGGAGTTATTAGAGGAAATAGAAAATATAACTAGGGAGTGGGATAAAATTAAAGTGGAGTTTAAAAATAGGGTGGAAATAAAAAAAAAGAGAGATATGGTTAAGTAGTAGCAAGAATTATTTAGAGGGACTTGTGATGACCCAACACTGGACCAGTAATCAAGGAGCATCAATCCTCCCAACTGGCACCAAGTGGGGGATGTACACTGATAGGATGACAAGTACACACACAGTATTTCCAGATGCAGCTTTCTGCATCAAGTGCAATTTCCCATAAGAGCACACAAGGAACACAGTCAGTCTGGGGCTGGTTTCTCCCTCTTTCTCCAGATCCCCAGTAAGACTCCCCACTTGCACAGCTATAGAGTTGACATCTCAGCTGAGTTGCCAAGCCCAGACCTCCAGCACCCTCTCTGTCCAACCAGTGCTTCGTGTCTCTGCCCAAGTAGTTGACACACACATTCGTTGAGGTTTGATTTACACACACACACACACACACACACACACACACACACACACACACACACACACCTGGGAAAGGCTGGCATAGGTTTACTAGCTATGCCCCCTTTTTCCCAGACTATAAGGTACTTATCACTGCCACCAGCCAGATCCTTATCAGCTACTTAAAGACCCTTAACAAAAGGTATCCAATCTTACTGTGTAATGTTACTATCAATATAAATGGTAGTTTGACCAAGAGCAAGGCTATTAGGAATGGCCCACAGTGTCACCAAATAAATATGCAAGTGCTCTCCAAACTTAAATATCTCTAGACAGATCAGCCGCAATGAAATGTTTAAATATATTTAATAATAAATATTAAAAGAACAAGACAATGCTAAATATATATGTACCGCGACATCAGAGTTCAAAATAATAGGAAATACTTAAAACAACATTGCAGGACAGTCTCAAATAAATAAAGAAAAAACATCTAAATTAAGCTTTGCTATATTCCTAACTATATCTAAGAGACCTATACTATTCTCTATTATCTTACTTAAGAGCAAGGCAGATGTGTGGTGAATGGATCTTGTCAGGTCCAAGACAGAATACAGAATGCTGTCTCTCTCTAAGAGACTTCTTAAATTAATATCTCAAATATTATTGCTGGGATAGCTTGCAGAATGACATCATTTCTTGTCTTCTGACTCCTAGTTCCCAGGCTCAAAACAACCATTGATGGCAACTGGTAGCATTTAGCATCTACCTGTGAAAATACATAGACAAGGGCTTTTCCTCAGATCTTTTTCAAATGGTAGAAGTCATAGAACAATAAAACACTTCCAAGACAACACAGAAAACTTCTCAGCACAGACATTGTGTATCCTTGCTGCCATAAAGTAATTTAATTTCAGCTATTTTTCTGAAGTTAACCTTCTGTATTCCAGTTTCCACTGTTAAAATATATACATTTAAACAGTTACAATAGTGCACATACATTTCTATTTTATTCCAGTAGGGCATGCTGTGGTTACATTTTAAGCACAAACACTTTATAAAATATCTTTTCAACACACAGAACAAGACAAGGAGCAATTGCAGAATGTTAAACAGAAAATAAAGGATTACCCTGATAATATGCATGAGTTTAGAAAAGATTGCTGTTAAGCAACTGTTTTTGGAAAATAACTCCAGTGCTCAAATATTTTAGCACAATGACTCAGGCAACAGAAATTAGAAAGGGTTGTCACCAAGTTTAGGAACCCTATAACAGGAAAGATAACAAAAGATCTTGCAGAGGTACTAGAAATATGTAGAACAATTTATGAAAGTCTGCATGAAGCACAGACATATAGAAATCAGGAAGAGGTGCAAATGGAAATGTTTATGGAAGAATTAAATATGCCAAGGTTAGAGGTAGATGAGGCTCAATTACTGACAGGATAGGACAAGATGAGATAAAAATGGTGATGTATAACCAATCCAGAGGAAAGTCTCCAGAGATAGGTGACATTCCTGTGGAAGTTTGGAAGCTAGGAGGGAAAGAACTGATACATCTCTGGAAAGTTTTGATTAACAGTATTGTAAGAGGAGGAGAAGCACCAACATCCTGGAAGAAAGTGGTGGTGGTTGTAATACCTAAAGAAGGTAAAGACTCAACAGATCCAGCTTCATACAGGCCCATTTCAATCTTAAACCATGATTATAAAGTGTTTATGCCTATAATGGCTAAAAGAATGGCAAGGGTGATGTCAAAATTGATAGATATGGATCAATGTGGCTTTGTGGCGGGAAGGCAAACATTTGACAACATTAACAGAACATTGATGATCCAGAGAGAAGCAGAATATAAGAAAATAGCATTGTTGCTGGTAGGTCTCAATATAGAGAAAATATTTGACAGAGTAGGCTGGGAGTTTATGAGCAAGGTAATGGAAATATGTGCATTCTGTGATAAAATTATTAGGTACTATGTACCCACACACGGATTGGTTCAGCAATATCCATATTTGTGAGGACATGATAAAATGAAGTACTTAGAAGTATGGATTAAAAAGAATGCTGGTGTGGTAGCTAATGATATGTGGGAAGAGACTAAACAAAAGATAATGCAAAAGCTGAGAAGTTGGAAACTCTTTTTTATGGATATGGATAGTAAGATACAAGCAGTTAAAATGATTTTAGTCCCTATAGTTTTATGCACAGGCCAGGTATATTTTTATCAACCAGAGGAGAAGTTGTGGATAGCAATTAATAAAGAACTGAAGGATTTTATCTGGGAGGGGAAGACTGCAAGAGTAACATGGGATAAGATGATTCTTCCAATAGAACAAGTCTGTCTGGGATTACCCAATTTGAAGGGGTATTTCAGCGCTACACAGTTAAGGCTCCTATACATAGCACAAGAAGAAAACTATAATTCAACGTGGAAAGGGATGATGATAAAATGGGGTGGGGTGGGGGGAGGTCAAGAAACAAGGAGAGACTGTGATTTTGGAGGCACTTCCTTAAGGAAAATCACGATAACCATACAAAATATTATATTCATAAAGTTGCAGAAAGTATTCTAAAAACTAGCCAACACAGGAATGGAGAAAGGAGATTCTGCTGATAAGGATGACTGCAATTAGGGATATAGATAATAGTCAAGAAGGGGCTGGATTTTATTGGGGAAAACTGACAAAAGAACCGTGGTTTTGGGAGCAAATAATTAGATTGGGAAAGGTAATAGAATGGGAAGTAGTGAAGAATTTATTTGGACTGCAGGCTAGAGATTGCCTTCCCTGTCAAGGATTGATATCAGAGTATAGGCAAAGAGAAACAAAAGGGGGATCCTAAACAAAAGACCAGCACTGGTGGAGTTTTTAGTAGAATCTAGAACAAGCTGGTATTAAAAAGGAATAATTTTAGTAGAGCATTTAAAATATTGCATGATAACTAGAATAATCAATCAGAGGAGGTTAGAATGGATTGGGAAGAGAGATTGGCTAAGCAATTCACAAAGAAACAATGGGGGGTATATGTATGTCTCCAAAATATGCAACAAATTGTAGAAGATTTAATATCTTTGCTTGGAAGTGTTTGCATAGGTATTTTTATATCCAAAGTAGACTCCAAAGAATTTTTCCTCAGGTAGACAGCAAATGTTGGAAGTGTGATGGGGAAGAAAGAGATAATTGGAAACATTTTCTGGGAGTGTAATGAGTTGGCAGGCTTTAAAAATTCACTGCAGACTACTCTATCAGAAATACTGGGTGAGGAAATTGGTATGACTAAGAAAATTATTTTTTGAGCTATGATACAGAATCAGAATTGCTAAGACATAGTAAGACCTTGCTGAGTCTAATTATGGTGACTGCCAAAAAAGCAATTACTAGGAAGTGAAAATCCAAGTCTAAACCAACTGTACAATAGGTAGTGAATATAGTAACAGAGATAAAACAACTGGGACTGAGATCTTTAGAAAAGGGTAGGAGAAAATTGCATAAGAAAAAATGGAAATTATGGGAACAATACATGCAGATGAGGAATGAGATTTAAAAGAAGGCAGGATTCGAATGAGCTATGTAATGTTTGACTGACAGTGAATGGATAGAATATAAGTGATGCATAATGTTTGTAACTAAAATTATGTCAATATGGTTTGCTTTCACTTATATAAATATATGAGTGCTTATGTCCTAAGTGATAATTTAATAAAGATGTTTCTTGTTAAAAAATAATATCAGGCTGGATGTTAGGAGCAAATATAACTGCACTAGTTGTGCAGTTATTTATACTTTTCTACTCTCCTGTGATATAATTAATGTCAACAACACTGAAAGAGCTCTTGCTACTAAAATCAATGAACATTTTAAATATATGCAGAACAATGTTAGGGAGAGTCCATTAGCAGTTCATTATAATGAATTTCATAAACATAACATGAAAGATTTAAAAGTGTCTGTTTTAGGACATGTTTATTGTAAAGCCAGTAATAAGAATATAAAGATTATTTTACTCGGCAGTTTAATACTTTGGTACCAAATGGGTTAAATCAAAGTTGTAATTAAGAGTATGACCTAGCCTAAAACCATTTGTAAACAAGTTAAATACTTACCTTACTCAAAACTGGTATCCTGCATGCACAAATTAACAATGGTAATTGGAAATTGTTTCTCAATGAACTACATTCATTATGATGTCATTTCTTTATATGGCTATATGATGTATATTTTTATGGTTTTATTTTCCCAGGAAGGCTTTGTGTTGAGGAAACAGGGGAATAAAGTGTGGGAGGTTTTGTTCTTTTCTTTTTACTATCACTAATCTAACTAACAAAGTAATTGTTTTACATATGAAGTCACAACTTAAATGCAAGCAGTTCTTCAGCCAGTTTTGCAGTCATTTTAAAACTGTATAACAAATGATTATCATAGAATGGTTGTTATGTAATTCATGAATCTAAAATCCTTTTCATTCTGTCTGTGAGAATGAACTTATCCTAACCTGATGTTAACAAAAGCTTACATACTATTAACAGACTTAATTATGTAATAACTACAGTGAGCAGACTAAATTTAACCCAATAAATGGTAGAATACAGAAGGCAGATTTTCAATTAGTTTTCAAAAACAGCTATAGTATCTCTGAAAAAATGTGACTGTTTCTGGTTTGTTTTCTTGTTTGTTTGTGTATTTATATATGGATGGATTTACTTTCATTTGTTAAGCAGGATAGTTGGAATGGGCTGGAGCCCATTTTCAGTGCAGACCTAGGGAGAAAAGCTCAACAGATACAATAATATGAATGTAATATGAATGTATACAAAGATGTATATGATGTATAGTAATAAGATCTCCCTTAAGCTCTGCAACTGGAAACCCCTCAAAACTTTATCCCTGGACAGTGTAGTCGACTACTTTAACACCACATTTTTAAATATCTTAAATAACTTGGCCCCTATCAGGACAATAAGAACAAAATCAGATTATTCTCCTTGGCTCACTAAACAGACAAAATCACTCCTAAAAGAAAGGGATAAAGCGTGGCACAAATGGACCCACAAAAATCAATAGTTACTCACCAGTCGCATCTCCAGCTAAAAAACAAAGCCAAAACCCAAATAAGACTTGATAAGAAGAATTACTATACTAGCTTACAAGCTAAATACCAAAATAATCCTCAAAAATTCTGGACCACTTTAAATAAAATACTACGACCAGGTCAAACTAAGACCCCTCAACCAACATCAAGTAATCCTCTAGAATGTATTGCTACCCAGTTTAATAAATACTTCCTTGACTCCATCAATATCTTTACTAACCAAAACTTCCCATCACTGCCCATCAACCTAATCTCTCTACTAGATAATAACAACACATTCTCCTTAAAACCAGTCCCAACCCACAACATGCACAAATACTTGCTCTGGCTAAAATCCACAACCCCGGCAGCTGACAACCTATCCTCAACATACTTACAAATAGCAGCTGAAGCCATCTCCTATCCAGTTTCCCCTACTAATTAACTGTTCCATATCTGAGCAATGCATCCCCACTCTCTGAAAAATTGCTCACATCATACCCCTACACAAAGGAGCTCCCTCCACTGACTTCTCTAACTATCGGCCCATAGTAATCCTATCCCCGCTATGACAAATCCTTGAAAGGTGTGTTCACACCCAAATACTTAACCATTTCCTAGACAATAAATTACTTACAAATACTCAGCACGGCTTTCACCCCTACCATAGTACTACCACAGCCCTTATTAGCTTCACTAACACCATCAGCCAACTTAGAAATAAAGGTGAGCTAGTATCAGCAATCTTTTTAGACTTATCAAAAGCCTTCAATACAGTATCTCATAACAAACTGCTGACTGCCTTGTCCAAACTGAACCTAAGCTACTCCACTCTAGCCTGGTTTTAGAATTACCTCATAGATCGGCAACAAGCGGTACGGCGGAACAAAGCTCTTTCTCCCTTACTACCAGTGACTATGGGCATGCCTCAAGGGTCTATTCTCCGCCCCCTCCTTTTTAACCTGTTTACAAATAATCTCCATAATGCTACAACTCTAGCTACCCTTATAAAGTATGCAGATGACTCCACTGTCATATGTTCTGCCCCAACTCTACCTGAACTACAGAACTTAACCCAAACATCCTTCAATGCTATTGAGTCATGGTTGGTAGATGCCCAATTAATCTTGAATCCAAATAAAACTAAACTCATGCTCTTTCACTCCACTAAATTCAAAACCCAATCCACTTACTTCAACATCACATCCAGTAATAAGACTTTGAACCAGTACCATCCACCCAACTTCTCAGTGTTGTTATTGATCAAAATCTGAAGTTCGATGTACATATTGCCCAGACTGTGAAAAAAGTACACAAGAAAGTAGGTACCTTATACAGATGCAAAAACTACCTAACCACAAACTCCAGAATAACCACAGCCAGAACTCATCTTCTGTCAACTTTACTATATGCCTCACCCATCCTTACCAAGCTCTCCAAATCAGACCTAATCAAGCTAGATGCCTGCTATAATAAGATAGCTAAATTTGCCACTAGCTGTCCTCTTAGAACCCATCATTGTAAGGCCCTAAGACAACTATCTTGGTTAGAACTACCCCACCAACTCATTCTCACGCAACTCTCTACTGCCCACCAAATGTATTATAAACCCAATAAAACACAAGCTCTACAAGGCCTCCTCAATCCCCTTATAAGTATCTGTCCACTAAGATCCACTAATAAAGCTCTAAGTGAAGTAACCAGGAGTACAAATAGCTCAGGTGACTCTCTATACTCCTACTACATTGCTAAACTGTGGAATGCCTTACCACTTGAAATTAGAACTATAACTAGCTTAAAAACGTTCAAGTATCACATTAAAGCCCACCGCACCAATTCCTGGACCTGTACATATACTGGGCATGGGTAGCCCAAACCACGGAACTAGTTGATTTTAAAATTTTAATTGCATATGTAATGAACATTGAATTTAAGTCATATGACTGCCTTATGTTGTTTTTTTTTTCTTTCTCACTGTTAACATCTGCCAGATTTTAAGTCTTCAGTTTGCTATGCTACCTGTATATAAGACTAAGTATCGTAACTGTACTCTTATTGTATACAATGTCACTACCTGCTACTACTGTAAGAACTGTCTTCTAGAAGCATTGTTATACAAGATTATTGGTCTTGTCAACCACTTGACCAATTTATTCTGTTCTAGTCTTTTTACCGTTATGAATGTCTGTTACTATTTTTTTCTTTATTGTATTATACAATTTTCTTTCTACTAACAAAATAGTTTATTAACAATGGAGCTTTTCTGCCCGGGCCTCCCGCTGAAAAAGGGTTTTATGCCCAGTTGGACTCTCCCGGTAAACAAATGTAAAATAAAAATAAATAATAAGATAGGTGACCCCCCAAAAAAAATAAATAAGAAAAACAAAGAAAATAGAGACAAACATTTAATATTACAATACTTACTAGCTGAATTAAAAAAGTTAAAAAGATATTAACAGAGGTACTATTTCAAGGTTAGAGATACTATTTTGCATGAGCTGGGAAAAAGTGTCTGGGGATATTAATAAGAAAAGTTAGGAGAAGGTTTAGAGGAAGATTTAAAGAAGAATTAGTAATATGGAAGTATGATTATATAAATTATATAGCGTTAAATCAGTAAGGCTAAAGAAGAAACAAATTAAAGTAAGCAATCAGTCATAATTAGAAAATGGGGAAGAAAGAAAAGCAGCAATTAGAAAGAAAGGAATGAGAGTTTGTTTACAGTGTAGGTTTAAAGTTTAACTCATTGATTGTAAATGATTTGAATATGTTGTCATTATACCATTTATCTCTATTGTTCACTTGTGCATGCAGGATACAGGTTTTGAATAAGGCAATTCTTTAACTTATTTTTGAATTGTTTTAGTTTGTCATGTTTTAATTCATTAGTGATGAAGTTCCATAATTTTATGAACTCTGACTACAGAGGATTATCACACTTTATATCTGATTTAAATGCACTCTGAGTAGAGAGAAGTACAACACTTGATTATTTGAATTTATTTTAAGAATTTGGCTTGGTTTTTGAGACTATAGAGTTATAGATGGGTTATACTTTTGAATTAGATTATGCAAGGCTAGACATTTGCCTGGCTTGAAAAGTATGTTCTGCACTACCTGAAGTTGTGATAATGCAATCATGTTTTGAAGTTATAGCCAACCTAACTTTTCCCAGAGCTATGCAGTGGGGATGTTTTGTTAAGAAGATTTGCTGCAAATGTTTCAGTTTTGTTATAAATCAAAAAAGAACTATAAACACCAAGCTACAGCCAAGAGCATATAACTAAAACTGACTTTAATAAAAAACGGGTAAGCGCTTTCACACAGACAACTGTGCTTCATCAGACCATAAAATCAATTGAAATCACATGTGCTTATATAAATATATCCATTAATACATCAATTCAAAACAACCAATAAAAAACAGCAAATAATTAAATAACAAATAATGCATTATTCATTTAAAAAGACCCTGTCCCTTTAGTATAGGTTTAATGGAAGCCCTTCCATTAATACCTGGATACTTTTCAGCCTGCAAACTAATGATCCAGTGTAACTCACACCCCTCCATATAATTCTTAAGCTCTCCAACACGGGCACTAGGTTTTACCATTTCTACTACTCTGAAACCAAAAACATGTTCATATCCATACTCTGCACAGTGTTTTGCTAGGGCATTTTGTGTATCTTGTCTATTAATGCTATATTGATGCTCCCTAATGCGCTTCATAAGAGATATGTTCGTTTTACCTATATAAAAACAATTACAGATTCTACAGCTGGCCAAATACAGTAAATCCCTGCTTCTACAGTTCACTTGTACTCTAAACTCATACTTAGTAGCAGGTAGTTGGATGAATGAAACTGGTGGAAACAACTATATATTTACAAACATTGCAGCTCATACACCTAGTGGTCCCTAAACACAAAATGTTGGCATCATTGTCCTACCAGGACCTATCTTTGTAGCATAGTTGTCATTTAATGTTTTTCCTATTCTTAAAAACATAATTAGGCTTGTCTCCTACCACTTTCTTCAAACCTTCATCTAGATGTAAAATAAGCCAATTATCATTTACTATACATAAAATATTATTAATATCACTAGTATAGATATAAGATAGGGATACATCCTTCCTAGCACGTACGGGTTCTCCTTCCGAAGAATTGACAGTCACTAGATCACATGCATCAGAATAAAAAGGGCGGGCTCTACCTCTTCTACTAATAAAGTTTATGGACCACTAGGTGTATGAGCTGCAATTTTTGTAAATATATAGATGTTTCCACCAGTTTCATTCATCCAACTACCTGCACTAAGTATGAGTTTAGAGTACAAGCGAACTGTAGAAGCAGGGATTTAGTGTATTTGGTCAGCTGTAGAATCTGTAATTGTTTTTATATAGGTAAAACGAACAGAACTCTTATGGAGTGCATTAGGGAGCATCAATATAGCATTAATAGACAAGATATACATAATGCCCTAGCAAAACACTGTGCAGGGTGTGGATATGAACATGTTTTTGGTTTCAGAGTAGTAGAAATGGTAAAACCTAGTGCCCGTGTTGGAGATCTTAAGAATTATATGGAGGGGTGTGAGTTACACTGGATCATTAGTTTGCAGGCTGAAAAGTATCCAGGTATTAATGGAAGGGCTTCCATTAAACTTATACTAAAGGGACGGGGTCTTTTTAAATGAATAATACATTATTTGTTATTTAATTATTTGCTGTTTTTTATTGGTTGTTTTGAATTTTGTTAATGGATATATTTATATAAGCACATGTGATTTCAGTTGATTTCATGGTCTGATGAGGCACAGTTGTCTGTGTGAAGGCACTTACCTGTTTTTTTATTAAAGTCAGTTTTAGTTATATGCTCTTGGCTGTGTCTTGGTATTTATCGTTCTTTTTTGGATTATCTGTTTGCTGTTGAACACCACTTGTCCTTGGGAGAGTTATCCATTTGTTTTTGCTTTATTATAAATATATTCTAGTTGAAATGGGTTGTAGCTGATTGTTGAATTGTACATGCAGTTGTGAGAAATAAACTTTAGCTTTGTAAAGGAGTTTTAACTTCTGATTTGCTTTGAATGCTGTACATTTAGTATGTTGATCAAACATTAGGTGCTGGTCTATGGCAACCTAATATATGTACTCAATTGAAGTATCATTTAAGGATGTTATTATGTAATGAACACCTTGTTTGTGTCTAGCTTCAGGTATAAACTAGAGTAGTCTAGAGTGTTACGATTTAGTAGCAGATGAGAGCATTTTGGCCAATGTTCAAGTTTATTTAATGATAACAAAATAATAAAAGTGAACAGCATACTTGTTTATTTAAACATACCTATAAAGGATTTATCTAGATGAAAGGCTAACAGTTTGTGTTTGTGAAGGGTGATGTATTCTTTTGCTCAAGGATTCTGTAGATAATACTCTGCAAGTATGCTAATCATTAAATAATGATACGCATTCCATAATAGTAATAATAATAATACCTAACCAAGCTGAGGTATTTCTGGCACCATTGCAGTAATTCTTTAATAAGCAATAATATAAATTATATTATTGCTTGACTACTTGTCGTATCTTTGGACAATTAAACAGCAGACAAGCCAAATCAAGCCCATCCAAAAAAAAAAAAAAAAAAAAAAAAAAAAAAACTAGCCATCGAATGAATATGGATGCATGGTTTAAGCAATTTTTGCAATGGGAGTACATTTCACATGCCTTTGCATTGGTGACATACTGACATACTGATAACTTGTTAGTTTATGAAAGGTAAAATATCATTCCCACTTTTAATTTAGTATAATAGATATCTGTGAAACTGTATCAACTCAACAAAATTCACACACAGTATTATCTATTATTCTTTTATAGAAAAGAACCTGCTGCTCTTCCTTTTACAATGAATACAGTTCCAGTGAATTTACTGGACACTGTTATTGTATGTCTGCATATTATGTTACCTTAGTTGAAACTAAATATAAACCACAGAATGACTGACTGTACATATTAATTTAGTGATCATTCACCCTAGTAAAGTTCTCATTTTACAAAGGCTCATGGGTTCATCGGTAGTTACTACATCACTGATATGTGAAGATCTTAAGAAAGTCTAGCCTTACATTCCCATGGTAGTTTTTATCCTTTATGTTTTGCATGTAAAGAATGCAGAGGCAAGCAGAACAAGGATAGGCTGGGACATTTACTTCTTGTCCCTATCTATGAGTGACATGGGTGCTAAACCAGAAATTAAATTGTGATTTCCAGCAAAAGCAGTTTCATGGACATTCTACAACAGAACCAAATGAAGTTTAGACGTTGCAAAGAACAGCAGATATATTGAGAATGAAGAGAAATAAAACCAGCTGACATACCTTATAATGGACAGACAAGTAAGTAAAGTATACAAAATAGTTAGAATTATTAATTATCTAAGTGAATAACAGGGAAATGTGGTTCAATTAAAGTCACTTTGTTAAAGTATTTGAGCATTGGGCAACAACTGTTTAAGAATTGTAATAGAATGCACTAAGTGCCTTTCTGGCCACCGTGGATGTTTTGCTTTAAATGTTTGTAGTGTGATGGCCTGTGTAGGATATGTGATTTTAGGGATACGGTATGGAGCAGTAAATTTTCAGTAGGAGTTATTGTTTGTAAACTGCAGTATGATTTGAGTTTTATTTATTAAATTTATTTGGCTTCAACAATAGAATACAGCCAACAGGGTGTGGGGGCAGAATTTCATTCATGTACTGTTTGCCATTTCCCTGCAAAAGTAGAGTTATTATATTTAAATAAGGTAGTTATGGAGGAGAAAGCCCCCCCCCCCCACACACACACACATGGGTTTCAGGGGAGCTCTCCTGCAAGATATGCCTCATTTGTTTTCAGTGAGCATTGATGTTTATGCTGCATCAATGGTTATTTACTGATGTTTTGGGATCTGATATTAAGTTTTGACAGTTTATAACACATGGTCTATACATTCCATAATTTCATATGGAGAAAGATCTGCAATAGTACTACCCCAAAAATTGTCAGTATGCATTATTGTTTGTTTTAAACCCTTAAATAGCCTCTATGTCCTGTAATACTTGAGTTTTTATTAGTTAGACTACAGATAGACAAAAGAAGCTTCCAGACTCATACTGAAGCTTACAGTGGAGAACATGGTGTAGTCAGTACTGAATGGTGAATGTGCGGTTAAAACAATATGTCCTTTTTATACTGCTTTGTGGTTATTTTGTTGTTGTTGTTGTTGTTGTGTCTTTCGTCTTTTCCCAGTTAGGGGTCGCCACAGCCGAACTCCGGTCCGCTAATGATTTGTAGTTGATTTTTACATGCCGAGTTACCAGCCCTGACGCGCAACCTTCAACGAAGGTATGCCCATTCACACATGTCTCCACGCAGAAGACGCTCTAGCTGAGAATCGAACCGGACAGCGTCTTACTGTGAGGCGACAACGC
Organism: Protopterus annectens; assembly: GCF_019279795.1. Taxonomy (NCBI): domain Eukaryota; kingdom Metazoa; phylum Chordata; order Ceratodontiformes; family Protopteridae; genus Protopterus; species Protopterus annectens. The sequence continues at coordinate 828,768,858 of NC_056737.1, read as the reverse complement.
TACCGCAGCACCACCACCGGTTATGCAACTCAAAAATCGACTGGTGCGAAACTCTGAGGATTTCTTTGTGCTGCCCTTACTGTTCAAGAACTAGCTGAAAAACAGCAAGTACCTATAACTCTTTTATTCTGCATGACTGTGCCCTGTGTGCTGGACTCAAGTGGTTAGGGGACAGAAATTTTAAGAAGCTGTACACTGCTTCAGACCCATACATTTCTGATTCCTTTTGTTATCAGGACTAGTGTGATGATTTCATCAGACTTGGTGTGGCTATTGGCTATGTTTCTTTGCTTTACATGTATCATAGTTTGATTAACTGTATGAGTTGCATGAGTGGGAGGAATCTCACAGGGCACAACTGGACCTACTTTATCATGAAAATACACAGTTCATCTTCTGTAACTCTTAGTCCTACTTTTCATATTTAAAGGGACTCTTCTCCTAGTAGTTTTTTAAAGAAAGAATGAAACAAAGAAAGAAGTTATAATAACTTGTACCTCTAGAAACATGCTAAGTAGATTGTCATATTTTTTCTAATGATTTGGCAATAAACAATATGACTAGGTCTGAAATACATTACGAGTGTGGATATTTTGATAAGTAGATTGCAACCCCAATAAAAAAAAACAGATATACTGTCTTCTTCAGATAAACACACACACACACACACACACACACACACACACACACACACACACACACACACACACACACACACACACACACACACACACACACACACACACACACACACACACACACACACACACACACACACATGCACACATGCATACACACACATGTACACATACACAAAATTTCTGTTTAAGGAAAGTGCAGTCTGATGGCTAGTTACATAGATGTGTCAAAGCTGATTTCCCATAATTTGTGATGCAACTGATAATATACGTGTATGTGTATATATATATATATATATATATATATATATATATATATAGGTATAATTTTTCTCACTGAAAGCTCATGCTTTTGAAAAGAAAAAGTACAACCCCATTTCTGTGAAAGTGCACTTAAACGAAAGTGCACTTTCGTGATTACCGGTTCACCAAACCAGCAATATTAAACCAAAATACACTGCAGCACTGAAGCATGCTACAGTGGGGATAAGGGAATACACCTGTTTCCCCACTGTAGTGTGATCTCGGAGTTGGTATATATAAAATAGCGGGGGTGTGGGGAGCACAGGGTCTTGCCCCTCTGCAAAAATATCTTTGTAGTGTTTTTTTTGGTTTAATATTACTATTATTATTTTGTTTAAGTGCACTTTCTCAGAAATGGGGTCATACCTTTTCTTTTCAAAAGCATATGCTTTCAATGAGAAAAAGTAGACCCATATATATATATATATATATATATATATATATGTTTTTATATATATATATATATATATATGTTTACTATTGAAACCTGGAAACTGCATAGGTCGACCCAAAATCCTGAATCCGAAACAGTGAAATTCTGGCTAGGTTGAAACTGAATACATCGACACCCATACTTTGATGTATTCGACATAGCAAAAGGTGACGTCAGTCACCCATGCTATGCACCTTCACACACCATGACATTTCCATAGTCAGCAGAACATGTATTTTATATATTTATATATATATATATATATATATATATATATATATATATATATATATATATACCAGCTCCAAGATCACACTACAGTGAGGAAATGGGCTAATTCCCTGTTCCTCACTGAACTGTAATCTCGGTACATAATGCCAAACTCAGATACTCAAACTACACTACTACTTGCTGTAGTGTAGTCGATGTATTTTGAGTTGGCATTCTGTCCATTTGAAAACTGCCTTTTGACTGCATGCCAGTCGACAGCAATGACTTTGTGTATTTAATTGTAAACCATATATATATATATATATATATATATATATATAGAGAGAGAGAGAGAGAGATGGATCTATGTTGCTACATTGAAAGTACAATAAATTGAAACTTACTACAGTGAACTTACTTTCGCAAAAGTGCATTTTAGAGAAAATGCACTTTTGCAGAAAAAAAAAATGATAAAAAACATACAAAAATAAAACACTACTCACATTTATGCAGGGAGTAAGCCCTCCTGCACCCCCATGTGGGGGGCTGTGCCCCCCACATCCCCCTACTTTAATAAAAAGCTAGATAACTAGCTGGAATACGAACTAGAAAACAAAGATTATGGCTGCTATTTTGAACATAGCCATTTCTATTCCAAGCAAGTGCGTGGCTTCCAAGCCCGGACTACAAACTCTACCTAGCTAGAAGTTGGAGTAATACAGACCCAGCATCACACAGGATATTGCTGTTGCTGATTGTTTCTGTTCAGACCCTTAACTCCATTAGCCAGGTTGGCCCCGCTCCGTTCACCCTGGCTACGCTTGGGCTCACTCTGCTCCCCTACCCTACCCCCAATTACCACCCACCCCACATCAACTACATTTCTACATAGCTATCCACTCCCCCAACACACCCAACAACCAATCCATAGCCCTCCCACCCCACATTTACTCAAACAAACCACACCTACAACTCCAACCAATTACCACCTCTCCTTTAATAATGACAACATACCTCCTGCAAATGTCACTACTATCCTTCTTATTATGTGCCTATCAAACTACATCTTACAACTACCCAGAACAGGACAATTTCCCACACCCCCATAAAGCCACTGCCATTTTCTCTCCCATACTGTCTACTTACTCCCTAACAATTAACCCCAGCTTATACAATACTACTGCTGTAAGCTATAGCCATATTAGACTCTTTGCCTCTTACCCCAAATCAACAGCAACCCAAAAATAATGTACCATACTAGAAAAACTAGCAAAATAAAAGCATAATGTCCATCACCAACTCCTGAGTGCTGGTGATATCCACCCAAACCCAGGACCTAACAATACAAGTCCTCTGACCAATTCACATCAGCTTCCCAAGTCAACACAACTTAATTCCAGGCCATTAGACAGTCTACTTCTCCTAAACATAAATATTAGAAACATAAACAACAAAACACATGAACTATACACTCTAATCTCTCAATATCCCCCTGATATAGTCAGTATAACAGAAACATGGCTAAAACCATCTACCCAAGATACCGAGATCCTACCACCCGGATATAATATACTTAGGCAAGACAGACTAGGTAAAAAAGGATAGAGGCATTGCCCCGCTGTACAAAAATAGTTTATCCATAACTAAAATCGAGATAACTACATCCCCTTTAGAAAAATCAGAAATTCTCTTGGCTAAGCTTAAAATAAGTAACAGAAAAGCCATCAACCTAGTAACAGGATATATCCCACCAGGCAATAACATCCCTATCATGGAGACATTACTTCATTGGCTATCTCAATCTATGCCTCAAGAGACAATTGTATTAGGTGACTTTAATATAGACTGGCTCACATGCTCTGCTCAACAACCCAATAACCACATCAATCTTCATACCTTCTCTCAAGTAATCAAGCAGCCCACCAGAATAGTCAAAAACAGTAAAAAAGAAAGCCTATTAGACTGGATCTTACTAAATAAAATACCCTGTTTATACTTAGCCGGAACCCTTCCAGACTCACTGAGTGACCATCAAACTACTTTCTTACTTAAATATAATTCCCATCACCCCCAAAGTCCTATACTTCAAACAATTAGAAACAAAAAACACTTTAACCCCACTCACTTCAGACAAGAACTAAAGCTATATAATTGGTCTGACCTTTACTACCTACCCTTAAACGAAGCTATTCAGCACTTCAACTCCATCTTCTTAGATATATTAAATAGACATGCCCCTGCAAGAACTACTAGAGTAAAGGCAAACCCAGTTCCATGGTTAACTAGGGAAACTAGGCAAAAAATAGCTGAAAGAAATAGAGCCTGGACAACCTGGAGGTCCAAGAAAAGCCCTAGTACACAGCAAGCCTACCAACAGATTAGGAATCTAACCAAAAAACTAGTTATCCAAGACAGGAGAATCTACTTCAATACCCATCAAACCCAACACATGAATAACCCTAAGAAATTCTGGGCTGGTTTAAACAAGTTACTACACCCTAGTAAAACCATTACCCCTCCCCCCAACATCAGGTTTAACAAAAGACAATATAGCCGAATCATTCAATACATTCTTTACTTAAACTGTACAAGCACTAGCCCAGCAATATCTCACTGTCACTACAACAGGTGTCCAAACCTCCACTAACTACATGCCCACTTTTAAACTGCAACCCACCAGAACCTCCTACATAAGAAAACTACTATCCCAGCTGAAACCCACAACACTAGGAATAGATTCCCTCCCCAATGAATTTCTAAAATTGGTAGCAGAAATAGCTGAACCAGTTTCTATACTAATTAATAGATCAATCACTGAAGCTACAGTGCCCCAGATTTGGAAAACTGCCTATATCATACCTCTTCATAAAGGTGGCACTTCCTATGACATATCCAAATAACGACCAATCGCTATTTTATCTCCAGTAGCTAAAATATTAGAAAAATGCATCCACCATCAACTTATGTCCCACCTTATAAATCAGGAATTCATGTCTCCAACTCAACATGGTTTCTATCCAGGTCAAAGTACCACCACAGCTCTGTTAGCATTCACAGATACCATAAACCATAACTGGAACAATGGTAAACTTACTTCTGCCCTTTTCTTAGACCTATCAAAAGCCTTTGATATAGTTAGCCATGACAAACTCATCTGCCACCTCAAAAACCTAGGATTAGACAACCAGTCAATTGCCTGGTTCAACAACTATCTTAGGGACAGGCAACAAGCAGTACGGTGGAACAATAACTTGTCTCCACTTTTACCATTCCCTCTTGGGGTACCTAAGGGATCAGTACTGGGTCCCTTGCTATTCTCAATTTTCACAAACAATCTCCACTCAGCAGCAAATAGCACCAGCCTTATCCAATACGCAGACAATTCCACTTTAATATGCAGTGCCTCAACCCTGCAAGAACTACACAATAAAACCCAGGATAATTTCAACTCAGTTGAAAAATGGCTTACTGACAATGGCCTCATTCTTAACCCCAAAAAGACAAAGATCCTGCTATTTCACCCCTCACAAAATACTAGCCTTACCACCACTTTCAATATTCACTCTAAAAATGGTACACTTATCACACCCGCATCTCACACAAAACTACTAGGCATCACCATTGATAACAAGTTAAAGTTTGATATCCACATTAATCTAGCTGTTACAAACACTCACAGAAAGCTAGGTAGTCTCTACAAACAGAAATCCTACTTGACCCATACTGCTAGGACCACAATTGCTCACACTCACTTGCTCTCAACATTACTTTGTGCATCCCCAATCCTAACAGATCTATCCAAAACAGAAACCATCAAACTGACAACCTGCTATAATCAAATAGCCAAATTTGCTAATAACTCATCTTTTAGAACCCATCACTGTCATAACCTAAAACAATTGGACTGGCTTGAACTGCCAGATTTATTAATCTACAATCAACTTATCATTACTTATAAGCTGCTCTCCCACCCAAATAAAACACCAGCTTTAAGCAACCTAATTCAGCAGTATTCCTGTCCTAGGCAACTCCGCTCCACAGATAAGTTACTATTAACAGTTACTAGATCACACAACCATGCCGGCGACTCCCTCTACTCATCTTACATATCCAAAATTTGGAACTCCCTGCCTCCATCCATTACCCTGGAATCTTCTCTATCCAAATTTAAGAAATCTATCAAAAGCCATCTCAGCAACAAATGGTTATGTCCCTGCTCCACACCAGACTAACTTCAGTCCTACTCCACTCCTGCTATAACTCTTGCCTTAAACACATAATCTTCTGATTGGACTGTTTTAGTCTTATCAATACCACATTCAGATGCATGATGTGAATCTAGTTAGATATTTAATGTACTTCTTGTTTGTATATGCATTGATCATTATATATGTGTTTGTGAAGGAATTAATAATGTGTGCTCATCTATATTGCCTGTTTGAATATACTAGAAACATGTAAAATATATTTGTATGTCCTGCATATGTGTTTCTTTGGAGCTTTTCTCCCCGGGCCTCTACTGAAAATGGACATGCATCCAGTTGGACTATCCCGGTTAACAAATGTAAAATAAAATAAAATAAATAAATAAAATAAATATTCTCACTCCGAGATCGCACTACAGTAGGGAATATTCCCTTATCTCTGTTGTACCACAATCTAAGCAACAGTTTACTTAGTTGTACAATCAACAGTACATGTTGATGTACAACTAAATCTACACGCAAACTGTGTGTTTTTTTTCTTTTTTTGCAAAATGGCATTTTCGCTAAAATGCACTTTCGTGAAAATGAGTTTGCTGTAGTACATTTCGATTTAATGTACTTTCGATGTAGTGACTTGGACCCATACACATATATATATCTATATATATATATATATGTGTGTGTGTGTGTGTGCGTGTGTGTGTGTGTGCATGTGTGTGCATGTATACATACACACACACACACACAAATGAGTATATATATATATATATATATATATATATATATATATATATATATATATGTATATATATATATATATATATATATATATATATATATATATATATATATACATGTGGGAAATGTAATTACCTAATACACTTTATTACTTTTATAAAGTAGCTGTAGCCACTACCAGTTACCTTTCCTTTTTTTAAGATGTGGTCTGGATAATCACAATATTTGAAGGTTCCATCAAAAATACAGAATGCATTTGAAGACATTTTGAAAATAATGCAAGTAAACAAAAAACGCTAACATAAGAATGATAAAAAAAGATAACCTGAATTATGCAACATGCCTTAGAATGACTAAACACTTTAAGTAGAAAATTCAGTAATTCTCAAATATTTCTCACCATCAGCTTTACAGCCATGTTTGCATGTGTTAGTCTTGTATTTCACCTCCCAGTGTTGTAGCATTCAGTTAAAAACATTTCGTGGACACTCATTGAAGCTTTGCTGGACCCTTTACAAAGAAATGTCACACCTAACAGTGCAGCAAGACTTCAGCGCATAGGCATCATGTTTAATAAATGAGTCATCAGCTTCATGTCTGATCCTGGCAAAGACAAAGTGAGTATGGCATTTGTGCAGTAATATCACATATAGTAATGCAAATATTCACTGTGCAATCTGAACAACACTTATGCGTTAGCAGGATTGATGCAAAAGGAATATTGATAAAGTAAAATAGCTAGACCTCAAAAACAGTTACGGCTTGCACCACTGAGACTACCTATGATGTAACAAGGATTACAGATTTTATAAGGGTACAGAATACATCAGTTGATTGTAGAACAAGGTTATGTGTCACAGGAGAAAGGCAGCATTCACCAAAAACTATTCAGTTGAATCTTCTTTGCTGGAACACATCTTGGCTAAAACCAATGCACATTTATTTTCATTGGGGTAAGCCCCCCCCCCCCCCCCCCACACACACACACATTTGGGGGAGTCCCTTTTTAAACCATTGATATATACCAACCAAATAGCTGCTGCACCTAAGAGTTATAAAATATTTCTCTTCAACACACATCCTAGCTTTTTATAAATAAAAGCTCAGTTTCACACATTTTAGGCATAGCAGCAACAGTCAGTAAATTCTGCTTCACTGCCATTATCTGACACAATATAATAACATGCTACGTTGTACCAGAGTCTGTATAGAGTAGTGTAGCATTTTGAAGTAAGCTGAGTTAACATTAGGATTCATCCTGTCACAGTAAGATGAATTACAATAGAGACAAAAGTAGTTGAGTGAAAGACTGCAACTAGAGCTATATCATTTAGGAGGTGCATATTCCCTTTCTGAAATTTAAGGAGCCTTGTTACAGAAGCAGTAGGATGCAGAGCAGGCCATCCAAGAAGTCTAAGGGCCAAGAACAACTTTAAAATGACAGATGTGTTTCATTTTGCAAATAGATACTCAAGGTATAGTGAGCATAGATGCTTAGAGTATATGCTTGAGGGAGACTGCTAAAACCAGACTGCATGGGATAGAGAGACATAGTAATGTATGACTGTCAGGTGATCATTATCAGTTTATACACTATATACACAAGAACAGTATTTGTAAACAGAGCACTGCCAGTTGCACACTGAGATGATCTTTATGCAGCACAAGAGGTCCATTAATGGCTACATCTTTCCTTGTGCAATTATGCTGGAAATATAAAACATATCTCTCATTTGCATTAGCACAGATTTTTTTTGGATATGAAGTCTGAAATTCACGTCTCATGTTATTTAATGACTACATCCACAATGATTAACCAGAAAACCACAGAATTTATGAGGTACAGACCAAAAATGTGAGGCAAAAATCTGGACACTCTGTGACATCTGGACAGTTCAGAGGCATACTTATAAGGGAGGGCTAAAATGCCTGATTAAAAGTTCATCCATTTAACCTCTTCTGACTGAATAAATCATGTCTGCAACTACTAGCCAATAGCCCTGTGAAAAGACTACATCTTATGTGGAAATTATTACCTGCTTGCTTACACACACACACACACACACACACACACACACACACATTTGACATGTACAATGTACTGAACAGACTATAGCATCTTATGTGGAAATTATTACCTCCTTGCTTACACACACACACACACACACACACACACACACACACACACACACACACACACACACTTAAATTTAACGTACAATGTACTGAACAGACTATAGCATCTTATGTGGAAATTATTACCTGCTCGCTTACACATATATAAACACACACGCGCACACACGTTTGACATGTATTCCTACATTGCTACATTTAATTGCGTATTTCCCCCTACTTATTATTTCCTCATTTTAATAGCAATATGAATTCTACAACATATTTGGCACACTGGTTTAGTAGAATGATGTATATATTTAGAAAATCATACAGGGGCACCAAATAGTTCCAGATACATTGTATTTGCAGGTACAGTAACAACACTGATCATTGACTTAAAGAGCTTCTTCTGTAAAACAGTGCCCAGATATCAGTGCAGTTCAAGTCTGTGACATCACTTGAGTGTCTGAAATTTTGTAAAGGCATCTCTAATGATAAGAAGTTTTTCAGCAGAAGTAAAACATTAAAAATGATACATATTCCCTTCACATTAGCAATTCTGTTGTATGGTACTGACTTTGTGTCATGTTGTGTAAAGTCAGAAAACCTCCTTGGTGGTTTAACAGGTAAGTTCATTTTGCATTCTATTTAAATCTTGCTTTCATTTCCTCTGAAATTAAGCTGGCTCATGTTGTGAAGACAACTATAACAGCAGAGTGCATGTAGCTTTGGAGCCCACCAGTTATTTTATATCACATAGGTCAGATTTCAGTCCAGAGTTTGTCAGTGAAAAGTTTCTAAGTTTGATGTTTAAAGCAAACCCTTCAAAGTATAGCTGATAAATGATAACCCAAGACCCATTTTGGCTTTGTTACTACTGTCTGTGATTTGCCGATGTTTTGAAACACCTTTGGGCTTCAACATTCAGTGCATAAACCCCCAAAGAGCATTTTACCCATCAGAAAACATTTTGGTCATCACATTCATATTTGAATTTATTTTAAAATTTGTGTTTTCCTTGCACTGATGTCACTGAGGAAAAACAAGGAGGTTTAACCTCAGTGATGTAGGCAAAGGAAAAGCATTTGTTGCATCCATAGATTTTAATGAGTGCACCACTGTGCATGCTCTAAGATACCACATTAAAGTCTATGACCATAGCTCACCCTAACCTGTGATAATGTAACACAAAAAAAAAACAACACAGTAGTCACGGCCAGGGTAATCCAAATAGAAATCATTTAACTTAAAAAAGATAGTGTATCCTCTGTAGATTTAAAATACTTTAATATGTAAAATAATAAAACTGAGTCAGCAAGAAACTCAGCAATAAAAATAAAAAGTAAATGTTTGGGGCTGTGGTTCAATAAAACGTTTACAAAGCTTTTTATTAAAAACAGCTTGAAAAATTAAGGAAGGGTAAACTGGAAAATACATTGCAGCACTTGACTCATCAAATGAAGCTATGTATATAGAAATGTCAGCAAATCACTTTAAGAATCATTGCAATAACTGCCACTCATTCAGATGTCATGGGGAGAAATTCTTGGCCTACACTGCTCTTAGGAAGATGATGGCATTTCAAAGATCCTCACATAAGGATCTCTGACAGTGTCATATATATAACTATCAGAAAACCAAAAATGAAGAGTGCATTGAGGCAGCTGTACCCACCAGGAAGAAGTACAGAACTAATTCAAAAAACAAGCTACCCTGGTGGAATCACAAAATCAGTCGGATGCATAACAGGAGAAAGAAAATCATGGCAGAAATTAAGAGGTGCAGCACCCAGAAGGATAAAAGCACTCTCATCAAACTAAACAAACAACTCTGAGGACAAATAAAGTCTATCAAAGCCAAATTTGAGGTACATTTGGCCTCCCAGGCCAAGGACAACCACAAAGCATTCTTTAGCTATGTCTGCAACCTCAAAGGCAATAGACAATTGTGTGCAGAGCTCATTGTAAATGGATCCACCTATACTAAGCCAGAAGCTATAGCAAACCTCCTGGCTGATAAATTCAGCTCCACCTTTACTCGTCTCTCCCCCTCAACCTCACCTCAGGAGATATCATCAAATATAACTCCCCCTACTATCACTAGGGAACAGGTCCTTAATGCTCTCGCTAAGACCAAGGACACTGCATCAATGGGCCCAGACAATATCCCAGGATGCCTTCTAAATAGCATGAAACATGACCTATCAAAGCCTCTAGAATTACTATTTAACTGTAGCCTCCAAACAGGCTTCATGCCTCATGAATGGAGAAAGACAACAGTCATCCCTCTGCACAGAGGTGGGCTATCTACAGACCCTGGAAACTATAGACCCATAAGTTTCACTAGACTTATATGTAAAGCCATGGAAAGAATTAACATGGAGATGATCAATAGAGATATAGTAAACATCCGGACACTGGACCCAACCAAGTTTGGTTTCATCAAGGGCAGATCATGCCTACTCAACCTGGTGGACTTCTTTGAGAAGGTCACCAAAGCAATGGGTGAGGGCAAAATCATTCACACTGCCTACCTTGACTTGGCCAAGGCATTTGAAATAATACCCCACTTGGGCATTGTTGACAAACTCAGGAGGTTAGGAACAAACGTGTATGTCACCTGGTGGATAAGAAAGATCAAAGAAATGCTTGTTGATATTGAGAAATGTAACAAAGTTATTTTAAATTATGTTCATTTTAACAATGTTTCTGTGAAATATAATATGTTTTTTGACAAAGTTGACAAACAAGTAGAAATTAATATTGAAAGGAAAAAAAGAAAGTTAGTTAGGGATGAGAATGAGTATAGAAATCAAACAGCTTACCCCTTCCCAAAATCTTACTTTGGTGAAAGTTATGAAGGAGACAATGTTTCAAGGGCTGAAATACTCGATAACAGGCAGGGCAATCCTCAGAGAGAAAGTGTAATGGAAAGTGTGTATGATCAAGAATACCCACCCTTAAGAAGATCCGAGAGGTTACAAAATAAAAGAAAAAACTATAGGAACCATGATTTTTTTTTTACCTCAGGGTCCTACCAGGGGGAAAGGTTTCCTGCCAAAGAACAAGTGGAGGAAGAACAGCTACAAGTAACACTTAATGAAGTGGGGCAGGAAGTAGACATTCTAAGCTCTTTTGATAGGTTGCTGCTGTCTTACCAGGGTTTTAATATTTTTAATTACGCTGGTATTAATATTGATAGGAATATTTTCACCTTACTAATGAAAGGTATTAAATTTGTTCCCTCTAAAAAAGAAGATGTAAGCTCTGTGTTAACTGAATTAAAACTTTTTACAAGGAAAATGAACCTAAAATACATGTTTAAGGACAACAACATGGCTAGGGAGAAGGAATGGCTCAGAAGAAAAAGTTGTTTTAACCCGCCACTTCACCTCTTAATAGGAACTTTTGATAAAGTTTGTTCACAGGAGATTTTTGAGTATTTCAATGAATTTAAGCCTAGTAAATTTAATTTAAATAGGGAAGAGAGCTGTTTACTGAGGGAATTAAGAAGTAATGACCAACTGAGGGTCATGAAACCAGACAAGGGGGGTGGGATGGCTATAACCAATAAGGAAGATTACAACAACAAGATTTTTTCCATGTTACAGCAGGAAGAGAAATACCAAAGTGTTTCTAAAAATGAAATAAATATTTCCCATAGGAAAATCCAGATAATGCTAGAAGATGCACTATTGCAAGGTGTCATAAACGAAGACGTACACGGTTTTCTGGTGAATCAAAACCCTACTATTCCGGCTGTGTTTGGGATACCGAAAGTCCACGAGGACATTAGGGATCCCCCATATAGGTTGATTATAACTTGTCAAAACAGTTCTACCTACTCTTTAGGGGTTTTTATGGACAGAATAGTAAGGGAGTCCCTGGTCCCTATAGAACATGCGTTAAGGAACTCTTGGGACTTTTTGGGCAGAATCAAACAGGATACATTTTCAGTGAGTTTGAGTTTCTCTACTGTGGACGTGGTTGACTTGTTCACCTTGATACCTCACAAAACTGGTTTAGAGCTTTTTTATGAAGTATTAGTGGAAAAAACATCATTAAGTAATACTATGGTGAACTTTATTATGACACTAATGGAAATCATCTTAAAAAATAATTATTTCACTTTTGAAGGAGAATATTATCGTCAGGTCAATGGTATAGCTATGGGCACTAGTTGCGCACCATTGTTTGCGAATCTTGTAATGTATGGGTGGGAGAGGTTATACATTTTTAACACCTCTTTTTCTATGTTTTGGATTCACTACTTGCATTACCTGGACGATATTTTTATTTTATGGAAGGTGGGAGATAAACGTGAAGAATTTATGGAATATATAAATAATTTAAGCGATTATTTTAAATTTACTGGTATTTCTAACAATGACAGTATCAATTACCTTGATGTTTTACTTAATAAGAATGATGAAAACAAGAAATTCGAATCTCAAATTTATAGAAAACCCACTTTTTCAAATGATTATTTAGAATTTAAAAGTAGTCACCCGATATACACAAAAAGAAACATAGTAAAGGGTCAAATGGTCCGGGTAGCAAGAATGTGTTCTAACACTGATATAGTACAGAGAGAAATGGGAACACTAGTAAATTTTTTTTCTGAAAGAGGTTACCCGTTTGAATTTGTACTACCCATTTGTGAGCAAGTTATTAGCGAGTGGGGTAGTAGGTATAAACCCCTGCTGGGATCCTATTTAGTGAAGGAGAATGAAACTAACACAAGGAAATATTATACCCAATCCATGGTGGTGACTTATGGAGAAACAAGTAGTAAGATTAGGGATATTGTCAAGAAAAACTGGGTGTTGTTTAAAGGGAACGAGGAAATATTAGATACAGTAGGAAAAGAACCAACATTTGTTTTTAAAACTAATTACAATTTAAAATTTTTACTGGAACATCCCATTAATGTTAAGAACAATGTGAGAGGGACAACTAGATGTGGAACTTGTGAACATTGTAGGTACATCTTAGTGGGAACCTCAGTATAGTTCGAAGTAATGGATAGGGAGATAAAATTAGCAACAGGGTCCTGTATTACGAAAGGACTTGTATATATATAGCTATTTGTCAGGAATGTCAGCATTTCTACATAGGTAAAACCGAAAGAACTTTTAGAAGGAGGATCTATGAGCATTTGTATGCTGTGAGAAAACATGATGAAAATAATGCTATATGCAGGCATATTAAAAATAATCCCAATCACTCTTTCTTATTTGGTATTCTGGAGGTTACTGGTAGTAATCCGAGAAGGGGTAATTGGAAAAACAACTTGGAGAGGGCAGAAATGAGGTGGCAGTTGAGACTTAATGCCACGGTAACTGCAGGCATCAATAACAATGTATCTATAAAACCTGAAATGAAACATAGGGTCATTATTTTGTAATAGAAAAAAACCTAGTTCAGTAAACAACACTGCTTTCATTCACAGAAACATTTAAATTTACTACACACTTTTTAACAAATTCTATAGGGTTAACATGATTTAAATTTTAATTAGTTAATTATCAGTATAAAAGAGGGAGTGGGTTTTAGCAAACACAGTTCTGAAGAAGTCCTAGAGCAGGACGAAAGTACTTGACTGTGTTGGATACACTACAGTCGTGTTCTATTTATTCTGTATGGTTTTTAAGCTATTTTACTGCTTTGACTGGCTGGAGTAATAAACCTGTGTTTTTACCAATATTTTGGATCATTTCATGCCTGTGGATTTTTTTGAGGCAACAGCACAGAGTGGGTTGTTTGTTCACCCAGTGGATACCCAACTGGCTCACAGACAGGGCCCATGAAGTTAGAATTGGGGAGTCCACCTCTACAAACAGGCTAGTCACAAGTGGAGTCCCTCAGGGATCAGGCCTTGGACCGCTCCTTTTTGGCATTTACTTCTCAGAAGTCAAGGCCATTATCAATGGTCTTTGGCTGGCTAAATTTGCAGATGATTGCAAATTAGGAGCTGTCATTGAATCTCACACTGACACAAATATTCTCCAGGAGGGGCTGATGCAGACAAATAACTGGTGTCAGAGCCATGGACTAAAACTAAATGCCAAGAAATGCATAACAGTATCTTTTGGGATGTCATCCATCCCTGGTAACTATCATATTGACAACACACCCCTTAGAGTTGACCCAGTAGTCAGGGACTTAGGGACACACATAGATAGTAATCTATCATTTGATCAACACGTGTCTACAGTGGTGTGGAAATCATTCTATATTGTGCAGCTTATAAACAAAGGTATGACATCTAAGTCCAAGGAAGTCATTGTTCCACTCTATCCGGCATTCATTAGACCTATCATTGACTACAATGCACCCTTTGGTATGTACCTAACCAGACATATCCAACAACTGTAATGTCCACAGAGGTTCCTCACTAAAATAATACAGGGCATAAGTAATCTATCCTATGCAGACTGCCTCAAAGTCCTATCCTTGTATTCTATCTCCTATAGGTTTTTGAGGGGAGATCTATGACTGGCATATAGGGCATTGTCAGACCCCACTCTGATGGACCTCCTGCATATCCACAAAACAAACAGTACCAGAATTACCCATTCTAAAGATTTCCTTGCCTGTGATATAAGTAGGACCTGCTGGAGAGATAGGTATGTATCCCAGAGACTACCCCGTTTATGGAACAGGCTCCCCATCCATGTGAAGCAGAGTTCCTCCCTAATGCAATTCAAGTGCAACTTGGACAACTGGATGGGAAAACGGAAATTCACCCCTGGTTTGGTACCTATGTTTCTAATGCAATCAGGTAACCTATAAATGGTTCATCTCCCAGGCCCATGCTTACACTTATCAAGGGTATCAGAACTTGTCAGAGATTTAGGATGCATGGCTAGGCTTAAAAATGCCCTTTCAGTCGTTAGCCTAGTAAACACCTATGAACCTATAAGTATAGACCTTTGTGATGACATGATGTATTGCCAGCTATGCCAGGAGAATTAAGGCAGCGTAACATATGCCAGCATAGTTAGCTGGAGATTTGTAAAGAATTATATGCCATTTGTATACCAAACTGATTTGTACAGGCACTTATGTTGAAAATATATTTGTAAAGCTGCTTATGTTAAAAGTGTACCAACAGTGGGTCCTGCTGGACAGAACAGAAATATACCTGTATGCCAGACTGTATTGAAACTGTTGAAATTAATACATTTTAACAGAAGATACTGGAAAAGAAGAGGTTAATCTCATTCCAGCTAACTTTGAAAAATAGTCTGAAATTAAATTACCTGGTTTAGGTCATAAATATTGTATCTTACAGTTCTGACTTCAGCCAGAGACAAATTGTTTGTGAAAACTAGGACTAGGAATCATACTCTAGTGTCCTTAGGGCTGAGATAATTGCTATCCTGGATGGGTGGACATTTTTGAAATGTTTTTTATAGCTTCCAGATGCTATAATACATCTTAGCAAAACTCTATGCATGTGTATTATAATAGATATGTTCTAGATTCTGGTTCAGTTGCTAGTAAAGGGGTAGTGTGGGAACCAGAAGTCAGATGACCAGGTCTATGTATATGACAGAAGTCTCAGAGCAGTCTGTTTTTGAAACCTGACAAAGAAGGACCACTCACCCACATCATCTTGCCTTGCTCTAATAAGAGAACTAGGGAACAGTAATTATTTAGATTAGTCAGGAAAATAGTGAGATTAGTTAAATATTGTTTTCTGTATCTATGTGAACCTTTCCATCCATGTTATTTTTAATATTCCCTGTGTCTGAAACTCTGGTGTTTATTGTAAATAGATATTAAGTATTTTCATGTTCTTTTATTATTTATTATTAAATATATTTAAACTTTTCATTGTGGCTGGTCTTTTAGAGAATATTTTAACCTTTGAAAGTCCTTATATCTATTTGGTGACACTGTGGCCACTCCTGAAAGCCTTGCCGCATTGAAAACCTTGCTGCATTGGACAAACACTACAATTTGGATTAGTATTAATTTTACTCAGTATAACTAGGTACCCTTGTAAGAACCTTAGAGTAGCTGGCTTTGGAGTGTTCTGGTGGCAGTATGTACCTTATATTCTGGGTAGAGGGGGCATAGCTGATAAATCTGTTCTAGCCTTTCATAGGTGTGTGTGTGTGTGTGTGTGTGTGTGTGTGTGTGTGTGTGTGTGTGTGTGTGTGTGTGTGTGTGTATGTGTGAAAGGCAAATCTCAAAGAGTGTGTGTGTCAGCTACTTGGAGCAGGGACACAGAGCACTGGTTTCACAGAGAGGGTGGTGGAGGACTTGGCTTGGAACACTTGGCTGAGGACTCAACTCTATAGCTGTTTCAGTGGGGAGTCTTATTCAGAGCCTGGATAGAGACAGAGCAACCCAGCCCCAGGACTGAGTGCATTCCCTGTGTGCTTTTAAGGGAAATTGTGCTTGGTGCAGATAGCTGCATCTGGAAATACTGTGTGTATCCATCTTTGTTTCAAGTGAATGTCCCTCACTGATGCCAGTGGTGAGGATTGACGCTCCTTGACTACTGGCCCAGAGGAAGGATGTCATCACCTCATCAAGCCCATCTAGAGTTAGTCCATTCCAGGCTGTAGACACTGCCTATACCTAAGATGATCAGCTGGAATATGTTGACTACTTGCCTGATCCAGGAGATTGGCCCCTTATGTCCCCTGGCCTGTGGGTCATCATGCATGAAGTCAAGACCTCTGATTCTAGGAGGGTAACCCTGCATCAGGGTTAGTATCTCACACTTTGACTTCAACAGATATTTGAAGGCTGAAGGAATCTGTCCACACAGATAAGGATCTTGCCAATAGTGAAGAAAGCATGGTCTATTGCCATCACCAGACCTGGTGCAAGCCTCTGAAGATCGCATATTGTGACTGTCTGGTGCTTTCCTGGGTGTTGTCTTCCTTAATATTTCAACCTTCTCCATTTTAAAACACTTCTTATCATAACATCATCATTCTACCCCAGTACATAAAAAAGCATTCTGTACTACGTTTAGTACAGATGCTAATATAATAAGAGAGACTATTCGTAATAATTGGGATAGTTTAATATAGTAGTGCTATTTTGGGAGATTTCCCCAAAAGTAATTTATCGTAGAGGTTTGAATATTAAAAAGATGTTACAAAACATTAATAAAAGTTGGGGAGAAGTGAATGAAGAGCAGGTTGCTCTAAATGTTATAGATGCTCTCAATGTGCTTTTATTTTAGAGGGGACATTATTAAAATTGAAGGTTTTAAACCATTATATGTTAAGCACTATACTACTTGTGCTACAAAACAGTTAGTATATATGGAAGTATGTAACAAGTGTCCAGCTTATTATATAGGTAAAACAAAGAGTTTGAGGGAATGTATTTATGAACAGAGCATGTTTTTGACAGTCTGCACTACTAATGCATTGGCTAAGCATGTTTCACTGTTTTCAGACCATTCTTTTCAAGTTTTCAGTTTTAGAAAAGATTCAGGTTCACCCCAGTGGTATTTCCTAGGAGGAGCTTGTGGAGGTAAAAGAACTGTGGTGGCAATTGAAATATAAAGTGGACATACCACCAAGGCTGAATGAAGTGATTAGAATTAAAGTGTTTTAAAATGGAGAAGGCTGAAATATTAACTCATCAACATCTGATGTACATAGAAGAGAGCCATTATTCATCTATCATACACTACCTATTTACTTAATTTAAATTGTTGAAGCTTTAGTGTTTTATATAATACAAATGGTGTGTCACATGACTGTGGATTAGTCATGTGACTATGTATTCGAGTTATAAAGGTTGCAGTGTTCTTTGATTATTAGCTCTGATGAAGTCCTCAATTAGAAGGGGTGAAAGCACTTAACTTTTAACTTTATTGTCGTTTTTAATAGATGTGCATGTGGAGGGAAGCAGATCCTTGGTTGTTGTTTGAAGTTTTTACCACCATGGACCAGTTGGTTCCAGACATGACTATAGATGACTATGTTTTATAGTTCAGAGCTTCTCCACCAGAATGGGATAAACTAAAACACCAGGTTCTCTGCAAAATTATTCGGGCAACCCATACCTTTGCTCCACAAAGGGACCATAGAGTATGTCTCCTTCTGAACAAGGTAAGGTGTTATACTGTTACGTCTACATAATTTTAGTTCAAAATAGGTCAGAAGTCTTCTACACTATCGAGGCATTCAGAGAGTTCAGTGCGCATGTATGGTATATTAGGTTTTGGATGGTGAATCTCCAGGGTTTCCTGACTCTGTTATTGCAGAGTACTGGAATGCTGGGATTGCACTTGGTGGACATCATTTGACACATCAGTGTGTAGTGGGTCTGCATGGGCTTTTCAAAATGATGAATGGGTGAATAAATGGGTTTCTTCAGGTTTCTTCTTCTAATTTCTTTAAAAGTATTGCTTCCCACTTAAATATTACTCCCTTTCTTTCATTTCTTTTGACATGCTATCACAAGGTGTTTCATGCTTTATCTGTATTTTTTTTCAGCACTGTGCGTAGATTGTCTGTGGGTTTAATAAACTCCATTTAGGCTTCATGTGAAGTCTGCATAGAGTTTATGTATTTCTGCAGTGAGCAGCAGTGGTGATTGCACAGTCATGCAGTGCACCACGTTTAATGTAAACAAGTGCAGTTTTGTGTCTGGCAACAGTGTTGCTTACCAGGAAACCATGTAAAACAACATGAATAGCAAACCTGTTTGCAGTAGAGCAATCTAGGTTAGTGGGATTGGGTGGAATGCTACAATGATTGCCAGGTTCATTATACAGTAGTGTGTGTGCTCCAACATTACAGTGTATACAGTGCAGAGTATTGTGAAATCCCATGCCAGGCATTCTGCACAAAAGTTGTGTAAATGACTTGTAGGGGTACATGGACTGCCATTTAAAATAAACAAGTCAGGGGAAGTATATGTATTGCATAGGGACACACAGATGAATTGTAGGAATGAACACAGGAAAAGAGGACAGGTGAAACTTCGTTATGTACAGCAGGTGAGGGCATGTAAATGGAAGACAGTTGTAGCAGGAACACTAATCACATATTAACATGGCACAGCATGGATGTTACAGTGAAAATGCATATTATGTGACTGTCAGACAAGGTGACATAACAGTGGAGAAGATGTCTGTGAGATAAGTATCCTGACATGAACAATGGACAGGACATCTATCAGGGATGTTATATACAACTGAAGTTGGATTCATATTGTGAAGCTGTGCAAACTGATTTGCCTGAATATGAGTGTAATATCATCAGAGGTCTCCAACAAGTGAGACACAGTTACAGGCCCATGGGCAACAGTAAAAGAAGCACTCACAATCATGGACAATATCAGAATAATACCACCAGTAATCACATGTCTTTGACACAACATATGTGATTCTGAATGATCAGAGATGGTTCTGCATGAACACATTTGTACAACTATCTATAAGGCTAATCAAGCTCACATCCTGACATTGTAACATCTACTGCAGGTGTTAGGAGAGACACTGCTATACCTGTATGTGACATTATGATCACTAAAGACTAGTTGACTGGGGTGCATGGCATATATATATATATAGCCCAATCCACACTGTCACAAATGTAACCCATGCCATCAATGTCATCAGACAGCTGTATATGTACTTTGTGCATCACAGGAACAGGTATCACACATGCATCTGGTGTAACACCTTAATGGGTGTTCTGCATCATCAGACAGTAATGTTTATGCAACAAAAAAAATACTTAGGTATGCTAATAAGATGTGTGACAGCTCACCGGGGCAAGGGTGTTACACTTCAGTTACATATCACTGGAAGATGTGTAGGGAGGTACATGAAGAAGGGTGCATTGTATTCAGTTACTGGTATGATGAAGGTTGTGAACTATGGAGGTATTATGGCCTTTGATGTGGATGTCCTGCACATAACTCAGTAGTTGTGTTACATACAAGGGAGCACTCACCACTGTGGCCACGTGCTAGATGATGTTCCACATACCATCTACCCCAAGACATGGGTCATATACCAATTGGTCTACTTATAGGGTGTGATGTCGACATTATCCTTGGTTTTTGCATTTGTTTTCATAACATAACAAATCCCCCCATGTTTTTGTTTCATCCCATGTGCTGTCATTGCTATGTCAGTAATCTTTGGTGTGTGTTGATACTGTCTGTATTATACTAATATCATAGTTGAAGTCAATGATTGCCCACAATCTGTAGTCCTCCAGACAGCTGTTTGGACCAGTATGTGTATGTCATTCTTGAAACCTGTGACTTAAATAATGTACAGGAAAGGGCCTTAGCAGACAGCTGTGATCTATGGACCTGATCCCTGGACCAGAGATATATGTCACTTTACACATTTCTACATATGTGATCCAGTGGTCTACCCACTTGGTGATATAGGTGTTTATGGCCACATCTGTCAGTGCTGAGTGAATATCTCAGTGTGGATTTGTGTCAAATGCCTTGGCCTGGTCAAGTTCTACAGGCTGATATTGTTCTCATCATGCATGCCCTCAATGACCTCTGTCAGGACATCTAACAGATGTAAAAAACATGGATTTAGCATTAAAAACTCACACTTATCTGTTGCACACAGCTAGGATATGACTAGTGTCCATATAGAAAAGGTCCATGATTTCTCACCAAGAAAATACAGACCCTACAAACCATGTCATGATGTATTTAGCTAGAGCCCTGTCACTGTAATCTGTATCATGTAGAATAAGCTCACTTGTACCTGGCCTACAGGCCAGATTCTGACCCTGCCCTGATGGGAATACTGCACATCTGCAGATCAGGTATAGCTGATGACATCAGCAGTGTCTGGTGAGGAAAAATGCTAATAGCAGTGTCCCACATGCTGGTGTAAAATGCTCTCAGTAATGTTAAGCAAGTGCATAAACAAACACCACCCCCAGTTGACTGCAGTGAGAATAGAACCCCTACCTATCTCAGTACACCGGCTACAGAACTCTGTATTTAAGGCAAGCACCGCAGCTCAAGTCTGACTTGAGTGTCAGACAGCAGTTTATAGGTGATGATATCACCAGTGTCTGGTGAGGATTAAATGCTAAATAGCAGTGTCACACATGCTGGTGTAAAATGATCTCTTTAATGTCAAGCAAGTGCACAAACACACACCCCAGTTGACTACAGTGAGAACATAATTCCTACTTAAGTGCACCAACTACAGAACTCATTACTTTTTGCAAGTGCCATGGTACAACAATGACTTCTACAAGGCTGCAGGGCAACTTATGTTGGATGACATCAGCACTGGATATTGGACAGAATATGTTGAGGAGGCCTGCATGAAATGGATGTGCAGGTATGTTCAGCTGTCAAGATATTTCAAGTGCCGCATGTTACCAGATTGATGAGTGTGCAATGTGTAGTATGTGGTGGTTGTGTTCCAATGTGCAGGTACACTTTAAGAGACAGCTTTACAAACTATATGCAAACAGGTGTGCATGTTACAAGTATTTGAAAATCTGAATGTGTATTGTCATTCTAAAGATATGCATGGTATATCACACATTTCTTATTAATTTATGTAGTGTAGTGGATATATTTGTAAACAAGTACTGAAAGACCGTGGTTGAAGTACATGGGGATAACACATGGCTGCATTGTAAAAATGTGACATAGTCCTAGATAGGGCCTTCATTTCTTTATGTTTCCACATGTAGTTTCATGGTATGAAGACTAAATGGCCAGTAAACAAAATTAATACATGCTATTATTTACTTTGCATAGCCCAACAGTGAGCAGCGGGTTTGTGCAGTGACTGGCAAAGTGTTTACGTATGTGGGATACACATTTCTACTACTTTCCCTCTTTGAACACATTTCAGCAGTGTACAAATGCAAGGCTCATTGCTACAATTATGAGAGTTAGTAATGAGTGTATTAAACACTCCTGCTGCTTAGCTGAATCTTTGATGGCAGGTGTAAATGCATTGACCCATTCCTTTTTGAGCCCAGGTGATATAGGGTTTGAATTGAGGTGTATTGACAATGCAATAACATTTTACTTTATTCTATTTTCACAGTGTGTTATTATATTTTGATGTAGCACAGCATGTTTAAAAGGCATTGCATGGAGGTTATGTGCAACAAAAAAGAGCCATTCACTGTCACTTGACATTGGTGAGCGATGCCAAACTTCACATAAACATAGAGGCAAAAAGTGAAAGGATCCATTATTTTTTTTTTTTTGGTACTTATGTGTGTTGTGTGTGATTCTATTTTTTGACCAGATTATAAGCGTTAGAATGGGATAGCTAGAAAAGTGGTAAAATGGGGGCAAGCAGGGGAAGAACAAAGGGAAAGCAATATAGGAATGTGAAGGAGGGAGGTAGGAAAGAACTATAGTTATCCATTTCTTTAACAGTGTAAACTGAAAATATGTACAGAATATTAGCTGAATTTGGACTGTCACCTCCACAAAGAGGAGTGGCAATAGGTTCATAGGTAGGTACTAGGCTATCAGCCCTAGGACCTATACAAGCCTAGCCATAACAATTCCATAGCTATTGCGTCCCACAAATATTTACTTTCGTGGACACCTGTCTAGCAGAGCTATTGATGTGATCCCCGGGGTGACTTTCCTATCTCCCATCCAATCATCAAGGTTCCTCTTGAAGAGGGCCATTGAGGCACTCTGCCTGACATGTATGGGCAGCCTATTCCAGAGTATGGGGAGTCTCTGGGTCAGGAACCTATCACTCCAGCATGTTCTATTCATTGTGATGACAAGGTTAAGATCCCTGGAGCATGTGGCTCGGAGGGATTGGGATTTCTTTACGTGTAGCATGTCCAACAACTCTGGGTCTGACATGGCCTTGTATGCTAGGCAGAGATTGCCTCTGAGTAGGTGATATGCGACAGAGTATAGCTAGAGTTTCTTTAGACGGTCAGCATAAGGCATCTGCTTTAGGCCTGTGATTCTTTTTGTGAGGTATTTCCGCGTCCTTTCTAGTTGTTGCAGATGTCTTGTAAGGTACATACCAAACGGGTTAATGTATTCTATAATGGGTCTAATGAGGGATGAGTACAAAGGGACAATGACCTTCTTTTTCCTGGATGAAAAGCCCTTAGTGATGAGGTGTGCCACATAGAAGGATTTTCTGTTGTGGCTATGTGGTTATCAAAGGTGAGACCACTGTCCACCTGTATCCCTAGGTCTCTTATTACAATGTTGGTGTTTAGTGTACTGCCACGTATGTGGTAGTTCACAGGTACATGTTTTTTCCCAAAGGGGGACAATTGTACATTTTTTGGCATTAAGCTTGAGCCCATGGCTCTGGCACCAGGCATCTGTTTCGGTAAGGCCCTTTTGTAGTATATCCACATCATTTGGGGATTCGGTAATGGCTCCCAGCTTGCAGTCATCTGCGAACTTTGTAAGCCAGAGTCCCTTAGTGTTGGCCTGTATTTCAGAGAAGTAGATGCCAAACAAGAGTTGTCCCAGGATAGAACCCTGTGGTACACCACTTGTCACTTGTCTGGAGCTGGATTTGGAGTCGGCTACTTTTACAGTGTGTGTTCTGTCAGTAAGCCAGTTTGTAACCCATTGAGTGACGTATGGATGAATGCCCAGCTTAGTAAGTTTGTCTATGATTCCAGAGTGGGAGATAGTGTCGAAAGCCTTGGCGAGGTCCAAGTAGGCTGTGTGAACCACCTTACCCTCGTCCATGGCTCTGGAGACTGATTCGAAAAAGTCGATCAGGTTCAGGAGGCAAGATCGGCCCTTCATGAACACATACTGGGTGGAGTCCAGTGTTTGAAGGTTACCAATGTCTTTGTTTATAAGTTCCATGATAATGCATTCCATTGCCTTGCAGATCAGGCTCGTCAGACTAATGAGACAGTAGTTCCTGGGATCTAAAGTGGATCCCCCCTTGTGGAGTGGGATGACTGTAGCTGTGGGCCACTCTGTGGGCATGAAGCCTGAGTTGAGGCTATGATTAAACATGACACATAGGTGAGGTGCCAGTTCATTTTGTAGTTCATGCAGTACACAGTCCGGGATGTCATCTGGTTCGATGGATGCTGTATTCTTGGCTTTGGAGAGTGCGTTTTTTACCTGAGTGGCAGTGATTACCAGAGATGGGCCCTTTAGGGGGTGAGAGGGGGTAAAGTTGGCACTGAATCTATCTGCCAGGATATTGGCAATATCCTTGGGATCAGTATATCTAGTGCCATTCTGCTGTAGCTGAGAGCAGATCTGAGTATTGCCATTTAGATTCTTGACATAATTATAGAATGCCTTGTGGTTGTCTTTGGAATCTTTGGCAATTTTGTTTTCGTAACTAGCTTTGGAAGATTTTATGAGGGATCTCAGCTTTTTACTGAGGCTGGTGAGGGAATTTTTTGAATCCTGGGTTCTTCCTCTTTTTTGCAACAGTTTCTTCCTTCTGTTGTATGGCTTGTTTATGGCAGGGGTCACCAGACTGGCTTCCTTTATTTAGAGGACAGCACCTTGGTTCTATTTTGGGATGGCTCGGTCCATGCATGAGTGAATGTGTTCGTACAGCACCTTAGTGTATGATTCAGCTTTTGAACTTCCAGTTCCCATCTGGATGGGTGTCATGAAGTTTGTTACTTCTGACTTGAGAAGCATGGGGTGCTCTCTGGAGCTTTGAACCAGATCTCAGTTACTGCATAGATCCTGTTCTATAGCCAATTGGACCAAATCAAGTATGTCAAGAGGATGCATGTGTGAAATTGAGAGCTCTGTATGGGATGACATTTTTTGTGGGAAAGGTGCCCATTCTTGTTTTTTTTTTACTTCAGTAAGAGGGAATGCTGGGTAAGGGATGATAGTATTTCTGGGTCAGGTAAGTTGGGTAGGTGTGGAAGCAAATGCAAACAAACAGGACAAAAAAAAGACACATGGATGGTGATTATGTGTGCAGATTACAGAATTCAATCCCTGACAACAGTGAAAAGGGGTTGATTTCCTTTTTCACCCTCAGCAGCCCCAAATGCACTCTTTCAAAACAACACCCACATCAACACATAGAGCTACATCTCATGGAGCCTCTACCTCTAAGCCCATAAAGCAAGTCACCACACAATCCAACATTCTAGTCATTGGAGACTCCATCATGAGACACACTGATGCCCCTCTCACCAGGCTGAGTAAGGAGGACGTTACAGTTGCTTATCGGGGCTAGGATTCACCACATTACGCA
Source organism: Protopterus annectens (assembly GCF_019279795.1). Taxonomy (NCBI): domain Eukaryota; kingdom Metazoa; phylum Chordata; order Ceratodontiformes; family Protopteridae; genus Protopterus; species Protopterus annectens. The sequence continues at coordinate 828,743,026 of NC_056737.1, read as the reverse complement.
TGCATTCAGGTCACTGAGCCACAATTACCAATATGTCATAGTCCATGTGGGAGTAAATGACCTGAGATGTGCCTCCCTAGACTATATTAAGAGAGACATCATGGAGCTCTCGGAATATGTGTCTCAGGCTGGCATGAGCCTAGCATTGGGCAGTATTTTACCTTCTCCAAGGATGATGCCACAATATGAACAAAAGATGATTGACTTTAATAATCTTCTTAGTTTCTGGTGTCATTCTAAGGGGTGCAATATTTGTCAGCATGGAAGGAGATGGTCAACAGACTACACTGCTTTGCCAGGGATGGTCTGCACCTTTCCCCTCTAGGCTTTTGAATATTAGCTAAAACATTATCTTCCCCCATGGTGCCTTTTCTTTAGGCAATGACAAATGAACGCACTTCTGAGATAGCAAATCAAAACCAAGAAAATCTAAAGGTATTACTTGTCAGTGCTAGGAGTCTAAACAAGAAAACTCCACTCCCTAGAAGCTGTCTTTACCCTAGAAAATGCTGATGTCTGTGCGGTCACTGAGACATGGTTCAAAGCCACGGAGAGCACACCAATAGTGCAAGATTATAATGCCTTCCATACGTTTAGGACAACTACTTCACAGGCAGGGACTAAAGGTGGAGGTGTCTCTATTTACATCAAAAATAAATATACTTCAAGGCTGGTCAAACAATGCACTTGAACTGCTCCATGTTAAAATCACCATATGTAAAATTCAATACCACTTCCTTGCAATCTATAGGTCCCCCTTCATGACTCAGGAAACCCATACCATGTATTTAAACTTATTAGAAACACTAATAAGGGACACACATAGATAGTAATCTAGCCTTTGATCATCACGTGTCTACAGTGGTGAGGAAATCATTCTATGATGCGCAACTTATAAACAAAGGCATGGCATCTAAGTCCAAGGAAGTCATTGTTTCACTATATTCGGCATTCATCAGACCTATCATTGAGTACAATGCCCCCTTTGGTATGTACCTAAACAGGCATATCCAACAATTGGAACATCCACAGGGGTTCCTCACTAAAAGAATACAGGGCATAAGTAATATGTCCTAATGCAGACCGCCTCAAGGCCTTATGCCTGTATTCTGCCTCCTACAGGCTTTTGAGGGGAGCTCTATGCCTAGCATACAGGGCATTATCAGACACCACTCTGATGGACCTCCTGCATATCCACAAAACAAAAAGCACCAGAATTACCCGTTTTAAAGACTTAAACCTTGCCTGTAATGTAAATAGGATCTGCTGGAGAGATAGGTATGTATCTCAAAGACTACCCAATCTATGGAACAGGCTCCCCATCCATGTGAAGCAGAGTTCCTCCCTAACCCAATTCAAATCCAACTTGGACAATTGGATTGGAAACCAGAAATTCATCCCTGGTTTGGTAACTATGTTTCTAATGGACCCAGGTAACCAGTAAATGGTTCATCTCCCAGGCCCATGCTTACATTTATCAAGGGTATCAGAACTTGTCAGAGATTTGGGATGCATGGCTAGAATTAAAAAGGCCCTTGTGGTCATTAGCCTAGTAAACACCTATGAACCTATGAGGGATACAAAAGGTTGCGGGACACCATGACTGGAGTGAGGGAGAGGACAATGCAAGCTCATGCCCATCAAAAATGGAGACAGTGAGAATCTAGTCCTCACCCACAGGGCTGTCATCACTGTCCCCTTACTCTGCTTGCTGCTGGATGGAGTACTTGATGTCTTATCCCCCTACTGACCATGAGGGAGAGCAGGCTCTTCATCTGACATAGGCATGCACCAATGGTGTTGTGCACAACCCTACACATCAACCCTGGCATCTCTTGGTGGGTGATAAATCCTCATCTCCTCCAGTACTCCAGGAAGGTACCACATCACCAGCTGCCAGGGTAGTGTTGCAGGTAGTGCAGGGGTAGCAGAGGCAGTACTGCCAGGTTGGGTCAAGATGTACTGAGCATCAGTGCTGGAGCCCGTGGAGCAGGAGCAGGCTGACCTACTGGGGTTGGCCTACCTCACTGTGCTGTGCTGTGAAGCATTTGCTGATTTGTTACAGATGGATGACATGGAGACATTTTGACAACACATAATAGAAAATAAAAAAAAAGATATAAGGGTTGGGGTAAGAGAAAAAAAAAGAGAGAAAATTAGTACCATCATATGAGACATACAATGCATTATCACAATTATACAACTATTTTATCTGAACTATTATATTAAGTATGCATCCTAGCAACTACAAACTATAATTATGGATTGCTCAAAGTAATCCTTACAATGTGCATATATTGCATATATGCTTGGTCCAATTATACAGATTACAGTTAACAGCAGGTCATTTAGGCCACTTGTATAGAGTTCGATTTATGAAATATTATTAAAGAAATGTAGTATTATATAGTTGTTACTTGTGGTATTTGAACCCACAACCTCTGACTACTACTTGACTCCTAAAGTTGGTTTGTGCTACAGGCTTATGAATGCATACTTTATTTTACAGTTAGGATATGCATGCTCACTTTGCTACTACTGTATAGAAAACAAAAAAAAATCAATCTTTACCTTTTAATGCTACAATAATACTTCTCTTGTGCTGCATACATACCACTTGCTTCCCTCAGTCTCTCCAAACAATCAGCATGAGCCTGCCAATTCAACTCAATTTCAGGATTAGCTGTGAAAAGAAAAGAAAAGAAAAGAAAAGAGAAAAGCATTATGCATACCAGTCTTGACTATATTTAGCTTTCTATGTATTATAAATTCTCTTTATTAGCATACTTACACAACTGTGGGATGTCACTAATTTGAAACTCATCCAACCGCTGGTTGAATGTATCCCTCTTGTGTCATTTTAGGTAATTGAACAGGTGCCTAAACTGTTCTCCAGTGTGTGGAATGCCAGTCACACTGGATACAGCCTTGGGCAGACTATTCCAAACCTCAAACTTGTACTGGGAGACAAAATAGTCCCCCTGCAGAAGCCTTTGGCTGTGGAGCTTTACCAGGAGTTCAATAAGTATTCTGGATTCCTGAACATCCCACCTTTGTGCCCTAAACTGGGCACCTTCCCCTCTAATGTCAGACATGTCTAATCCCAAAAGTAGAGCAATGACAAATAATGAATTCCTGCCAATTCCTGTTATGACTTTTACTGGTAGTGCACAAACCCAAGCAACAATGCTAGCAGCATTTGTGCAATGTTAAGTGGAGGCAACAGTGCCAAGCAGGGAGGAAAGCATTTTTTTTAACTGGTAGGTTAATTTAACACTTGACATTAGTTTGAGGGGTGCCTGCTGCTGTAACTGTTAGATGAATTAATTTTGCAGATATGCACTGGGATTATAAATTCATGACGTGACACATTTTTGATTTGGCTTTATACACTGATAAAACTGATTTTTTACAGTGTGGAATTCAAACCTATGCATAAGGGACAAAGCATTTTCTTTCGCAGCAGTGATTTTCCATTTTTGCCACAGAAGAAGTCCTTCTCAGACATAATCATGAATCATTTGTAAATAGAGATGACAGTTTGAGGTGTTAACCATGTATGTGTGTGTGACCTGACAATGTCCTTGTATATAGATTAATTTGTGTATGTGTCTTATTTAAGTGTGAAGTCCATCCAAGTTCAAATAGCAGAATTATACTTAGAGAAACATAGTAGACAGTATACCCTCAGTCATACATCTGAACCTTCAAAGCACAGTAAGGGTGTTTTCACCTTCATACATATAATTCATATCAGCTCCAGTATTTATAATTATGTATAAAGTGTTACAAATGAGATTGAATATAATGTGAAATGGAACAACAGTAAAAATGTCTGGAATTTCCTGTATTAGAATCCAGGATCATGTTATGGCAGCCCTACAGTTTCACCCGTTGCCACAGGACTATTGAAATAACACTTGTATATTTTCCTATTCATTACTATAAACTGGACTGTCACAACAGTAAAATATGTTGCACTTCCTGTTTTAGAAGGTAGGATCATCTATATTACAGCCCTACACTTACAGTTGCTGCCACTGGAATAGTTAAATGACAGTTGCATAATTCCCTATTCATTCTTACATTCTGTGTGTTAACTGCCATGCAACATGGCTTAGCATGTTTGTGTGGTGCCCAACAGAAGTAACAGAATATAACCATTTTAAATTGTTGTCTGTCTGGATCCTGTCTGCAAGTGTTCAATGTCTGCAGGTGTTGGGGAGCCGTGCTAATCTCTGCACAACTTCGCTTAGCGATGTTGTGTGATGGAAAGCAAAACATGCAACAATGTATCCTTTTTGACCTTTACACTGCCTATGCATTTCCTGCAGGTGTTCTGTCTGCTTCCTGTGTGGGCCACTAGTCCATGTTTGCACACTGCTAAGCATTTCACAATTGAGATAAGCACAGCTAAATGTGACATCAATCATGTTTTTCTGTTTTCCTTGTTCAGTCTAAGCTGTGCACTGTGCAATGACTGGCATTAAAGAAAAAAAAAGGAAAAACATACAAAAGGTAAAATTAGGTGAAATGAAGAAAAGGAAATCTAGTAAATAAACAATGCTACCACATTTATGTTGGTACACATGAAATCTTGCTCTCACTGCAATGGACATTCAAAACACAATAAGGGTGTCTTATCCCTCTTTGCCACACAGAACAGGTTTGCAGTAGAGAACTAAAATCATTGTGCATACTTCCAACTGCAATATCATCCACAGCATTAACAAAACATACAACAGTTGTTTGTACATGTATTCATTTCAGAAGTAGTGCACTGAGTGATTACAAAACCATTTATGACTATTGCTTGCATAAATGCAGCTTCTGTCGTATATCTCTGTGTTTGTTGCCCATTCTTGTCTTATCTGACCAGTAATCTGAAACATGCAGTCTGTAAGCATTCTGTATCATTGTCCTTAAAATGTTTGAGGATATTAAATGGCAGTAATATACAGTTGTCTAGAAATGAAGGGGAAGTTGGATGTTACTGAACAGAAACTGTGAAATGTGTGCTGTTTACTTACATTTAAAACCTTGATACAATTACTTCTACACTTTGTAAGTCTAACCTGGTTGACACACCCGCTGGAGGAGTCAGAATTGCTATTGTGTTTTCCTTCTCCTTACTAGTAATCATTCACAGTTGCAATCCATTAGCAACAAACACTGGGGGAGGGCCTGCAGTATGTTTACATCTACTGCTGCACAGAGCCACATATTTGGGATTCAGCACTTCTAATGAGTTCACACCTCATTTGTATCTTCACCATGTTCACAGCCCTGAAGCTACACTATAAAAAGGGAACCATATAGCTAGGGAACGTGAAGGTGAGGAGACTTATTTATGTGGATAACACAGAAGAAGATAGTACTTTAGGATTTTTCTGGATAGAAGACTACTGATCTTGATAAGGTATGCTTGCATTTTTTTGCTATATACTGTATATACTGAAATGTCAGTAAGAAAACTCTGTTAATATATGTATGTGTGTATATATATATATATATATATATATATATATATACATTAACAAATGCCACTTTTATCTCTATGTATTTCTTAGAAGTGTACTGATGGCATAGGCATGTTTGTCAGGGCATTTTACTTTTTTTCAGATGCACAGCCTTATTAACTCTCATCACAAGTACTAATGTTAGAACTGTTTTTCTTTGTACACACTTATTTTCGTGAAATGTAAATGTCCCATATTGTCAATGACAGAGGGGTGTTAGCTTTCTAGGATGGACCATACACACCCCTAAGGGAGTGCTGGCCACCGATAGACATGACTGGCAATTGCTTAAAATGGAATTTGCTGTGGTAAATCTGTACACATGTTTCAGGGACATTTTATTTGATAGCACATTTAGCATTCCAATGGTTTGTGAGCAAAATGTGTCATTTGCCTGTTTTGGGTGGGGGTGCAAAGCTGCATTTCTATTTTGCCACAAACAAAATGTTACTGTTGTTACTCTCCTTGTTTTGGATCAGACCTTCCTTGTATGTGATTGTAATATGTTACAACCAAACAATTCATTTTTTATATTTGAATATCTTGACTGTTTTATGTTTCTCCAATGGGTAATAGTGAAATGCTACCTTTATGTGTTATATCAAAGCAGGACTTTTAGTTATGTGATACTTACATGTAGTATCCTTCTTTTGTGTTTTATGTCACCTAGGACTATGGCACCCAGGTCCCAATCCCCAAAAGCCCCCTTCACTGACCCTGAAAATGAAGTCATAGTGGAAGCATTTCTGTGTCCTGGTGCCTTTCTGCTTGAGAGAGAACATGGGGATATATATGTCAGAGTGCAAATTTGGCAGCAGATAGTTGCTGATGTGAATGCAGTAGGTAGCCAGAGCAGGACATATGATCAGCTACTGACATGATTTCATTGGTCCAGAGGAGAGGAGCTACAGTGGCCTCTGAACAGCTGCCTACCGGGGAGCCTGCTACAGAACCACCACTGACACTAAATGAAGAGTTCCTGTCCACTGTCAGGCATCCAGACAGCTCACTGCAAAGTCCTCAACAGCATGTCATTGACATTGGTGCTGCTGCTTCAGGGAGGAAAAGTATGCCCCAGGAGGAGGTTCCAGGTAGGCTTATCTATCTCACTTGTTAAATGCTTCTTGTATAGTAAAATATTGACAGCAAGATGTAAGTTCTGTTTTTTGTTTGGGGGGAGATAGATGTAGATTGATACAGATCTGGAGAGAAAGGGAGAAACCAGCCCCAGACTGACTGTGATCTCTATGTGCTCTTAAGGGAAGCTGTACTTTACTGTGTGTGTATTTGTTATCCTTCCCAATGTGGACACCCCTCACTGGTGTTAGTGGTGAGGATTGGGGCTCCTTGATTACTGGGACAGTGCACGGGTGTCACATTTTAATTGTTTGGCAGTGGTGGGATACCCACACCACATATTAATTGGTTGGCAATTGGCTTGTAGTGGTGTGGATAGTGAATTTCTGTAGCTTGTGTACAGTGATCACTGACAGTGTTTTTGTACTCTAAATCAGCCATGCAGTGAACATTCAGAGTTCAGATCACAATTGTTTTATTTCTTTTGTTAGCTTAGTTAGTCAAGGAGAGCAGGCAAGCATGTCAGCAGAGGAGTATGGCAAGCTGTCAAGGAGCTAGTTGGCTGAGATGTGCCAGGCTAAGGGACTGGTGCATAGAAACCTGACTAAGGCAAACATGATTGCAGCTTTGGTCACAGCTGTATCAGAGAACAGCAGTCAGGAGGGTGATCAGACTGGCCGTGGAGATGTACAACCCTCAGAGAATGGACAGCTCAACCTTTCTGCAGAGCAATTAAAAAATCCATCTGGAGCTAAAAGACTTGAGTTGGAGGCCAGGCATTTGGAAACAGAAGCAGTAGAGAGACTGAGATGTCTACAGGCTGAGGAGAATGAGAAACTACTATGCCTGGAAGCTGAGGGAAAAAAAAAGAGGCAGATGCAGCATGAAAAAGAGATGCTGACTCTTCTCTAGAGTCATGGAGGTAATGGGGAAGGGAGTAACTGGACCCCAGAAGCACAAAAGGTCAGTAAATTTCTTCTGCAGTTTACAGAGTGGAATAATTTTGATAGTTTCATTCATATGTTTGAGAGGGTATAATGAAACAGTATGATGTGGGCCAAAGGCTCTGGGTACAGTTCCTGGCCCCCTTACTCCATGGTAAATCTGTAAATGTACTTTCCAAACTGTCAGATAATGATTTCTTAAAGTATACTGCAGTTAAGACTTGTCTGTTAGAATTTTTTAAGCTAACATCTAAAACTTAAAGGAAAAGGTTTCATGAGCAGAGACACAAGGCAGAAGAAAGTGTGTGTGAATATGTTGCTGAACTGAGCACTTATTTTCATAGGTGGGTGAGTGGATGTCAGGTCAACACTTTTGAAGGGCTGGCAGAAGTTTTGGTGAGGGAATAAGCCCTTAGCACTTTGCCTGAGGACATGAGGATCTGGTTAGCTGATAGACAATGTGCTACGACAGATTAGTTGGGGAAGAAGGGAGACCTATAACTAGCAAGCAGGGCATCCCTGCACAGGACGGGGACCCCCAGTACTGCTCATGGGTCTAAAGGAACCCATGGTGGGAAGCCCAGACTGCCCCAACAAAATTTCCCAGTAGTAGGGGAAGCCACAAGTCCAGATACACGTCCAGGACCTAGGGTTAAATGTTTTGAATGCAACTTGTGGGGCCATGTGGCATATAGATCTCCATGGAGGCAAGGGAACAAATGGTGAGGGAGCCAGTAAGTGGGAAGGACAAAATGCCAATAGTAGGTTGTCTTGAGACAACAGGGGTACCAAACTACCATCCTGCAAATGTCCTGATAGGGAAGGATTCTGATGAGGCAGTACTATGTGTTAATGCAGTTACACACAGTCAGGCTTTGAGACAAGCATATGGGTCTGGTAGCCTGGGGAAGACCCAGACAGACCAGATACTTGCATCCAGGACTGGTGAGGTAGTTACTTCAGGGAGGGAGCTACTCTGTAGCATTGAGACTGAAGGTGAACCACAGCTGCTTGTGGATACTAATGTTCCCTTGGACAGAGTGACTGCAAAGGTAGAGGTGAGTAGTAGTACCCAGGCTAACAGTGAGGCACCGCTGTCAGAGGCTGCCAGACTTCCTGTTGAAGGGGAGCTGGGAAGGGTTACAAAGAGGGAGTTGAGACAGGCTCAGCTCTCAGACCCTACATTACAAGGCCTGAGGCAGGTAGCTAGTGAGGCACCTGATTATCAAGGGAAGGGGGAGTCTGTATACTGGGACAAAGGGTTACTGTATAGAGAGTGGACCACTGAGGGAGGGCTAGAAGGTAAGAGAATACAGCAGTTGGTAGTGCCTTGAAACTACTGATTGGCGCTTCTAGCCATAGCCCATGATATTTCCTTTGCAGGTCATATGGGCATAAAACATACAAAGAAACATATTATGCAGAACATTTATTGGCCTGGAATTTCTATAGATGTAACAGGGTATTGCAGGACCTGTGAGCAGTGCCAAAAGATAGGCAAGGCAGGAGACAAGGTGAAAGCTCCTTTGATGCCTTTGCTTGTGATTGAGGAGCCATTTCAGAGGATAGCTATGGATATTGTGGGGCCTCTGAGTACCCCAAGTTCCACAGGGAAAAAGTATATCTTAGTGGTAGTAGAGTATGCTACAAAATACCCTGAGGCAGTGGCTTTGTCCTCCATTGAGACAGAAAAGGTGGCAAATGCTTTGTTAGAGACTTTCAGCAGGGTAGGTTTTCCAAAAGAAATACTGACTGACAGAGGTGGCAATTTCATATCAGACCTGGTGGCTTGTCTGTGGAAGTACTGTGGGGTGAATCACCTGAAGACCACCCCCTAACATCCCCAGACTAATGGTCTTGTTGAGAGGTTAAACTCTACAATCAAATCCATGCTACAGGTATTTGCAGACCAGTGTAAGAGGGAGTGGGACAAATATTTGCCCCATCTGTTGTTTGCTTACAGAGAGGTTCCCCAGGAATCCACAGGTTTTCCACCCTTTGAGTTGCTGTATGGGCATAGGGTGAGGGGACCTCTAGATTTAATTTGTGATGAGTGGGAAGGTGAGTGCGAATCTCACATGGAGTCTGTTGTAGCATATGTCCTAAACCTCAGGATAAGGCTCAGGGAACTTATGGGCCTGGCCCAGGAGAACCTGTCAGAAACCCAACAACAGAAAAAGGTATGGTGTGACAGGAATGCTTGAGCTACAGAGTATGCTGTAGGGCAGCAGGTAATGGTTCTCATTCCTGACAGACACAAAACGCTGCAAGCAGCCTAGGAGGGGCCCTACAAGGTGGTAAACAAGGTAAGTGATGTTAACTACCTGGTAGAACTGCTAGGCAGGAGCACAAATTGTACTATGTTAACATGCTGAAACCTTACCATGATAGGGAGGCCCTTGAGCTGAGTATTTGCAGTGGATTGCAGGAGGAGTCTGAGGGAGATCTGGTGACTGATCTCCTCAGTGAGGTTCGGACTGACACCTCAGCGGAAGGGGTAGCAATGTCCCAGCAGCTATCTCCTACCCAGGTTTGAGAAATCCGAGCAGTGTTACAGGAGTTTGGGGACATGTTCACTGGGAAAGCAGGGTACATCCACCTGTTGCAGCACCATGTGGATACAGGACCCCAGAGGCCTATTAGGCAGGCCCCTTATAGGGTGCCTGAGAGAGTCAAACAGACTCTGAGGGAGGAGATACAGGAAATGTTAGAACTAGTGGTAATTCAAGAGTCCAGCAGTCCCAGGACTTCTCCAGTGGTGCTGGTGCTAAAGAAGGATGGCAGCCCCAGGTTCTGTGTGGACTACAAGAAATAAAATAGTCACACAGAGTCAGATGCTTACCCCATGCCTCAGACAGATGGGGCCCTAGAGCAGCTGGGTGGGGCTAAGTATCTTACAACCATTGATCTTACCAAGGGTTACTGGCAGGTGCCCTTGACTCCCAGTGCTACAGAGATGTCAGACTTTGTGACTCCTTTTGGCTTGTATGAGTTCACAAAGATGCCCTTTGGGATGAAAAATGCCCCAGCAACTTTCCAGAGGCTAGTAGATCATATCCTAGCAGGAGCAGGAGGGTTTGCCCTTGCTTACCTAGATGATATTGCCATCTACAGCCATTACTGGCAAGAGCACCTTCAACATCTTAGGGAGGTGCAGGGCAGACTACAGAGGGTAGGGTTGACCATTAAGCCCAGCAAATGTCAGGTGGGTATGGCAGAGGTCTCCTTCCTGGGACATAGAGTGGGGAGTAGTAAGATCAAGCCAGAACCTGCCAACGTGGAAGCCATACAGGCATGACCTGCACCGGTTACCAAAAAGCAGGTGAGGGCATTCCTAGGGACAGCAGGGTACTACAGAAAGTTTGTCCCCAGTTACAGTACCATAGCTGCTCCCCTCATAGACCTGACAAGGACAAACAGGCCAGATAAGGTAGAGTGGACCACAGCATGTGAGCAGGCATTCCAGATGCTTAAAGAAGCTTTGGGAGGACCCCCCCCCCCGTGTTAGCCAGTCCAGGTTACAGCAAATAATTTGTTGTGCAGGTGGATGCTTTGAACCATGGGGTGGGGGCTGTACTTAGCCTGATTTCTTCAGAGGGAGAAGAGGACCCAGTGGTTTTTCTCAGTTGCAGTCTCCAACGCAGGGAGGAATGCTATGCAGCTGTAGAAAAATAATGTCTAGCCATAGTGTGGGCACTGCAGAAACTTCAGCCTTATCTGTATGGAAGAAAATTCACTGTAGTGACAGATCACAATCTCCTAACATGGTTAAACAGTGCCAGCCAGCAAAATGCCAAGTTGCTAAGATGGAGCCTAGGGTTGCAAGCATATATTATGTCAGTGCAGCACCGCAGTGGGAGTAGCAATGCCAACGCAGATGGGCTCTCAAGACAGGGAATGGGGTAAGGTATACTCATATAGACCTAACCCTCTCAAGCAAAGTTTCTCAAGGGACACTTGAAAAACTAGCTTGAGTCCTCGGGGGGGGGGGGTGAGGATATGTGAAGGCTGCCAGCTTAGCTAGATAGAATTTTGCAGATAATTCTATGTCTTTGAAAATATTAATAAAAGCCATAGGCTTGTTCTTTTAAATGTGAGAAGACTGTATTGGAGGCTGAACATAAAAAATGTAACAACAGTGCACTCTGCTGAAAGAAAGCTAAGAAGCCAAGCCTTGTATGACTGCTTGATCTCAAACTCGGAGCCGTGGTGTCTGAACCAGCAGATTATTTCTATTGTTTTGAGACCAAAGTTAATTGCTAGATTTTACATATATATAATGTCTTTAATTACTATGGTTTCCTGACCAGGTGCAAGCTTACTAAGAAATGTAAATGTAGAGTTTCTGTTAGCCTGGGAAACCAGAGAATTGTTAAGAATGATCTAATCTAAAATGAGTGAGCAGGAAGTATAATCAATTTAAAGGACTTTCTCAGAGACATTTGGATTTTGTCTAAAGCTGACAACAACTCACCAGTACTCTTCTTTGCTCTATATGTAAGTTTATTTAGAACTGTGATTGCTCTTAGATATAGATAGGAAATAGTAAGTTTAGTCTAGCTGTTTTTCTATATTGATGTCAGAACTATTCTACTGTATTATTTTAAGCATTTTCTTGTGATATCTGAACTCTTGACTAGCACTGTGTAGTAAGAAGCATTGCCTTGTGTTTTTTATTATTTATTATTAAATATTTTTAAATCTTTCAACTGTGGCTGTTTTGTGTAGAGATAATTTAAGCTCTAGAGTACATTGCATGTATATAGTGATACTGGCCAAGACACTCCAATAGCTTTAGCCCTGGGTCACACTTACCATTTGGATAATAATATTGCATAGTAATAATTGGATACCCTTTGTTAGGGGCCTTTTTAGTAGCTGATATTAGTGGTTGGTGGCAGCTGGTACTACCTTATGTACTGTCAGGAAGGGGCATAGCTGGAGAACCTGTGCCAGTCTTCCCCAGGAGTGTCTGTGTGTTTGTATATAACTCGTATCTTAAAGTGTGCATGCATGTGTGTGTGTTTGCGTGTGTGTGTGTGTGTGTGTGTGTGTGTGTGTGTGTGTGTGTGTGTGTGAGATACTTGGGCAGGGACATGAAGCACTTGTTGGACAGAGAGGGGTGCTGGAGGTTTTAGCTTGACCACTAGGCTGAGATCTGTACCCTATAACTGTGCCAGTGTGGAGTCTTATTGGGGATCTGGAGAGAAAGGGAGAAATGAGCCCCAGACTGACTGTGATCTCTGTGTGCTCTTAAGGGAAATTGTACTTTACTGTGTTATCCTTCCCAATGTGGATGCCCCTCACTGGTGTTAGTGGTGGGGATTGAGGCTCCTTGATTACTGGGCCAGTGCACGGGCATCGCAAAGCCTATCTGGGAATATGTTACCCCATTCCCTGTCATGACAGCCCATCTGCGTTGGCATTGCTGACCCCACTATGGTGTTGTACTGTCATGACATATGCCTGCAATGCTAAGCTCCACCTTAATAAATTAGAATTTTGCTGGCTGGCTCTATGTAACCATGTTAAGTGATTCTGGTTTGCAATTACATGTAGAATTTCCTTCTATACAGATAAGGATGAAGTTTCTGCAGTGCCCATACTATGACTAGACATTCCTTTTCTACAGCTGCATAACATTCCTCCCTGGGTTGGAGTCTATGGCTGAGATATACCACTGGGTGCTCGTCTCTCTCTGAGGAAACCTGGCTAAGTACAGCCCTCCACCCCATGGTTTGTAGCATCCACCTGCACAACAAATTCTTTGCTGTAATCTGGACTGGCTAACACAGGGGGTCCTCCCAAAGCTCCCTTAAGCTTCTGGAATGCCTCCTTACATGCTGGGGTCCATACTACCTTATCTAGCCTGTTTTCACTTGTCAGGTCTGTGAGAGGAGCAGCTAAGGTACTATAATTGGGGACAAACTTTCTATAGTACCCAGCTGTCCCTATGAATGCCCTCACCTACTTTTTGATAACAGGGGCAGGCCATGCCTGAATGACTTCCACTTTGGCAGGTTCTGGCCTGCTCTTACACTACTCCTCCACACATATGTCCCAGGTATGAGACATCTGCTATACCCACCTGACACTTACTGGGCTTAATGATCAACCCTGCCCTCTGCAGTCTGCCAAGCACCTCCCTAACATGCTGAAGGTGTTCTTGCCAGGAATGGCTGTAGAAAGCAATATCATCCAAGTAAACAAGGGCAAACCCTCCTGCTCCTGCTAGCATACCATCTACCAGCCTCTGGAAAGTTGCTGGGGCATTTTTCATCCCAAAGGGCATCTTTGTGTACTCATACAGACTGAAAGAAGTCACAACCTGTGTCTGACCTCTCTCTCTTGTGCTGGGAGTCAAGGGCACCTGCCAGTAGCCCTTGGTAAGATCAGTAGTGGTCAGATAGTTAGCCCCACCCTGCTGCTCTAGGACTTCAACTGTCCTAGGCATGGGGTAAGCATCTGACTCTGTGTGACTATTTAGTTTCCTTTAGTCCTCACAGGACCTGGTGCTGCCATCCTTCTTTGATTCCAGCATCACTGGGAAGGCCCAGGGACTGCTGGACTCCTGGAGTACACCCAGTTCCAACATCTGCTGTATCTCATCCCTCAGGGTCTGTCTGACTTGCTCAGGCACCCTGTAAGGGGCCTGCTTTATAGGTCTTTGGGACCCTGTATCCACATGGTGCTGCACCAGGTGGGTGCACCCTGGCTTCCCAGTGAACATGTCCCCAAACTCCTGTAACACTGCTCAGATTTCTTGAACCTGGGTAGGGGATAGCCACTGGGACACTGGTACCCCTTCCACTGAGGTATCAGTCTGAGCCTCACTGAGGAGATCAGTCACCAGATCCCCCTAAAGCTCCTCCTGCCATCCACTGCAAATACTCAGCACAAGGGCCTCTCTATCATGGTAAGGCTTCATCATGTTAACATGGTACAATGTGTGCCCCTGCCTCCTGCCTATCAGTTCTGTCATGTAGTTAACATCACTGATCTTCCTTGCCACCTTGAAGGGTCCCTCCCAAGCTACCTGCAGTTTATTGTGTCTGACAGGAATGAGAAACATCACTTGCTGCCCCACAGCATACTCTTTGGATTGAGCATTCCTGTCATACCAGACCTTTTTCTGTTGTTGGCTTTCTGCCAGGTTCTCCTGGGCCAAGCCCATGAGCACCCTAAGCCTTGCCCTGAGGTTTAGGGCATACGCCATAACAAACTCCTTGTGGGGTTCACATTCACCCTCCCACTCATCATGGATCAAATCTAAAGGCCCCCCCTCACCCTATGCCCATACAGCAACTCAAAGGGTGAAAAAACTGTGGATTCCTTGGGCACCTCCCTGTGAGCAAGCAATAGATGGGGCAAATATTTGTCCCACTCTCTCTTAAACTCGACTGCAAATGCATGTAGCATGGTCTTTAGAGTACAGTTTAACCTCTCTACAAGACCATTAGTTTGGAGGTGGTAGGAGTGGTCTTTAGATGCATCACCCCACAGTGCTCCCACAGACAAGCCATCAGGTCTGACATGAAATTGGCATCTGTCAGTCAGTATTTCTCTCTGCTGAAAATCTCTAGCAAAGCATTTGCCACATTCTCTGCCTTGATGGAGGTCAGAGCCACCACCTCATGGTATTTAGTAGTATAATCTACTACCACTAAGATATGCTTCTTCCCTGTGGAACTTGGTATACTCAAAGGCCCCACAATATTCATAGCTACCATATGAAATGGCTCCTCTATCACAGGCAAAGGCATTAAAGGAGCTTTGACCTTGTCTCCTGCCTTGCCTACCTTTTGACTCTGGTCACCAGTACTGCAGTACCCTGTTACATCCCTGGCAATCCCAGGCCAATAAAAGTTTTGCATAATACGTCTCTTAGTACACTTCATGCCCATATGTCCTGCAAAAGTAATGTCATGGGCTGTGGCTAGAAGTGCCAGACAGTAGGCTGTGGGCACTACCAACAGCTGTATTACCTAATCTTCTAGCCCTCCCTCAGGGGTCCACTCTCTATACAGTAACCCTTTGTTCCAGTATACAGAATTCCCTTTTCATTGAGAATCAGGTGATTCTCTAGCTAACTCCCTCAAGCCTTGTAATGTAGGGCCTGAGAGTTGAGCCTGTTTCAATTCTGTCTTTGTAACTCTTCCCAGCTCCCCTTCCACAGGAAGTCTGGTATTTTCTGACAGTGGTGCCTCACTGTCAGCCTCAGTACTACTACTCATCTCTGCCCTTGCAGTCACCCTGTCCAAGGGAATGTCAGTACCTACCAGCAGCTGTGGCACTCCTTCAGTCTCACTGCTACAGGGTAGCTTCCTCCCTGAAGTAGCTACATCACCAGGCTTTGCTTCAGGTGCACAGTCTGTCTGGGTCTCCCCCAGGCTACCAGACCCACATGCCTGTCTCCAAGTCTGAGTGCATGTCACTGCATGCACACAAGGTACCACATTATCAAAATCATTCCCTATCAAGACATCTGCAGGGATATCCTCAAACCCACCTACTTGCTTGCTTCCTTTTCCACCCTCCCAGTCAAGGTGAACCCTGCCCAAAGGCATTTGGAATGGGATCCCTCCTAAAGCTCTGACTGGAGTGGACTGCCCAAGCAAGTACTGCTCCTGTTTAACTATCGCAGGCTTCAGAATGGTTATATCAGAGGCTGTGTCTCTCTTAGCAGTGGCCTGTTTTCCATCAACTAAGATCAGATATAAACTCTGCTGGTAGTTTAGTACCCCTGTTGTCTCCAGACAACTTACCACTGGCATTCTGTTATTCCCACTTGCTGGCTCCCCCATCTTTTGTTCCCTACCTTGCCTCCATGGACATCTATATGCTACATGGTCCCACTGGTTACATTTAAAAATGTAACCCTTGATCCTGGACGTATACTTGAACTAGTGGCTTCCCCTGTTACTGGCAGACTCTGTTGGGACAGTTTAGGCTGCCCACCATGGGCTCCCTTTTACCCATGTGCTGCAATGGGTATCCCTTTCCTGTGCTGTGATGCCCTGCTTGCTAGGTATAGGTCTCCTTTTTTCTCCAGTTCATCTGCAGAGTTGCATTCCCTGTCTGCCAACCATATTCTCATATCCTCAGGCAAAGTGCTAAGGGCTTGTTCCCTCACCAAAATTGAAAAGTGGTGACCTGACACCCAGTCACCCACCTTTGAAAATAAGTGCTTAATTCAGTAATATAATCACATACACTTTCATCTGACTTGCATCTATGCTCACAAAACTTTTTTCTGTAAGCTTCAGGTGTTAACTTAAAACATTGTAATAAACAGTGCTTCACTTTTTCAAAATCTAAACAATCAGTATCAGACAATGTAGAAACAACAGTTACAGCTTTGCCATGGAGAAAGTGGCTGAGGAACTGCACCCAGAGCCCTCAGTCAACATTATAAAGTTTGCATACTTTTTCAAACATATGAATAAAACTATCAAAATTATCACCTTCTTGGTACTGAGAAAGATGTTTACTGACCTTTATTGCTTCTGGGGTATGGTTACTCCCTTCCCCATTATCTCCAAGATCTTGGTGAACAGTCAGCATTTCCTTTTCATGTTGCTTCTGCCTTTTATATTCTTTGGCCTCCAGACACCTCAGTCTCTCTTTTTCTACAGCCTCCAAATGCCGCATTCGATTTGCTGATTCTAATTCCAACCGTTTGGCCTCCAGTTCAAGGCTCTTTAACTCCAGACTCATTTTAAGTCCTCTGAGGAAATGTTGATCTGTCCTGTTTCTGAGAGCTGTACATCCCCACCAACAGACTGATTATCCTCCTGGTTACTGGTCTGTGCTGCAGCTATGATTAAGGCTGCAATAGTTTCCCCTTTAGTGAGGTTGGCATGCCCCTGTCCTTTCGCTTGGCACATGTCAGCCAAATGGTTCCTTGTCAGCTTGCAATAATCCTCTGCTGACATCCTTGCATGCTCTCCTTGAGTAACTAAGCTAATAAAAAGTCAATAAATAAAACTATTGTGATATGAAACTCCGAATGCCTACCATGTGGCTGCTTGAGAGTACAAAGACCTTCTTTAGTCGCCACTGCTTACAGGCTACAGGAATTAAATATCCCACCATTGCCACCAATTAATGTGATGCCCACCATTGCTACCAATATGTGATGGCCAGCAATATGTGTCATCCCCACACTGGGTAGTAATCAAGGAGCCTGAATCCTCACCACTGACACTGAAGAGGGATGTGCACTTGGATACAAATGGATACACTCAATATTTCTAGATGTAGAGCTCTGTACATCAAGTAGAATTTCCCTTAGGAGCACACAGGGAACACACTCAGCCTGGGGTCTGGATGTCTCTATATATGCCTCCCTCCAGGTCCCTGGTAAGACTCCCCACTGGTACAGCTGCATGGTTTGTCCCTCAGCCAAGTGTCCAAGCCAAGTCTTCCAGCACCCTCTCTGTAAACTCAGTGCTTCATGTCCCTGCCCCAAGTAGCTGACACACACGCACTCTTTAATATTTAATTTTCACACACACACACACACACACACACACACACACACACACACACACACACACACACACACACACACACACACCCCTGGGAAAGGCTGGCACAGATTACCCACTCTACCAACTTTGCCCAGACTATAAGGTAGTTAGCACTGCTACCAGTCAGTTACTATAAGGCTCTTAAAAGGGTATCCAATTATACTGTGTAATATTAATATTAAAACAAATGGTAGTAGTTCACTAAGGCAGCTAGATCTTCTGGAGTGGCCCACACAGTGTCACCAAATAAATATAAGCACTCTCCAATGTTAGATACTTTCTACAAGGACCAGCCACAATAAAAGTTTTAAATATGTGTAATAATAAATAATAAAAGTGAATGAAAATACTGAATATATATTCACAGTAAACCACAGAGTTTAGTTCATAGGAAATGTTGAAAATAACATTGATGGACAGACTCAGACAAAGAAAAACAATATCTAAACTAAGCTTCACTATAATCCTGACTGAATCTAAGAGAATGACTGTTCCCTAGTTAAGTTACTTGCTACCACAAGGCAGGATGCTGTGTGTGAGGGTCTTTCTAGTCAGGGTTCCCAAACAGAATACTCAATACTCTGAGATTTCTCTTTGTAATATCTAAAAATATAATTTCCAAGAGGGCTGGAAGAATGACCTCATCTGGTCACCTGACTCTAGGTTCTCACAGTTTTCCCCTTTGAAGCTGAGACAGGAAGTTAGCACAGACTGACACAATACACATCCAAATGTTTATGGCAGTGCCCGGGGCCTTCCCTCTTTTTACTGAGCTAATGGATAAAGGCTCTTTCCCAAACCCAGTGTTTCCATTCCTACTCAGCACTGTGGTATGGGCTTTAATGGTTTAACAGCTCATTTACATTTCTCTTCTTTTTCTTAAAGTTAATCTCTGCTGAGCCATTACCCTCTATTAAAACATATACATTTAATTCAACTACAATACTACATGTACATTTCTCTTCGTTTCAGCAGGGTGCACTGTTGATACATTTCAACACAAGCAAAGCTCACAAATACATTTTCAGCACAAACATCTGTACAAAATCAGTTTGCTATACAAATGACATACAGTTCTAATACATTTGTAACACAAGCATCTTGTATAAATCAGTTTGGTATTCAAATGATATATCATTCTTTACAAAACTCCAGCTGACTATGCAGGCACTTGCCCATATAATCACAACATCCATTTTACCCATCTTCTATGTTAACTCCCTTTCACACTGGTCTCAGTGGTGACAGCAAGTTCTGTTTATTACTTGATACTAATGTGTTACTGGTGTTTTGCATATGTTTTGATAGTACAAGATAATTACTCTAATAAGGAGTTTTATCATTTCAAAACATCTCCAAATCTTTCTTCAGGTTCAACAGATTGGCCTCAATGTATTTTGGGAGCTTGGAAGCAATTGCTGACTCAGAAGCCTATGCACATATTTGTATTTTTGCTTCACTTATCATAAATTGCATCTCAGGTACATAGACTACTTGGGTGTTTGTTCTGATGATGTCCTTTATTGTATATTACAAGAACAAAATCACTTAAGTTTTTAAAAAATGTATATATTTAGTCTTGTTGGAATCATCTTCGCGTGGTGCTTTTGGACACAGAATTTTGTTTTGGCTCCTACTTAACATAATACTGCAGTACTACATTTATTTTAAACATACCTAATGCATGCATTTATTTATGTTTTTTTCTATGACTGGAAACATTTATAGCTATGGATACTATAATTATTTTTCTTAGCCTGGTGAAATGTTCTGCTTGTTATTCAATAATTTGTAATTACTCCTTTCTTATTGATGTATTTTGTTCTTACATTGTTTATATGTATTTTTGAAAAATGTTATAACATATATTTAAAAAAAAAAAGAATGAATGTGGTTCAAATAGATGGTGCCATCAATTCATTTTTGTTAGGCAGCACTTTTTTGTTAATACATTTGTTAACTGGGTAAGGCCACTGGATACAAGTATAATTTTTCATGGTTTACTTGAGATCACTGTTACTAATCCGCGGTGGTGCAGTGGTAGCATTGTTGCCTCACAGCAAGAGGTTCTCCCATTTGATTCTCAGCTGGTGTGCGGGGAGTGCCTTCTGTGTGGAGTCTGCATGTCCTCCCAGTGGGTCGAGTGGCGTTCCCAAAGACATGTGTGAATGGGTGTGCCTTTGTTGAAGGTTGAGAATCGAGCTAGCAACTCGGCACCGTGAAAATCTACTGCCAATCATTAGCGGACCGGAGTTCCACTGTGGCAACCCCTAACTGGGAAAAGCCGAAAGACAACAACAACTTGAGATCACTGTTATGGTTAAGTGACTTGCTCAGAGTTACACAGTAGACAAATGGAGGTGGTAGGAATCAAACCCTGTACCCTTCAGTACAGAAAGCAGCTGATTAACTGCTGAGACCCTTAATCCTCTGCAGTAACTACTAGATGACTACTACATGTACTTTCAGTACAAAGAGCTGGCATTTAGTCTTTCCTCTGCACCTGTAGTAGCCTAAGCTATGAAGTAGCAAAATGTGCAGTTTCTAATGACTCTGTTAAGGGATTTCTTGGTGGGGTTCTTGAAGTGAATTTTCCCATGGCCAAAGTCCCTAATGAAGCAAGAAATGGAAAAAAAATTCTTTCTGATCCCACCTCAGAGGATTACTTTAACTTGTACAGAGTTGAATACTCTCCAGTGTCAGTTGCTCCTACCAGTGGAATGGGCCCAGGATGTCATTAACATGAAAGCCTGGGTGATGGAATAGCAAATGGTCTAAGTCCAGAACTATTTGCACCTTCTTGCGCTGATGGCTGCCATGATTTTCATGGTACTATTTACATGTCTAACAATGACAGGTTTGCAGTGGACTGTGAGATGTCTATGGTTGCAGAGCCAGCAGCACACACTCACATTAGTTCTCCTGATGTCCCCACTTCTGGACCCTGAAGTGATAGCAAATTTCTGTCTGAATCTGTGTGCCTCACATTCCTGAAGCTGAACACATCACAGCTTCTGACAGTAGATGCATTAAAGACAGAAATTCACCTCAACACTCCTCCACAGTTCAACAGCAGTAGTTAGCAGAGAGAGCGAGCGATCAAATTAACCAGCTGATGCTATGCACAGCATTAACTGCCCTAAATGCCATGGATGGACAGTAGTTTTCAGGGCTTCACTTCATGCAGTCTGGCAGTCTGTAGTATGGTACCTTAACAAACAAAGGGACATGAGATCATGATCTTTGTATAGACAGGTAATGTTCATTTAGTAATCTAGACAGATCACTATCTTAGCAGTTCACATCCCAAATAAAGTGAACATATTGGCAGACTTGCTAAACCAGTCTCCAAGTCTATTAATGGAGTTACATGTTCAAAAACTGTCCAGTTTAGATCTCTCTTAAGTGAGATACTATGTAGATATAC
The DNA here is from genome assembly GCF_019279795.1 of Protopterus annectens. Classification (NCBI taxonomy): domain Eukaryota; kingdom Metazoa; phylum Chordata; order Ceratodontiformes; family Protopteridae; genus Protopterus; species Protopterus annectens. Next base: position 828,721,527 of record NC_056737.1, on the reverse strand, counting down.
TATTTGCCACCTAATGAAATGTGATTTTTTTTGTCTCTCTCTTCTACTATTTACAGAAAAGCAATGGGGAGTTCCCAGTGGTTATGTTCTCTGTCCTGTGCAGTGGAGATTTCTGTATGCATTCCCCGTGATTCCACATCTCGTTTACAACATTTAGGAAGGAAAGACCAACAGAAATTCTAATCAATGCGTTGTGGTTGAGAAAGGTATGGTTTAGACTGTCAGGTCAAATGATGATACAGGATACTTTTCCATTTCTAGCCAAAGACAAGACTAGGACAGTAACTTTAGCACCAAGGTGTTGTTGTGGCTCCTCTTTTCCAGCTAGACCTTTTGCCTGGGGTGACAAAGGGGATTGAGATAGCAGAAAACTTTCAGCCTGGCAGATGTATTATCCAAAGTGGAAAAAGTTCTCTGTTTTGGTGGAAAGGTACCCTGGTACAGTCTAAGTCAGTCAGCTGCAGGTGATATTTACCTGTTTCAGCAACTGTATGATATATGATATATGATATATGATATGGGGGTAAGTTATTCCATGGTCAAACTTCATGTGCATATTTATATACCTCATAACCTGTTGGAGGGCAGGATTGTGGTCTAGGAATTTTTGGTCAAACACCTCTTTAGGAGGGTTCTTCATCTCCTCCCACCATTAAATAACTTCTATGCTCACTAGGGCTTGAATTTCAAGGCTGGCTGTCCTCCTTTTAAGTCTGCTGATCAGCAGCAATACTATTTTTATTTTGGAAAATGGTTATCTTGGTGGACAGTTATTTCTGCTTACTGTGGAACCACATTTGTTGTTTCATAAGACTCACAGTCACTAAGCAAACCCTTTACAGGTGGTTTACCATTACTGTTATATCTTGCCATCAGACAACTTGCTGCCCATTGGAAAATATTGCCGACAGAGGCCATTTGACTAGAGACATGTCTGCTTCCAGTACTTTCTTCAAAAAAGTTTCCACTACAGACACTTATGTCGCTGCTACTTGGTCAGTAATTCACACCTTCACCATCCATTATTGTCTGGACTATGACTGCATAAATTAGGCCTTTTTTGATATGTCAGTACCTCAGGACTCAGCCTTCTGATTCTCTTACCTTTGGCTGTTCTTTTTCTCATCCACCCTCGTGTATTTATAACTAGGGATTCAACTCAATGGTAAACCTATGAAAAGTGTCTCTGATAGCAGATATAATAGACATGTTCCTACTATAGGCTGGTGTGAGGTTGGTATAAGGCTGGTGGAAGGCTGGTATAATGGTTAAGGTGTTCACCTTACAGACACAAAGTGCAGGGTTTGATTGTCACATGTGGTAATTAACTAGGCTTAAAATGACTGACAAGGGCAATTAGCCTAGTACTAACCTATACCAGTTGATCTATGAGTTATTAAGAGTCATGGATACCCTCCAATCATACTCTTTTCCTTGGATAGCCCTTCTAACAATCCATGGCTTTTGGAGTTCCCTATTCATTGGGAAGGTATAGTGATTATTGAATGTGTAGGTGCCAGATCTTAATTCTTTTTTTTTTTTTTGCAAGGAGTGTGCTCCTGTGAAGTGGCAGGCTCACAGTCTAAGTGTGCTTTCCAAGTGCAGCATATGATGTAACAGAGCACAAAGACATAGGGATGTGCACCTCTGAGTGTGGAACTTCAAGAAAAATGCAATATTTGAACACAAGAGAAGATGGAACCAATAAGAGGTGTACCAAAGAGGGTCCCATCTGTAAAATAAGCAGGGGAGGGGGGTCCCAGCTGTCAAACGTAAAAAAATATCAAAACTTTTAGTGTCTTTTGGAGTCTCATAAGTGCAACATCTGGTCTGGTTTTCCAGTAGAATGTGTGTAGTCTGAATCTGATGGAGATGGCAGCACTCAGACATCCCATTCATTATTTCATATTTCCTGATAGCAACTGTGACATGGTATTAGAAGTAATAGCAAGCTAGTAGTTTAATCTTTTGTTTAAGAATGGCATAGCTGCAGCCTCTAGGAACTTTCCTTCTATGGTGCAATTTAGCTGAGAAATTTAAATTATGGATCAGGTATTTAGATTTATTCCTAACTATGAACAGTATATCCTAGAAGCCTAAAAAGTTACAGTGTGCTACATTTCTGCACTGCAGGGGAAGGTGTCCGAAAAATTTATAACTTCAAAAAAGAGAGAGAGGGTGAGAGAGAGTATTGTAGATATGAGGTAGAAGTTTCAGAGTTACAGTAAACAGAAAAAGTATGGCATACATTTATTTGTTCTTCAAAAAGGTACAATATCCCACTGAAAGTATTCATGGTTATCCTACTAATTAAAAAATGAACTAATGCTTGTGAGTCTGAGAACTCAAATGATTCATTAGTATGAAACAGAATTATAACTGGTGTATGTGGTATCAGAAATAAACAAACAGAAGACTGCTGAGCAACATAGATTTAATATTTAGTAAATAACTGATGTGTGCTGAGCAAATTAAATTAATTTTTCACCACTGAAGGAGCTCAGATAGGAGAAAGAACCATGTAAAGTTACCTGTGAGCCAAAAACAAGTTGAAAACAAAATAAAGTGAATGTGAGTTATGAGAGTTACAAGAAGCATGATAAATAAGTTGTCGACAAGCTGTAAAAGTGAGTTATGAAATTTACAAGAAGCATGATAAATATATTGTTGACAAGCTGTGTATGACCTATTACTATAAGCATGACAAAAAGAAATGTCCAGCTATTAAGTATTAGAAGGTGTGCAAAGTAAAATCATTTTACTGAGGAGTACAGAATGAAAGAAACAAGTATGCAATTCAAAAAATGCATGTAGTAGAATAAAATCACAATGCTGTTTGTAGACACAGTAAGTGGTAAAATGTACACAGATTTATATAGTGAAATAAATGACACAACAGTCATGATAAGACATACAGATTTTGTAAACTCATTTAAATCTGAAATCATCAATAATTTCTAAAATACAATTTCACAAGAGAAACCACACAAAAGATGAAACTATATTTGGTTAAGTAGCAGAATTGTGTAGACTGGTAGAACTTTGCCAGTTGCCCGAATGGCTGAATAAAAATTAAGAGAAAGATTAAAATACAGAAAGCACAATAAAAACGTATCCCAAAAATGGTTGTTTAAAGCAGACTTGGCCACACACAAAGCTTTGTAGATTTTATTGTCCTTTAAGAAGCTGCACAAGTTGTTTTTTATAGGGCTGAAACAGTATTTGGATTAATGCACTATCTAATTGTAAGCCAACATTTTTTTCAATGGGGTAAAATACTGTACTATACAAACTGTGGGTTAAAGAACAGTACTACAGAAAATGCTATGAAAAGTATCATTTAAACATAAAATGTAGAATGGTATACAGAAAAAGGATGATATGCATTCTGAAGGCAGCCTTGATATGTTACTGAAATAGAATGTATTAGTCATACAGAATGTAAATGTCGGGGGAGACAAGATTTTAAAATATATAATGTATAGAGCAACCTGTGAACACTTAATGTGTTTTTCCTATATCATAACCTAACATTTCTTGGGGTATTGATACATCAGTAATGTTTTGGTAAATTTGCGGTGACGTTGTCTAGGCTTAAAATGTCTCTTGCGCCTATAGCCTGGTAACCACTTATGAACCTATAATGCAACTGCAGAAAATCATAACAACATATGGGTTCCTCATGAGGTGACAGGATAGACATAGAAATAGAAAACTAAGTTGGATAATGGCCAATAATATCAAAAGCACCAAATAAATGCAGATTCACTATACAATCTCAAAATACTGAAATATCAAATTTCAGTATCTCGAGACTGTATAGTCAAAAGTGCAGTTATGCAAAACTGCACTATATCGAATATGGAAATGTCGAATCCTCTGTTGTGGTGTTGCATTTGTGACATGTGGTGCGGTGTGTGGATTTAGCTGGGGATTCAGGTAAGTGGTGTTTTCGTAAGGGTATTGGGTAGGGATTTTAGTGTGTGTGAGTGTGGGTAGTGGTGGGTTTTATGTGTTTGTGTGTTTAGTGCAACCTTGGAGTTAGTATATATAAGTAGCAGGGGTGGCGAGCCCCCCTGTGTATAGGTAGGGTAGGTGTGTTTGTATGTTATGTTGTGTTTGTGTGTGTTGATTTGTTTCTTGTAGTATAGTTAGATAGGTGTATGTGTATTTGTTTTTGTGGTGGTGTGTGTATTGTATGATCGTGATTTTGATTTTCGCGGTTGTTGGTTTTTGGTTATGTGGATTTTCAGCTATACAATCTCGAGATACTGAAATTCAATATTTCAGTATTTTGAGATTGTATAGTGAATCCAGTAAATGCATTGCAAAAAAATAGGTTTTGTAATATAATTTATTGTGCAGAATACGTCTGACAAAATGGACATAGCATTTCACTGATAATATTAAGGCTGAATGGACATACCCAAATCTACTTTCTCAAGTCTCTGAGCATACCTTAGTTCAGGCTGAATCCAGAATTGGAGAAACACTATCATAGATCTGTAACCATCCTGTCAGTGGTTGTGCATGATGGTTTCAAAAGAACTGCATGAAAGGGTGTGAAATAGCCTTTAGTACATCCCTGAAGGTGATTAAGCCAGATTTTTTTTTCATGGAAATGGTGCTGCTCAATTGTAAAGAATTCAGAATAAACATACATTTACCCCATCAAAGTTGCTATGGGACTGTTAATAAGAATATAGGTAGCATACATTAACATACCAGTGGATACCTATGTTCATAATCTGCTTAGGAAAAACAAATCATAACTTGACACAATTGTACAAGTAATTAGAGCTAAAATGGTGTTCTTAAATGTACAAAAAGATTAGAATTCAAGCATCAGTGCTCATGGCCATGTAATAAATACAATGACACTGACAATGTAGACTTATGGACCTAGTGAAATCAGATAATTAAATATGTAACCAGAGAAGCACAATTGGCTATAAGCATACCCACAGATGGATGGCCGTGTGTATACACAGAGAAAGAAGGATATCAAGAGACATACTATGAGACGAACATAAGACCATAGCTCTCCATAAGCCACAGATGACGGGCATGCCTTCAGAAAAATTATGTACTTTAGTATCACATGCATTGTGATGGATGACCAATTATCTTAGTAGAGCTGGATTTCCATCCCAGAGACATAGCAGAGCCTCTAATGGTGGACCCTATACTGAAGGCACATTCTTCAGATGATCTTATACAGGCCACTGGTTCAAGCCAATGTGAGCTTTTAAAATATTTTGTTGAGTGTCTGAGGTGACCCCTAGCAAGAAAATTGGTGAGGGGGTAGCAAACTTATGAACTAAAATACATGGTGATAATAACCATAGGCTGATGTTTTGATGCATGCAATAAGTAACTTGACTGGACACATGACATTTTATTAATTATTGATATTTTAATGGCCTTTACATAAAGATCCAGTATTTCACAAAATTACCATCAGATACTACTCCGTCGAGTTGCTAGACAAATACAAGATGAGCCAACCGGCACCTTTCATACTTCTGCATTTCTAAATGCAGTAGCTGCAAGACTGCACAACAGTGGAGAAATAAAGAAACTTCAGTACCCCCACTGTCACATAATTCTGGAAAATGAGACAGTCATTTTATTTATTTATTTAACATTTGTTTACTGGGAAAGTCTGACTGGACACAGGTCCTTTTTCAGTGGAGGCCCAGGGAGAAAAGCTCCATGAGTAACAGTAAATTTTCATGCACACATTCCAATAATCAATAAAATATAAAGTAAACAAAATGTCAAAATGTAATATACATAAGAACATAAAAATTTGTTCCATCTTGACAACAAAACCTAGGCTTTGAACATAGCTAGAACTAGTTGTAGGTATGACTTATGCCAAGATATAAGGGTAAGACAGGTCAGTAGGAACAAAGGATTAAACACCGGGGAGAAGTTGGATATGTTTTGGGTATACTGTGATGTATCAGAGCACTCATGATGAGTTACATAGCCACTTATTTTTTAGATAAGCTTTAAGTGATGGCTGATGGCTTAAAGTGGTTAGTGGATGAGATTGAGAGAATGGATTTAGGAAGGGAGTTCCATATACGAGATATATAGTTGGAAAATAAAGATTCTCCTGCAGTGTTGTTGGCCTTGGATACAGTAAGTTCTTATTGTTAGAGTGAAGTGGGCTGCTGGAACTGTAAGAAAGGATGAGATTTCATAGTGCAGGGGTTCTAGTTGGTTGTGTTACAATTTTGTGAGTTAGAGAGAGTTGGTTGTAAAGAGTAATGTTGGGAAGCTCAAGCCAGTCTAGTATTCTTTAAGCTATACAGTGATGTGTTCAGATGCTAACTTAGTAATTTTATTGTAACATGGTTCTAGCTTAGATAAGTAAGTTTTCCTTAGATTAGTTAAAATTGGAGCGGCATATAGTAGAGTGGAGAGCAGATGGGTTTGTGCTAATGTAATTTTGGCCATTGTGGTCAGGAACCTTTTGTGCCTACATAGATTCCCAAGTTTCTTATGGACTTTTTTATAGTTAGGGAGACATGCAAGTCAAGTTTTAGGGTATTGTCTATTTCCACTCCAAGAAGCTTTTATGGGTTGTCGGGGAGAACACAGTATTGTCTTTGGCTATTATGTTAAATGTTGGGCATGAGATAGATGTTTTGTTAGGTTGGAAGAGTAATAATTTAGTTTTGTTTGGGTTCAGGATTAGATGGGCATTGGCTAACCATGTTTCAAAAGAAGTTAAAGATTCATGTGTTTGAGAATGAAGAGTTGATAGAGATGTGGCAGCACAGATAAGTGTTGAATCAACTGCATTCTGTGTTATAGAACCATGTGGAGTAGCTGTGTCTAGATTATTAGTAAAGAGGGAGAAAAGGAGAGGGTCCAAGATAGAGCCTTGGGGGACACCAATTGATAAAGGAAGGCATAGAGATAGGTCACCCTGCCATAGAACAGATTGTTGACGGCCAGATAAATAGTTATGAAACCATGCTGTGGCAGATGGTGAGAAGGACAGTTCAGTTAGTACATCTATTAGTTTGGAATGGGAGACCATATCAAAAGCTTTTGATAGGTCTAGAAGGATGGCAGACACAAAGTTGTTATTCCTGTGATGGTTTACGGTATTAGTGAAGGATAAGAGAGCTGTAGTGGTACTATGTGATGGGCGAAACCCATGCTGAGTGTTTGCTAGAAGGTTATTTGTTAGTAAGAATTTCATGACCTGGAGATGAATACACCTTTTGAGTAGCTTAGAAATAGGTGAAAGAATAGCAGATGGCCGATAGTTTGTCAGTTCTGTGGAAGGTCCCCCTTTATAAAGTGCAATTACATGGGAAAATTTCCACAGTTGAGGGACCTTGTTTTTGAGAATGGATCTATTTATAAGGATTGATACTGGGAACGCTATAGATTCAGCTGCAATTCTGAGGTATTCACTGGGTAAGTTATCTAAGGCAAGTGTAGTAGGTTTTAGTTGTTATATGGATCATATATGGATCATATGAAGTTACTAGGCTATTGGCCCCGAGGCCCTTACAAGCCTAGCCAAGAACTTAGCCCATGTTCCAACAAGTCAGCACCCTATGCCACTGTCCAGCAGGGACATAGGTGGAATCACAGGGGTGTATTTTCTGTTCCCCATCCAGTTATCCAGGTTGCACTTAAAAATGTGCAATGAGGTACTGTGCTTTACGTGGAGAGGAAGTCTATTCCACAAAATGAGGAGTCTCTGGGACACAAATCTGTCTTGCCAACAAGTCCTATTGATGTCACAGATCAGGCTGAGGTCTTGTGTCCAGGTTACTTGAGTGGAGCTTGACTTGCAGATATGCAGCAGTCCCATCAGGGTGGGGTTTGAGATTCCTTTGTATGCCAGACAGAAGTCACCTCTGAGAAGTCTGCAGGAGACTGAGTAGAGGGACAAGACTTTTAGCCTGTGTAGGGTAAATGCTTGAGGGCTTGGATTCTCCGGGTGAGGAATCTCTGCGTTCACTCCAGCTGCTGCATGTGCTTTGCAAGGTACATGTCAAAAGGGGTAATGTATTCAATAATTGGTCTTAGAAGGGAAGAATACAGGTTGTAATAACCACCTTGTCCCTGGATGAGATACCCTTACTAATGAGGTGTGCCATGTAGAAAGTTTTCCATACAACGGAGACAATATGGTGGTCCAAAGTCAGTTTGCTATGAACCTGGGTTCCCAAGTCCCTCATGACTGACTGATAAGGCACTAAGCACACAATGTGATAATTTGTGGGGACATCATTCCCCTCAAAAGGGATAATGATGCATATTTTGGCATTCAGTTTGAGGCCATGTTTCTGGCACCAGTCATTTGTTTGGGCGAGACCCTCTTTTAGGATGTCCACATCACTAGGGGAATTGATGTCAGCACCCAGGTTGCAGTCATATGCAAACTTGGTCAGCCATAGCCCACTAGATTTGGCCTGCACCTCTGAGAAGTATATCCCAAGCAGCAAAGGCCTCAAGACTGACCCCTGGGGTACACCACTTGTTACGGGTCTACTACTTGAGGTGGCTTCCCCTATTCTGACTAGGTAGGTTGTATCAATGAGCCCTGTTGCTACCCATCTGGTAGCATATGGATTGATGCCTAGTTAAGAGAGTTTATCTATTATACCTGAGTGGGGAATAGTATCAAAGGCCTTGGCAAGGTCAAGGTAGGCGGTGTGCACAGTCTTCCCTTCGTATATGGCCTTGGTGACCGTCTCAAAGAAGTCAAACAAATTTAACAGGCATGACCTCCCCTTGACAAAACCAAACTGTGCGAGATAAGTGTCTGGAGATTTCCAATGTCCTTGTTAATGAGGTCCATGACAATCCACTCCATGGCCCTGCAGATCACACTACTTAGGCTGATGGGTCTATAACATCCTGGATCGATGGACACTCTACCTTTGTGCAAAGGGATGACAGTAGCGGTCCTCCACTCGGCTGGGACACCGCCAGTACTCAGGCTTTGGTTGAACAGGGTACCTAATGGTGCTGTAAGTTCCTGCCCGAGTTCATGTAGGATGCAGCCTGGGATGTTATTGGGTCCCATGGAGGCTGTATTTTTTGCCTTTGAGAGGGCAGTGATGACTTACTCCATAGAGATAAGGGGAGGGGGCAAGTACTGGGGATGTCCTGATTTACTGATGGGGGGGGGGGGGCAGAGAAGTGAAGTTTTCATTGAACCTGTCAACCAGCAGGTTGGCAATATCTACAGGGTTTGTGTATGTTGTGTCCTGACCACCAGTTTTGAGCAGATCTGGGTGCTTCCCTTGAGATTGCGGACATATGTAAAGAAAGCCTTAAGACTGACTTTAGTAGATGTGGTCAGTTTGGACTCTAAGACTTTACTTGTGCCCTTATTTGCTTGGTCAGGCTAAGGAGAGATTGTTTCCAATTAGACATGTGCTCCTTCTTGTCCTGGACAGCAATTTTTTCCTTTTATTACAGAGTTTATTTACTGTAGATATCCACCAGACAAGTTTTCTCTTCCTTGAGGAAGAGGACTTCATCCTGTCCAGTATTCCTGATTCCATGAAGCTATATAAATGCTCATAGTACCTTGGTTTAAGTTTGGACATATGTGCCAGTTTCTGTGGAGGGGGAGGGGGCTGTGAAGCTGTTTATAACTTCCCTCAGGAGGTTGTAATAGCTTTAGAGAAGTTTTTTTTGTTTGACCCTAGCTGGGGGGGGGGGGGGGGGTCGAGGGAAATGGTGACTTTGAAACTTTGAAAGCGACTGCTTTGTGGTTGGATCTTACCAGGGATGGTGACACTGTAGGGATACTGCAGTAGTTACTCATGCTGGTTAATACCAAGTCCAAGATATTTTCACCTCTTGTGGGGTTGTCAACCAACTGGTCCAAGGCATTTGCATTCTCTGGGCATTTGTGTTTTGGCATGAGTACTTCTTCCAATCTATGGTTGGATAGTTAAAGTCGTCCAGGATCAGGGTAAAGGGTTGAATCTTGACAGATTTGAAGAGGTCCAGATAGGTGAAGTGGGCATCTTGAGTCAGAGTTGGAGGCCTGTAGCTAGCTATAACTGCACCTGGAGTATTTCCTGTGCATGATACTGTTTGACCAGCCTAGAGCTGTGTATGCCTTTTATACACATATTGCAACTCCACCTCCTTTTGTTTTGCTGCCCATGGCTTGGGGTCTGAATGAATGATAGGATGAGTAACCTGGTATGGCTGGCGTGCTCTCTGCAACTTTGAAACAGGTTTCTGTGACTGCATAAACGTCAGCTTCTTCCAGGGTTAAGAATGCTTGCAATGAGTGCAGTTTCATGTTTAGACTCCTAGCGTTTAGCAGCATGACTTTTAAATTACGTTCAGGTGAAATTTTCATGTTGGTACTATTGCCTAAAAAGGCATTATGGGGGAGGTAAGAGCCTTTGCCAGGAGCCTGAAGCCCAAGGGAGACAGATGCAGGCCATCTCTGGCAAAGCATCGTGACTTGTCAATCATGTCATCCCAGGCTGTCAGGTACTGGATCCCCTTTGAATTACACCAGAAACTAAGCCAGTTGTTAAAGTCAATAATTTTCTGTTTGTATTGAAGCATCATTCTGGGTGACAGTAGAATGCTGCTTACGGCTGGGGACATACTTAGTGAGCTCGATCATGTCTCTCTTCATATAGTCTAGGGAGGTACATCTCAAGTCATTCACTCCAACATGGACTATGACAGAGTCATAACAGTATCTTTTGAGAGACTTGAGTGCATTGGTGATATGGTGGATTCTGGCACCTAACAAACAACTAACCGTGGCATTCTCCCTATCCAGCCTGGTGAGGGGCACATCTGTACATCATCTCACAATGCAGTCTCATGCCTTATATGCTGGGTTTATGTTTAAGCCTTAATGGCTGTGAGACACAGGTGTGTGGACTATGTGTGGTGGGCAGTGGAGTTCTTGTAGTAGTTTTTTTTATAGTGGCTGTAGGAACTGGAGTGAAAGAGAATGAGGCATTGCTAGTTGTAGACTTGGCTGGTTTGGTATCAGGAGAAGGGGTTTGCTATTTGGAAAGGGCAATTATAGATTCAGTAAAATGTTTGTTAAAAATGGTAGCTATGCTATCGGAATTGTTGTGGCTGTTCGGCGTTGGTGTTGTAGATTTTCCTGGGTGAAGGACAGAGTTTATAGCTGGCCAGAATTTTTGAGGGTTTTTTTATATGTGTTTTATTTGTTTTTTTGCCTTATTCTAAGTTATTGATAGTGTTGTTTAGAAACTACTGTGTTAGTCTTACGCCATAGTTCCCAGGCTTTATCTCTAGTTTTCAGAAGGGCCCTAGTGTCTCTGCCTACCCAGGGGGCATAGTTTGATTTTACTCTGATAGTTCTAACAGGGGCATTTGCATTTAATATATCTAAGAAAGATTTATTAAAGTGGTTCACTGCATCATCTAGGTCAAGGTACTTGAGTGGAGTTTAATTGCACCTTTGTAGGTCAGCTAGGAAGTTCTCAAGATTAAAGTTATGTTTGTTTTTCTCAGTTGTTTAAACATAGTAGGCTTTGCTGGGAATATGTGTTGTCGTATAAGAAATGTGGGTATGTGGTCGCTCAGACCATCAGGAAGGCAACCTGACTGGAATGAGTGAGAGGAGTTATTTAATAATATCCAATCCAATAGTAGTATATATATATGTATGTATATATATATATATATATATATATATATATATATATATATACAAAAAATATCAGGTCACTCCACAACAAGTACAAATATGACACTGTAATTGTCCATGTTGGTGTGAATGACCTGAGACGTACCTCCCTGGACTACATGAAAAGAGACATGGAAGAGTTCTCCGATCTTGTAGCCCAGGTAGGTATGACCTAGCCCTGAGTAGCATTCTGCCATCGCCCAGAATGATACCGCAGTACAAGGACAAAATGATTGACTTCAACAATTGGCTAAGCTTCTGGTGTCATTCTAAGGGGATCCAGTATTTGTCCGCTTGGGATGACATGGTCGACAGACCACGATGCTTTGCCACAGATGGCCTACACCTGTCGCCCCTGGGATTTTGGATACTGGCTAAGGCTCTTGCTGCCCCTATAGTGCCTTTTTTAGGCAGGGTTCAAATAAC